>NC_069503.1:946181383-946531383 GCF_027579735.1 Bombina bombina
TGTCCCTTTAATTTGAACACCTCTAATAAAGATGTGCTGCAACTTACTTTTTAATCTAGCCGTGTCATTCTAATATACCGTGCTCTGGCCTCCCAACTTCATAACCCATTTTTCTTGTAAGCTAATGGTTTGAACAGTTGTCTAATTGGCACTCTAGCCGTACAGCACTTGTGCTGTAGCTAGAGAACTGGAGCGCGATCCGATATACGGCGTAGTTTTCGGCACAAGCGAGGGAACCCACGCCGCCATTAGTTTCACCTCGCACATCGGGGTATTACATATATGGCGCCGGCAGTTGCTAAAGTGCAGTAAGTCTGATATACCAGTGATGTCCAGAAATGAGCCAGTTACTTACGGCACTTTAGAAACTGCCGGCGCCTAAAAAAACTAACAAATCAAATCTCCCGTAACTGTGTAACACGACTCCCAAACATCATTCCGACACGTATACCCCTATATCCGCAATCCCCCCTCTCACTCCTAATAATAAATGTATTAACCCCTAGACCGACAGCCCACCACAACGCAATAAGCCTAATTATTAATCCCTAAACCGCCATAGCCCACACCGCAATAAACCTATCCTAGTATTAACCCCTAAACCGCCACTCCCGGAGCCCACCGCCACCTACATTATATGTATTAACCCCTAAACTGCAGCTCCCGGACCCCGCCGCCACCTACATTAAATGTATTAACCCCTCATCTGACCCCCCTACATCGCCGCCACCTACATTAAATGTATCAACCCCTAATCTGACTCCCCTACACCGCCACCACCTACATTAAATGTATTAACCCCTAATCTGATCCCCCTACACCGCCGCCACCTACTAAGTCTAACCCTAACACCCCCCCTAACTTAATTACTATTTAAATAAATCTAAATAATATTAATATTATTAACTAAATTATTCCTATTTAAAACTAACCAGAATTAAGGTATGAAAAATCTGATTGGTTGATTTAATCAGCCAATCGGATTGAAGTTCAATCCGATTGGCTCAGCCAATAGAATGCGAGGTCAATTCTATTGGCTGATCCAATGAGCCAATCGGATTGAACTTCAATCCGATTGGCTGATTAAATCAACCAATCGGATTTTTCCTACCTTAATTCTGATTGGCTGATAGAATCCTATCAGCCAATAGGAATTCGAGGTACGCCATCTTGGATGACGTCATTTAAAGGACCAGCCATTCGTCGGGTAGTCGTCGGGCGAGAAGGATGTTCCGCGCCAGAGGTCTTCAAGATGGAGCCGCTCATCGCCGGAAGGATGAAGATAGAAGATTCCGCTTGGATGAAGACTTCTGCCGGATGGAGGACCTCTTCTGCCCCGATTGGATGAAGACTTCTGCCAGTCCGGATGTCCTCTTCTGCCACATCGGATGACCAGTGGTGCCCGGCTGGGTGAAGACGGCTCAAGGTAGGGTGATCTTCAATGGGGTAGTGTTAGGTTTATTTAAGGGGGGATCGGTTGGGTTTTAGAGTAGGGGTGTGTGGGTGGTGGGTTGTAATGTTGGGGGGGTATTGTATTTCTTTGTTTTACAGGTAAAAAAGATGATTACTTTGGGCAATGCCCCGCAAAAAGCTCTTTTAAGTATTTTATTATAGATAATTGTAGTTAATTTATTTAATTAATTTATTGATAGTGTAGTGTTCGGTGTATTTGTAACTTAGGTTAGGATTTATTTTACAGTTAATTTTGTAATTATTTTAACTAGGTAGCTATTAAATAGTTATTAACTATTTAATAGCTATTGTACCTAGTTAAAATAAATACAAAATTACCTGTAAAATAAATATAAATCCTAAAATAGTTACAATGTAATTATTAATTATATTGTAGCTATCTTAGGGTTTATTTTATAGGTAAGTATTTAGTTTTAAATAGGAATAATTTAGTTAATAATATTAATGTTATTTAGATTTATTTAAATAATAATTAAGTTAGGGGGGTGTTAGGGTTACACTTAGGTTAAGGAGGTAATATATTTAATGTAGGTGGCGGCGGTTTAGGGGGGTCAGATTAGGGGTTAATACATTTAATGTAGGTGGCGGCGGTGTAGGGGGGTCAGATTAGGGGTTAATACATTTAATGTAGGTGGGTCAGATTAGGGGTTAATACATTTAATTAGGTGGCGGCGGTGTAGGGGGGTCAGATTAGGGGTTAATACATTTAATGTAGGTGGCGGCGGTGTAGGGGCATGAGATTAGGGGTTAATACATTTAATGTAGGTGGCGGCGGTGTAGGGGAGTCAGATTAGTGGTTGATACATTTAATGTAAGTGGTGGCGGTGTAGGGGGGTCAGATTAGGGGTTAATAAATTTAATGTAGGTGGCGGCGGGGTCCGGGAGCAGCAGTTTAGGGGTTAATACATATAATGTAGGTGGCGATGGGCTCCAGGAGCGGCGGTTTAGGGGTTAATACTAGTATAGGTTTATTGCGGTGTGGGCTATGGCAGTTTAGGGGTTAATAATTAGGCTTATTGCGTTGTGGGGGGTTGTTGGTCTAGGGGTTAATACATTTATTATTAGGAGTGAGAGAGGGGGATTGCAGATATAGGGGTATACGTGTCGGGATGATGTTTGAGAGGCGTGTTAGACAGTTACGGGAAATTTGATATGTTAGTTAGTTTAATTAGGCGCCGGCAGTTTCTAAAGTGCTGTAAGTAACTGGCGACTCCAGAAATTTGTAGTTACGCTCATTTCTGGACATCGCCGGTTTATCAGACTTATGGCACTTTAGCAACTGCCGGCGCCATATATGTAATACCCCGATGTGCGAGGTGAAACTACGGGCGGCACGGGTTCCCTCGCTTGCGCCGAAAACTACGCCGCTGATTGGAGAGCAATTCAAACCGTTAGCTCAAAAATAATATGAGTTTTGAAGTGGGCTCAAGGGATTAGAATATCACAGCTAAATTAAAAAGTAAGTTTCAGCGCATCTTCAATAGAAGTGATCAATTAAATTCCCTCTAAAATATTGCTTATATTCCAGATATGATTTTAAAACATGTGAAGTTTATCATCACTTTAATGCTGTGTACAATTCACCTAAAAAAAGTGGAATTGCAGGTGAATTATATGCAGCATTAACTGCATTGTGCAAGGCTAACCCAGCTGCAGTTATTCTTGCAGGAGATACTCACTGGGTTTGTCCCTTCCTAATGCATAGTTAAAGGGACAGTCTACACCAAAAATGTTCTTATTTAAAAAGATAGTTAATCCCTTTATTACTCATTCCCTGGTTTTGCATAACCAACACAGTTATATTAATATGTTTTACCTCTGTGGTTACCTTGTATCTAAGCCTCTGCAGACAGCGTCCTTATCTAAGTGCTTTTGACAGACATGCTGTGTAGTCAATCAGTGAAAACTCCTAAATAACTCCACGGGAGTGAGCACAATGTTAGCTATATGACACACATGAACTAACACTGTCTAACTGTGAAAAACTTTAAAAATGCTCTGAGCTAAGAGGCGGTTTTCAACAGTTTAGAAATCAGTTTGAGCCTACCTAGGTTTAGCTTTTCAAAAATACCATCAAGGGAACAAAGCAAATTTGATGATAAAAGTAAATTGTAAAGTTGTTTAAAATTGCATGCCCTATCTGAATCATGAAAGTTTAGTTTTGACTTTACTGTCCCTTTAATGAAAGATTTCAAATCACCTACAATTCACCTCTTTTTGAATAGAGCTCATAATTTGGGCAAAATAAATAATGAAAGTATAATGCAATGTTGTTTCATTAAACTTAACATTTACTACTATAAACATTTTTATATAAAAATATATATCTTGTTACTGTCCAACACTAGAAACTATCCGTTTTCTGAATGCTGACTTCCAAAACAGTACAATTTACCCAGTAATATAAAATATCTTGTTGGTGTATGCGGTTTTGGCCTTCGGTATGACAATTGGTAAATATAATCCACTTGTAGATAACATAATGGACAGATCTGCCAGCAAAATATGTGTTCTCTGTTATCCGCTTCATAGTGAGTAATATATGTGGTATTTGATGGACAGCGGCACATTTTTTGTACTTTTTTTCTTCAATGAAGTAAAAACACCTAAATTATAGAATATAAAATGGCATTTTAGATTATAATTGAAAGTAATAAAACCAGTGCATTTAAAAGGTTTGTAATGTCCTTTTCATGTTTCTTTTAATAACATCCTGCAAAGGTTACATTAATGGTCAGAGCAGGGATAATACCTGCCTGTAAGAACCTGTAACATACGCGTTGACATTTACCACATTTTATTTTGACATAAATATATTCACAGCAGAGATTTTCAACCACTGTGCCACGTTATTTTAGTTGTATGCTGTGAAAATGGAGCCCTTTTATTTTCGAGGTTAAATTATCTGTTATATGAGCAAATATAAAATGGGGGGTATTACTTATGATCATATATGGAGTAGAAATGTTGTACACACACTTAGGCCTAGATCCTTTTAAAACCTCTACTAAAAGTGAAAAATGGTCAGCCCTGTTTGTATCAATAGCAGGTGGTCAGCAATCACGCTAAAACTATTTGACAGTTTGAAAGTTGAGGGGTCAAGCATGGCATCTTTAACCAAGTAACAGAAATAGCTTCTAGATCATAATGGTTTCAGTATCTTATCATTGGATTACTACAATGTAAAGCAATCCACAATATTCCTAATGACTTTCTTCTGACATCATTATGTCTTCTGACATCATCGTGTAATCATATAACTGCCTTCAGGTGCACAAAACTCAAAATATGGGATACAAAGTTAATGTCACCACTTACCTGTTCCTAACCCTAACCCTTACCTGTTTCTGACCCTTACCTGTTTCTGACCCTTACCTGTTTCTGATCCTTGCCTGTTTTTGACCCTTACCTGTTTCTGACCCTTACCTGTTCCTGACCATATTCCACAAACACTGTTAACCTTAAGTTTTTTTTTACCGAAACTAACCCTAACAACCACTGACTGAATCCTCCAACTGCATATAACCCCAACTGCCACTGTCCCGATCCCGTCACCATACACAACATTAAATGGATATGAAAGTTAAAAATAAACTTTCATGTTTCAGATAGAAAAAAAAACTACTTACAATGTAGTTTTATTATCAAATGTATTATCAAGATTATTATCAAATTCTCTTGGTATCCTTTGTTGAAGAGCATACCTTAGTAGGCTGAGGAGCATGCACAAATCTTTTTTGCTCTGTTGCAGCAGTATTTGCAGCAAAATTTGTAATTTGTAGTGTTAGATTTTTTAAACTTTTTTAGATTAGGTTTTGGGCATTCTTAAAAGAACTAAATGCCCTTTTAAGGGCAATGAAAAAGAGCTGAATGCCCTTTTAAGGGCAATGCCCATACAAATGCCATTTTCAGGGCAAAGGGTAGCTTAGGTTTTTTTTAGAGTTAGGTTTTTTTATTTTGAGGGGTTGGTTGGGTGGTGGGTTTTACTTTTGGGGGGTCTTTGTATTTTTTTTTACAGGAAAAAGAACTGATTTCTTAAGGGAAATGCCCTACAAAAGGTCTTTTTAAGGGCTATTGGTAGTTTATTGTAGGCTATGGGTTTTTTATTTTGGGGGGGGGGGCTTTTTACTTTGATAGGGCTATTAGATTTGGTGTAATTGTTTTTATTTTGGATAATTTAATTTGTTATTTTTTGTAATTTGTTAATTTTTTTATTTTTTGTAATTTAGTATTATTTTATTTTTTGTAATTCAGTATTTTTTTTTTTTTTGTAACTGTAGATTTAATTTTTTGTAGTGGCCAGAGGTTTAGGGGTTAATAATTTTATTTAGTGGCGGCGATGTCGGGGAGCGGTGGAATAGGGGTTAATATCTTTATTATAGTGTGGGCGATGAGGTGCGGGGGAATAGGGGTTAATAACTTTAGTATAGTGGCGACGATGTCGGGGAGCGGCGGAATAGGGGTTAATAAATTTTATTAGTGCCGGTGATGTCGGGAGCGGCAGATTATGGGGTTAATAAGTTTAATTTATTGTTTGCGATGTGGGAGGGCCTCGGTTTAGGGGTTAATAGGTAGTTTATGGGTCTTAGTGTACTTTGCAACAGTTTAGTTATGAGTTTTGTGTAACAGTTTTGTTGCGTAAAACTCATAACTACTGGTCTCAGATTGCGAAACGGATCGTGTTGGTATAGGCTGGAACGCAAGCTTTTTAGCCTCACCACAAAACTTGTAATGACAGCAGTATGGAAATCCCATGCAAAAACGTCATTTTTTCGAGTGCGGGACTGACATTGCGTTACAGGCTAAAATGCTTGTGGTACAGCTATAACGACAAGACTCATAATGGCTGCGTTGCTGTTTTAATGCTGAAATAGCCATTTTTCAGCATTAAAACACGAACGCAAAACTCGTAATCTAGGTGTTTGTGAATAGAATAGTAGACAATGAATAAAAAGCAGTCCCTCACCAGTAGTGGCAGTGTCCATTTAGTCAGGATCAGTGAATTCAAGTGTAGTGCCATCTACTACTGTAGCCCATAGGGGTCTGAAAGGCTTAACACGTTTTGTCTGTTAATTAGTTCACTTGTCCTTTATTTATGGAAAATTGGTATCCGAGAATACACAAATTTTCTGGTACTTTGGGCAAGAAGCCTTTGCTTCCTGGAAGAAAATGAAGAATTATTATATTTCTAGATCCAGACATCATAAGTGAAAATGTAATTTGCACATTTTGGGGGTCATGTTAGGGATAATTGGGGTCTCTAGTAGTGGTGGCTAATGTTAATTGTGGTCTGGACAACACTAGTTTAACCTTAGTGTAGTGGGAGATGTTTGTTAGTTTTAAAGTGTTAAATACTGGCACCTACGTAATGTAGATAGTAGTCTTATATCGACTGGGATAAGAAACTAAATAATAACAGCATCTAAGACTTTGTGTTTCATGGAAAAATCATTGTTGTACCCCTTGTACAACATTATTAGAGTTATATTTGTCTAACTCTCTCATCTGGAAATGTTTAAAGGAATACTGGCAGGCTCAAATTATTATAATTGCAATTAAAGACTGTCTTGAGGACATAGAAGTGACCCAATAACTATTATACTTTTTCATGTAAATATATTTCACCTTCATTATTCTCAACATTTAATGCAAGGATGAACACTGATCACTGAGGTTTACCAACAGAGGAAAATAATCACTAGTAAAGGCAGGAAATGTCCAACCAGTTTGTTTATACCACTATACATTTTTATTTATCTTTACAATTTATTTCAGTTGTCCAAACTAGTAGGCTAATGAACATTCATAAACATAAACGAAGGAGATCCTTATTCTTAATAGGAAATTTGCAATAAGTGAAAAAATAAACTAGCCCTAGATTAGCATTTTTCAGAGAAAAATAAAAATACTTTTTTGGCATTGTAATATTTATCTAACAAGAGGGTCAATCATAATCCTTTTTGTTTTTCAGTTGAAAATCATTAGATACCTTTTTTTAAAGGAAAGTAACCAACGCCAAGATGGAAAAAAAAACTAGACTTTATTTGTATTAATAATGCTATATTTAGGCTTTTATTTTTTTCTCTGAAATAAATAAAATATTCTAACCAAATAATTAGAATTCACAGAACCTTCTGGTGAGAAAAATATTTTCAATTTTTATGTTATTTTATAGAGATGATTTAGAAAGTGCAAGGGAGTTCTATAAAACATAGTGAATCAGCTCCTAAGGATAATGTAATAATTAGGGGCCATAAAATATGTGCATGGCAACCCTTGACAATAAAATTTCTACCCTCTTAGCCTGATATATTGATTCCATGTAATCCTCTAGCTCCTCATGTAAGATTCAGGCCCCAAATCACCCTCTATACCTTAGTTAATGTTAAGAGCAGGAACAGTGTTAGGAGTAGGGTTGCTCATCGGGTAGGAACTCTGGCAATTCCTTTTCACATTTCTTCATCCCATAGTTAAAAACTAGAACTATTAAGGGGAATTCCAGGGGCAGTCATCATGGTGCCTGATATCCTTACCTGCTCAAAAAGAGTCTGCAAAGATCTCATAGATGTCCAAAACATCCAGGTTCATCCAGTCTACAAAGTTTTATAGTTAGATGAAAAAATTTTACTTGTTGGTTAAAACTTTTGATTTGATTGAGCCTACCTGTGCAGCTAGTCACAGGTTCTAGCTATACTAAAGCACATGTAAAATGAATGATCCTATTCCAACCCAACACCCTCTCTCTTGTAGAGGGTTTTGACCATAGCAGTATCTGAGGGTATTCTCAAGTTTAAAATACATACTGCACTATAAAGAATTAGGGAAGTGGAGCTGATTCCAAATTTTCAACTTGAAGCATTTCTGAATTTTCAACTTCAAGCATCGAGTACTAGCCTTCCTAGAGCACCATTTGATAACAGTGAAAAGTAAGACTTATGAAATACTCCTTATAAAATCTTCCATGGATTTGGATCCTTAGAGCGTAAACACAGGCATGGTGAGGAGCCCTTCCATTAGTGAATTGGTATGCAATAAGGTGGAATCCTATGGAGAACTATTCTGGGACTTTAACAGAAAGGGCAAATGACAGTCCGCAAATGACCTGTGATTAAATACAATTTTGGCTCTTGCAGCTCACAAGTTTTATCACAGGACTGAAGATTACCCTTAGTCCTAGAGCCTCTGATTAAGTTTGGGACCTGCCTATGAGACTGTGCTTTGAAACTCCAGCAGAAATGGCAAGCGATATTAAAGGGACATAATACTCGTATGCTAAATCACTTGAAACTGATGCAGCATAACTGTAAAAAGCTGACAGGAAAATATCACCTGAGCATCTCTATATAAAAAAGGAAGATATTTTACCTCACAATTTCCTCAGCTCACCAGAGTAAGTTCTGTGTAAAAAATTATACTCAGCTGCAGGTAAAAAAAAAAAAATATGAAGAAATGAACAGCAGCCAATCAGCATCAACATTGCTGAGGTCATGAACTCTTTTACTGTGATCTCATGAGATTTCACTTAACTCTCATGAGATTTCACTGTAAACTTTCTTACACTGAATAGGTAAATAAGATGAGTGTGCACGAAAGCTTGCTCCTTCCGCTGTCCCGTCACAGACATACTGATTTGCTGCTTAGAAGTCCTTTACAATGGGATGTGGGGAACTTTTGAGGTAAAATATCTTTCTTTTTTACATAGAGATGTTCAGGTGATATTTTCTAGTCAGTTTTTTACAGCTATGCTGCATCACTTTCAAGTGTTTCAACATTTGGGTATTATGGCCCTTTAAGCAAGTAATTTTTCTTCTAGTGGTTATATGCCAGGTTGGAGACATATACCTTTAAAGCAGCTGGTCTGAGAGATCTATTTGAAAGTAGGTCTTCCTTTTGTTGAATTATTCTTAGACTCTCTAGATATAACTGGAGCCTTTTCTAGAGGAGCTCCTGAGACTGGACATTTTAGGTTCATGACACTGTACTGATAAGTAAATTATATATTCTCTTTAATTCCTTTACAGCAGCCCTGAATTAGCCATATATTGGTCCTTTGTGATATATAATAGCCCACTCTATTGTTTTAGCTGTATAAATGTAAGAATGCTAGGTTCCTAATTACTTCTCTTATGTTCCACCAAATAAAAACATAGGCACAACATCTGATTGACTATGGTTGATTCTGCTTTCAATAATGTTATCTGCGCTTTATTTTGTATTTTTTTTGCTAGATTGTGTCTTGTTTATGGTGCACATGTATCACATTGTATTTAAATAGTATTATTGATCATATTTTGCTTTATTAAAGGAACCAAAATTATTCTTGTATGGTTCAGATAAAGCATACAATTTTAACTCCTTCACGACCAGGAATTTTAGAGAAAAACTTGCCCAAAATACTAGGATTTTTTTTTAACATTTGTTATCACTCAATTTCAACAGAAATAGAGCTTTGTTTTTTTAAGTAGATAACCCAAGGTATTGATCTAGGCCCATTTTAGTGTTTTTCATGCCAGAATTTTTCTGACATATGTGATCATATTATTTCACAAACTTTAGGTCTCTTACTGAAATTATTTACATACTTCTTGTACAATCATAGCAGAAATGGTTGTAAACACTACTCTGGGATCCATTTTGTTCAGAAATAGCAGACATGCATGGCTGTGCCATTGCTTTTTCGTAATTAGAAGGACACTAATTGCAGCTGTGTACCACACTTCTGAAATTCCTGGAAGTGAAGGGGTTAATAAGTTATCTGGTAAGGATAATAATACTGTATTTTAGTGTAGGGATTACCTACCAAATGACACCTCCCACATCCCTGATCCCTCCAAATGAGCTCTATCCGCCCCTACCCACATTCCTCGCCACCTTCTTAGTTTATGGCATACAGTCTGCCAGTATGCTGTTTAGGGCTTTTTTAATGCTTTCTTGTTTCTGCAATGTAGGAAATCCATCCTTAAACCTTCCACCTCCCTGATTCCTCCCAAACAGTTATTTAACCCCCCCTCTCCAACTAATACCAGCCATCTTAGGTAATGACAGCTGTCTACCTGTACCAAGTTCACTGAGAGCTGTAATGCAAAAATGTTTACAGAATTATGCTGGGATTTGAGAGAAAAATTCATATATGCCCATGGAACGCCCATGTTCAGCCTTTTTTAAGAAAAAAAAAACAATTAAGCTTTGTATTTTGTCCTTGTAAGTACAAATTTCTTGCTTTTTTTGAGAATCCAGTGTACTTAAATTACAATTTACACTGTGCATACGTAATACGTTTTATTTCTATTAGCATATATATATATATATAAATATATATATATATATATATATATATATATAAAACTTTATCTAATGTTAATTATATTGTACGAATTGTCCATATAAGCAAAAACAGTAAGTCTTTCTGTTCATGTAGTTTGACCCAGGATCTTTATGAAATGTATGCAGTTTATTAAAGGGACAGTCAACTCCAAAAATGTTATTGTTTAAAAAGATATATAATCCCTTTATTACCCAGTCCCCAATTTTGCACAGAAAACATGGTTATATTAATATACTTTTTACCTCTGTGATTACCTTGTATCTAAGCCCCTTCTGACAGCCCCCTGATCACATGACTTTTTATTTATTATCTATTGACTTGCATTTTAGTCAATTAGTGATGTGTTGTGCACAACTTCACCGGGGTAAGCACAATCGGCTAGATTACGAGTTTTTGTCGGTAATGGTGTGAGGTGCTAACGCACAGTTTTCCCTCACCACTCACCTTCAGTAACGCTGGTATTACGGGTCTTTAGAAACAAGGGGTTAACCGCAAAAAAGTGAGCGTAGAGTAGAATTTAGCTCCACATCTCACCTCAATACCAGCGCTGCTTACGGTAGCGGTGAGCTGGCAAAACATGCTCGTGCACGATTTCCCCATAGGAATCAATGGGGCAGAGCCGGCTGAAAAAAACCTAACACCTGCAAAAAAGCAGCGTTCAGCTTCTAACGCAGCCCCATTGATTCCTATGGGGAAACACATTTATGTCTACACCTAACACCCTAACATGAACCCAGAGTCTAAACACCCCTAATCTTACACTTATTAACCCCTAATCCGCCACCCCGGACATCGCCGACACCTGCTTTATATTATTAACCCCTAATCTGCCGCTCCGGACACCACCGCCACCTACATTATACTTATGAACCCCTAATCTGCTGCCCCCAACATCGCCGAACCCTACATTATATTTATTAACCCCTAATCTGCCGCCCCTAATGTCACCGACACCTACCTACAATTATTAACCCCTAATCTGCCGCACCCAACGTTGCTGCCACTTTACTAAAGTTATTAACCCCTAAATCTAAGCCTAACCCTAACCCTAACACCCCCCCCTAACTTAAACATAATTTAAATACATTTATATAAATATTCCTATCATTAAATAAATTATTCCTTTTTTAAACTAAATACTTACCTATAAAATAAAACTCTAAGCTAGCTACAATATAACTAATAGTTACATTGTAGCATTCTTAGGATTTACTGTATTTTTATTTTACAGGCAACTTTGTATTTATTTTAACTAGGTACAATAGTTATTAAATAGTTATTAACTATTTAATAACTTCCTAGTTAAAATAAATACAAATATACCTGTAAAATAAAACCTAACATAAGCTAAAATTACACACTACACTATAATTAAATAAATTACCTAAATTAACTACAATTAATTACAATTAAATTAAATAAACTAAAGTACGAAAAAAAACCACTAAATTACAGAAAATAATAAAATAATTACAATTTTTTAAAACTAATTACACCTAATCTAATCCCCCTAATAAAATAAAAAAGCCCCCCAAAATAAAATAAAAAATCCCTACCCTATACTAAATTACAAATAGCCCTTAAAAGGGCTTTTTGCGGGGCATTGCCCCAAAGTAATCAGCTCTTTTACCTGTAAAAAAAAGTACAATACTCCCCCAACATTAAAACCCACCACCCACACACCCAACCCTACTCTAAAACCCACCCAATCCCCCCTTAATAAAACCTAACACTACCCCCTTGAAGATCACCCTACCTTGAGACGTCTTCACCCAACCGGGCAGAAGTGGTCCTCCAGACGGTCGGAAGTCTTCATCCAATCCGGGCAGAAGAGGTCCTCCAGATGGCCAGAAGCCTTCATCCAGGCAGCATCTTCTATCTTCATCTATCCGGCACGGAGCGGGTCCATCTTCAAGACATCCGACGTGGAGCATCCTCTTCGTTCGACAGCGACTGGAACAATGACTGGTCCTTTAAATGACGTCATCCAAGATGGTGTCCCTTCAATTCCGATTGGCTGATAGAATTCTATCAGCCAATCGGAATTAAGGTAGAAAAAATCCTATTGGCTGATTAGAACAGCCAATAGAATTGAGCTCACATACTATTGGCTGACTGGAACAGCCAATAGAATGCAAGCTCAATCCTATTGGCTGATTGGATCAGCCAATAGGATTTTTTTCTATCTTAATTCTGATTGGCTGATAGAATTATATCAGCCAATCAGAATTGAAGGCACGCCATCTTGAATGACGTAATTTAATGTACCCGTCATTGTTCCAGGAGGATGCTCTGCGTCGGATGTCTTGTAGATGGACCCGGTCTGGATGGATGAAGATAGAAGATGCCGTCTGGATGAAGACTTCTGCCCGTCTGGAGGACCTCTTCTGCCCGGATAGGATGAAGACTTCGGACCGTCTGGAGGACCACTTCTGCCCGGTTGGGTGAAGATGTCTCAAGGTAGGGTGATCTTCAAGGAGATAGTGTTAGGTTTTATTAAAGGGGGATTGGGTGAGTTTTAGAGTAGGGCTGGGTGTGTGGGTTGTAATGTTGGGGGTATCGTATTTTTTTTTTAAAGGTAAAAGAGCTGATTACTTTGGGGCAATGCCCCGCAAAAAGCCCTTTTAAGGGCTATTTTTAATTTAGTGTAGGGTAGGGATTTTTTTTATTTTGGGGGGCTTTTTTATTTCATAGGGGGGATTAGATTAGGTGTAATTCATTTAAACAAATTGTAATTATTTTATTATTTTCTGTAATTTAGTGGTTTTTTTTAGTAATTTAGTTTATTTAATTTAATTGTAATTAATTATAGTTAATTTAGGTAATTTATTTAATTATAGTTTAGTGTTAGGTGTAATTGTAGCTTAGGTTAGGTTTTATTTTACAGGTAAATTTGTATTTATTTTAACTAGGAAGTTATTAAAAAGTTAATAACTATTTAATAACTATTGTACCTAGTTAAAATAAATACAAACTTGCCCGTAAAATAAAAATAAACCCTAAGCTAGCTACAATGTAACTATTAGTTATATTGTAGCTAGCTTAGGGTTTATTTTATAGGTAAGTATTTAGTTTAAAAAAGGAATAATTTATTTAATGATAGTAATATTTATTTAGATTTATTTAAATTATATTTAAGTTAGGGTTAGGGTTAGACTTAGATTTAGGGGTTAATAACTTTATTATAGTGGCGGCGATGTTGGGGGCGGCAGATTAGGGGTTAATAAATGTAGGTAGTTGTCAGCGATGTTAGGGACAGCAGATTAGGGGTTAATACAATGTAACTAGTGTTTGCGAGGCGGGAGTGCGGCGGTTTAGGGGTTAATATATTTATCAAAGTGGCGGCAATGTCCGGTCAGCAGATTCGGGGTTAAAATTTTTATTTAAGTGTTTGTGATGTGGGGGGGGGCTCAGTTTAGGGGTTAATAGGTAGTTTATGGGTGTTAGTGTACTTTTTAGTACTTTAGTTAAGAGTTTTATGTTTCGGCGTTAGCCCATAGAACTCTTAACTACTGACTTTTAAATGCGGTAGGAGTCTTGACAGGAGAGGCTGTACCACTCACTTTTTCCAAGACTCGTAATTCTGGTGTTAGGAAAATCCCATTGAAAAGATAGGATACACAATTTACGTAAGTGGATTTGCGGTATACTCGAGTCAAGGAAAAAAAGTGAGCGGTACACCTGTACCTGCAAGACTCGTAATACCAGCGGGCGTTAAAAAGCAGCGTTTGGACCTCTCAACGCTGCTTTTTAAGGCTAACGCAAGACTCGTAATCTAGGCGAATATTATCTATATGGCCCACATGAACTAACAGTCTCCTGTTGTGAAAAGCTAATAAAAACGCTTGTGATAAGAGGCTGTCTTTAGTGGCTTAGAGACAGACAGAAACTTAGAGGTTTAAATGTTATAAAGTATATTAATATAAAAATGTTGGTTGTGCAAAGCTGGGGAATGGGTAGTAAAGACGTTATCTATCTATTTAAACAATAATAAATTTGGTGTTGACTGTCCCTTTAAAGTCTCAATATACTTTCAAATGAAAGGATACCATAAATAAACAATTGGGATAAAATAAATAAACACAAGATAAAAAATAATCATGAAATCAATATGTTTATCAAAATGTAATCTAAATGGTTATGTTTGTATGTGAAATAGCAACTGAAACCACAATCCAATGCAACGGGATGATCTTGTATAGAAAGAATATATCATTATCTTATCTGTCAAATTATTTACACCAAGTCCACCTTATCTTCTTTACTATGGTTTACTCAAAGGCCAATACTTTTAGTATCTATCTGTAACAGCCCCCCCCCCCCCAAAAAAAAAAAAAAACTGGGAGGATTATTTTATCTAAACCTTCTTATTTACATTTCTTTTGTAACCAGAACGTAAGTTAAGAAATGTTCATTAAAGGTGGAGATACACTACACAAAATCATCAAATGAGAAAATACAGTTGAATGAGCTATTTGTAATAGGCAAAATGGATAATTGGGAGCACATTAAAGGGAAGAAAATATATACATTACCCCTGCTTTTCTTCTGATTCTTTTTTTGGTTTTGGGATCTGCCAGATCTCTTCCTGTGTATTTTTCAGTTTCCAAATGCCTTTTGATGGTGTAGGAAACTGTACTCACTAACATCTAGGCTCTCTTTCCAATTTTTTAATAGTCTGCATCCTTTATTTTTTATTTTTTGGAAACCTAACTAACTGGTTACTTCAACCCAGGCCCACCCTTTGGGTGGGGCATGTGGGGCACCAAGCATAGACAGGGCCAGATTGACCTATCGGGATACCAGAATATTTCCCAGTGGGCTGCCCATCTGGGTTCTGTTGACAGTAGCAGTCAGCATAAGCACAGCAGTGAGCAGCTGGGAAGGAGGTAACACACTCAGCTCAAAATTAGCACCGGGGGAGGGGTGAATAAGAAATGTGAGTGCACTGCACAGTCTGTCAGAACAACATGGAGGTGACTGCTTCAACTTAGTAGTAGTAGTACCGGATGGTGGGGGTAAAGGACCACTGCCTGGTCCTGTTTCATATCCATGTGCAAGTTCCAACAACTTACAACTAATTCCCAACCCAAGTGAGTCTGTCTGTGTGTTTAACTGAGCTGAAGACCACTCGGCTCCAAGGTACTGGTGGTGGCACTGTGGCAGCCAATTCAGCTAAGTTTGTGGGCCGCTGCCTGAGTGCCTGGATGTGCAAGCAAGTTTAAAGGGCCGGGGCACTAGTGGCTGGTGTGGTGTTGGGTCCTGGCAGCTTACTCTCTCAGTCTCTCACTGTAAAAAATCCCATTAGAAGCCAGGCCATTAGAACCTTAGAGGCCAGAGATCTCTAGGGGAATTTTTTACAGTCTTTGTGGATGAGGAGGACATCAGTGAAGAGCATTCTGGGGAACATATTTCTAGGTCAATGGGGACAGGAATGGTATCTAAAGTGTGCTATGTGTGTCAAATAAGCAACAAATATTTTTTTGTGTGATAAACTGATTCAGGCGACTTTAGTCTGAATCAGTTTTATGAGTACAGTTGGAAAACCTGTACTCATTTATATAAACATCCATATTCCAACACATTTTCTAGTTTGCTGAATGAGCCAGTGAGGAAAAACATTGACAATGAAGCATGTAAATGGTTCAGTACAATATAGATATAAATAAACATTGCTAAATGCACACTGTTTCTTTTTATTCTTATACTTTATGACAAAACATGGATTGTGTACAATGTTATGTATACATAGTCAAACAATATTGTTTTCTACCCTTATATTTAAAGACTTACAGTATTTAGTTCATGAGTTTCAAATGTACACTTAAATTAAAGTAAATTCTCTTGAACATGGATAAAAGTACTTATGATATGTATTTTTTATATATATAATTTATGATATATATTTGTTTTCAAATCTCACATTTAAGATTGGACAAGTAAACATAAAAGGTTAGACTTGAGACAAAGGCCAATATTTACTAAATAGGGATTTTTCATCATAGCATTGAATGACACTTTAATAGATAATTATAATGGCTTAGCCAGAGATTAGGTTATGTGTTGGGAACTTCCCCCTTCTAGCACCTGTGATAACATTCCAGTTCTTAATTATAAGGATCAGAGATAAATTATGAACACAGCTTTGTTCGTTGATCTTTTATAGCTACATGTCAATCATTTAAAAAACACTGGTATTCTGTTAGCTATATTTATCTTATATTTACAACATTAAAATCAAATAGAAGAATGCAATAACAAAAGGTGTTTCTATAGACTCACATTTTAATAGAAATGTGAAAAAACATTATATAAAAAGTACATATAAAAAAAGGTAAAATTGTTGCCATTGAATGGGGATTTTTGCATGAAATTACTTTACAAGTTGTCATATATATCTTATGGGGATATCTTGGATTAGCTGATTTCCAGGACCTCAAGATATAGTACAAGGACACTTTGCCTTTCAAGAAAAAGCATGAATAATACCTGTGAATTCCCAAAAGAAGTTAATATTCCAAACATTTATAATCATGACATCATGCATTAAAAAGGGTATGAGGAGAGGGAGATCAAAAACCTTTAGATACATGAATAAAGTCAGAAAAAATACGTTTATATGACAGAAATTAAAATGCTTAAGCAGATAGTCTGATTTTTAAAGAATTAAGACTTCTAGATGGTGATCAATTATAATTAATTTTGTCATAATTATTTATAAACCAATACAATTTTACTCAGATCTATACAGGGGTACATTACATTTATAATAGCCTGAGAATTAAAATATAAAAACAAACATTGAAGTAGGGAAGCTCCCTGAATGTGAGCATAATCAGTAGCAGATATACTGTACTTTATATCAGGTGACCTACAGAAAGAGAGGCTCTCACATTTACAATGTAAATGAGAAAAATTTGACACACAATGTAAAGAACCAAGGGTATATAAGTCACAATTAACCCTAACTACTGCTTTCTTGTCCCCCAAACCAATATTTACCCTGTTGTCCATTGCTGCAGCCCCCTAAACTGCAGCTAATCCTAACTATAATTAATCATAAATTCCAAACCACATTTAACTCTGTCTGCATCCTGTTCCAAAGCTAGTATCCCTATGTGTGACATTGTTCCACCGTTATTAAACCATTATTGTTCCACCCTTATTAAACCTATATGTGGCTCACTCAGCATTACAGAACCTGTCAACTCTGTTATAAACCTCTTCACCAGAAACACCTCCCTACATGATCCCCATATAGGTAAACCTCCTAATCTATCCCCTCCCCCATTGCAATAGTCCTCCAAGCCTCCTTTGAAACCTTAACCTGCCAAATTAAAAAATAAATAAAACGAATGTGCTAAATTTATGCTAGATTTTCTATATATGTAAATCAATTATCACCAAATAAGCACCGCACACCAATAGATGGTGCTGTGTTACACAATGAACAGGAACTTTCAAACAATAGATGGCACTGTGCTACACAATGACCAGGAACTTTCTACCAACAGATGTCATGTTATACAATGTCCATGTATGACTGGGGAACGGCCACACATTTTATTTTATTTTTTTTAAACTGGTTCTTAAAGAGCTCTTTTTTAAAATGACATTTTTGTCTTTGTAATTTAAGTTAACACATTTGCATCTTTATGTAAAATATTAATTCTCTAATAATAAGCATTAAAATGTTAATTACGTGCTTGTGTGCTGTTTAGAACCAGCAACACACATGGAACATTAAAGGGACACTGAACCCAAATTTTTTCTTTCCTAATTTAGATAGAGCATGCAATTTTAAGCAACTTTCTAATTTATTCCTATTATCACATTTTATTCATTCTCTTGGTATCTTTATTTGAAAAGCAAGAATGTAAGTTTAGATGCCGGCCTATTGTTGTTCTTGCTGATTGGTGGATAAATTCACCCACCAATAAACAAGTGTTGTCCAGGATTCTGAACCAAAAATTGGCTGGCTCCTTAGCTTAGATGCCTTCTTTTTCAAATAGAATGAAGAGAAAAATTGATAATAGGAGTAAATTAGAAAGTTGCTTAAAATTGCATGCTCTATCTGAAACAGGGAACAAAAATTTTGGGTTCAGTGTCCCTTTAACTATTTTGCTGTACAGCATGTATGTTTAATTCATTTTGGGTTATTGCCAATTCTGTGTTTATTGAATAATTGAGATCACTGTGGAAAACTCTATGTAGTATAAAGTATAAAATAACCATTTACCATCTTGGGAAATAATAACACTCAGATGCAAAAATTATATGGATCTGCAGAGTTTGACAGCCTTGAACCACCCATTCCCCTCAAGCTTTTGTCAACATAAGTGATTGTACCTTTTTGGGGGGATTAAATGGTACAGACATGGACCCTTTGACAGTTGGAAACATATTTGTATCTTATTGACCCCAAAAGGGTAGATATTAGTTCCTTAAGGTGTAAATATGACCCATTAATGGTACAACTGCAGCAGTTGTACTCTAAGGGGCAGATTTATCAAGTGTCTGGTGGACATGATCCGCTGTAGTGATCATGTCCACCAGACACTTGATAAATCTGCCTCTTAGAGTACAACTGCTGCAGTTGTACCGATAATGGGTCATATTTACACCTTAAGGAACTAATATCTACCCTTTTTGGGTCAATAAGATACAAATATGTATCTTATTGCTGAAGTTGTACCCTAAGGGGCAGATTTATCAAGTGTCTGGTGGACATGATGCGCTGTAGCGATCATGTCCGCCAGACATCGATAAATGCCGACAGCATAAGCTGTTGGCATTTATCAGTGCACAGATGCATTGGGGCCAATTGACTGCTTGGTAAATCAGCCCCCATGTGTTCACAAACACACCCCAACTGTACCCTTTTTTCTAAAAGTGTAACTGGAGCAGGGTCAGACACAGTGTAAATATCACTGAGAGTTGTAGTTAATGGGACAGTCTAGTCAAAATTAAACTTTCATTATTCAGATAGGGCATGTCATTTTAATCAAATTTCCAATTTACTTTTATCATCAAATGTGCTTTGTTCTCTTGGTATTCTTAGTTGAAACTAAACCTATGTAATCTCATATGCTAATTTCTAAGACCTTGAGGGCTGCCTCTTATCACATGCTTTTTAAATTGCTTTTCACAACAAGAGACTGATAAGTTCATGTGGGCCATATAGATAACACTGTGTTAACGCCCGGGGAGTTATTTAAGATTTAGCACAATACAATACTAAATGCAACTCAATAGATTTTATATAGTCACAGTCATGTGATCGGGGGACTGTCAGAAGATACAAGGTAATCACAGAGGTAAAAAGTATATTAATATAACTGTGTTGGTTATGCAAAACTGGGGAATGGGTAATAAAGAGATTATGTATCTTTTAACCCTTTGAGTGCTAAGCACTTTCCCCCCTGGGTGCTAAGCTGTTTTAAGGGGTTTTTTATTTTTATTTTTTTTATTATTTTTTTATAAGTTTTTTTTTCAGCTCTCCAAGACTTACACTGTTGGAAAGGTTAGGCGATTACCTTTCCAACAGTGGGTCTTGCGGGTCTGTAGCTGCTTAGATGCCTGAGATACAGGCTTCTAAGTAGCATGCCCCCTGTTCCTATACTTAACATTGTTCATTTTAAATACACTGTGTGCAGAATTATTAGGCAAATGAGTATTTTGACCACATCATCCTCTTTATGCATGTTGTCTTACTCCAAGCTGTATAGTCTCGAAAGCCTACTACCAATTAAGCATATTAGGTCATGTGCATCTCTTTAATGAGAAGGGGTGTGGTCTAATGACATCAACACCCTATATCAGGTGTGCATAATTATTAGGCAACTTCCTTTCCTTTGGCAAAATGGGTCAAAAGAAGAACTTGACAGGCTCAGAAAAGTAAAAAATAGTGAGATATCTTGCAGAGGGATGCAGCACTCTTAAAATTGCAAAGCTTCTGAAGCGTGATCATCGAACAATCAAGCGTTTCATTCAAAATAGTCAACAGGGTCGCAAGAAGCGTGTGGAAAAACCAAGGCGCAAAATAACTGCCCATGAACTGAGAAAAGTCAAGCGTGCAGCTGCCAAGATGCCACTTGCCACCAGTTTGGCCATATTTCAGAGCTGCAACATCACTGGAGTGCCCAAAAGCACAAGGTGTGCAATACTCAGAGACATGGCCAAGGTAAGAAAGGCTGAAAGACGACCACCACTGAACACAGACACACAAGCTGAAACGTCAAGACTGGGCCAAGAAATATCTCAAGACTGATTTTTCTAAGGTTTTATGGACTGATGAAATGAGAGTGAGTCTTGATGGGCCAGATGGATGGGCCCGTGGCTGGATTGGTAAAGGGCAGAGAGCTCCAGTCCGACTCAGACGCCAGCAAGGTGGAGGTGGGGTACTGGTTTGGGCTGGTATCATCAAATATAAGCTTGTGGGGCTTTTTCGGGTTGAGGATGGAGTCAAGCTCAACTCCCAGTCCTACTGCCAGTTTCTGGAAGACACCTTCTTTAAGCAGTGGTACAGGAAGAAGTCTGCATCCTTCAAGAAAAACATGATTTTCATGCAGGACAATGCTCCATCACACGCGTCCAAGTACTCCACAGCGTGGCTGGCAAGAAAGGGTATAAAAGAAGAAAATCTAATGACATGGCCTCCTTGTTCACCTGATCTGAACCCCATTGAGAACCTGTGGTCCATCATCAAATGTGAGATTTACAAGGAGGGAAAACAGTACACCTCTCTGAACAGTGTCTGGGAGGCTGTGGTTGCTGCTGCACGTAATGTTGATGGTGAACAGATCAAAACACTGACAGAATCCATGGATGGCAGGCTTTTGAGTGTCCTTGCAAAGAAAGGTGGCTATATTGGTCACTGATTTGTTTTTGTTTTGTTTTTGAATGTCAGAAATGTATATTTGGGAATGTTGAGATGTTATATTGGTTTCACTGGTAAAAATAAATAATTGAAATGGGTATATATTTGTTTTTTGTTAAGTTGCCTAATAATTATGCACAGTAATAGTCACCTGCACACACAGATATCCCCCTAAAATAGCTATAACTAAAAACAAACTAAAAACTACTTCCAAAACTATTCAGCTTTGATATTAATGAGTTTTTTGGGTTAATTGAGAACATGGTTGTTGTTCAATAATAAAATTAATCCTCAAAAATACAACTTGCCTAATAATTCTGCACTCCCTGTAAAGTTGCACGGTGACGTCATCACGTCATTGCGTATGACGTCACCATGCATAACGTGAAGCCCCAGTGATGCCTGTCACTATGCAGGCCCGATCGCCGGGGTAGGAGCGGGTGGGAGCCCCCAGATCTCCCTCAAGGTGGGAGAGTGCTAGCGACGGCTCTGAGCCGTCGTTAGCACCAGAGTGGGAAACTCTGTGATGACTCAGTGAAAGGTTTAATTGTAACTGTAAAATGAAATTAGAATGCAAAATCTTCTGTTCCTATATTTTTTAATAGCAGCTAGATCATAGCAAACTGCATAAGATTGAGCCCTTTTTTTTCAAAAGCTTACAACTATGGATTGCAGTATTGGATTTTGTAACGTGGTAGTATATCTCTATCTTAAAAACACTTTACTGTGTTTCCAACTCCCAAACTTAAACTACAAAAAGCTTCAATTAAACATTTTTAAAATATTTTTGCATGACAAAAGTTGCTCAGTTATCTTAAAATAATACTGAAATTAAAACGTAAATGCAGATGTGTGCACAACCGATTACCAGAAACCAATAACACTGGCTAAAAGAGACAATTGAAACTGCTGTGTTGGTGGACATGCATGGAGCAAAAAAATATTTTATATGTAAGGACAGGAGCATCCATTTTTAAACATAAAAAAATAACTTCAAAACATTTTTAAATACAGTCTTTCAAATGGAAGAAATAAATCAAAAACTTCAAAGCCCTTTAAAGGGATAGTAAACACCATGATAATATAAAATGTTTAATTATGTATAGTAAAATAACTGTCTATATATGTATATATATATATATATATATATATATATATATATATATATATATATATATATATATATATAATATATATATATATATATATATATATATATACAGTACTGTGCAAAAGTCCTTAGGCCACCATTAGGTTTGTTGTTTTAGTAATGGTATAATGACCATATATCATTATTCTCAGTCTATTTATTAGAATACAACCAGAAAAACAGCTTCTATAGGCTAAAGTGGCAAGTATTTAGTGTGAAATCCCCTAAGGGTCAAATCTCCATGACTTCATTCCCACCTTACCCAATAAAGACACAGACACGTATTTGGAGGTATAAGACCGTGAAGCAAGGTCGCGTTTATTAAAACCAAACCAGGAAAACTCTAAACTTATTAACTTGAGAAGCTTAAGGCTTATATATACAGGTGGCGGCATCTGAGGCTAATCTATATCCTAAGTCTAACCATAACTTAGTATCTACAACAAGCGTAGTGAGGTCACCGGCCCGGATTGGTTGTCGCAATGCTCCTGCCAAGCATTGCCCTTCAGAAGCTGGCATCATCCACAAGGGGTTTCTAGGTCAGCAGGCCCGCGAGGAGAGGCGTTACACGCTGCGACTTGCAACATCATGCCCCTCCCATTAGCTCGACCACACCCTCGCGGAAACCTTAAAAATTATTCAGCCGGAACCCCGCCACGCCAGCTGGTGATTTCTACTTTTATGCTAACAAATTGCTCCGTACCCATAAAGGTCATCATTTAGACGCAAGACGCACAACAAACGTCCATGATGTGAAGCCAAAAATTACCACTTTGGACTTAAGATCAGCTAGTCTGAGTAGGCATGCCCCTGCCAAAGTCCTAACAAAACCACCCTAATGGCAGCCGTTCACTCAGTGCCGCCCCCTTTTCCTGAAACAAAAATTCCAAACATGTTAACAACAAGGGAGGGATGGGCGGGGAAAAAACCTTTCTCCAGCAGTTGCAGACAAGAAAGAGGAAGTGTTCCAGCATCCATGCACTTTTATAACAGGTAAGAGTCCCCACCCCACACATTGCAACAATTGTTGCAAACTCACACACTGCACAGCTTCACATTCCAGTCAGGCAGCATAACCCTTAAGACGTTACATGCACAAATATGCCTTCCACTACCATAAGGGTCAAATCGTCATGACTTCATTCCCACCTTACCCAATAAAGACACAGACACGCATTTGGAGGTATAAGACCGTGAAGCAAGGTCGCATTTATAAAAAACAAAACCAGGCAAACTCCAAACTTATTAACTTGAGAAGATTAAGGCTTATATATACAGTTGGCGGCATCTGAGGCTAATCTATATCCTAAGCCTAACCATAACTTAGTATCTACAACAAGCGTAGTGAGGTCACCGGCCCAGATTGGTTGTTGCAATGCTCCTGCCGAGCATTGCCCTTCAGAGGCTGGCATCATCCACAAGGGGGTTCTAGGTCAGAAGACCCGCAGGGAGAGGCGTTACAAGCTGCGACTTGCAACATCATGCCCCTCCCATTAGCTCGACCACACCCTCACGGAAACCATAAAAATTATTCAACCGGGACCCCGCCACAAGAGATACCACATACATGCCTCCCATAATGGAGATCTTGCCGCCACACCTAGGGAATAGCTAACTGACATGCCGCCTCAGCGCTCCAGCTAAATTAGCCAAAAATAGCTCTAAGCCTTCCTCTGTTAAATGAACCCCGTCCGGCCTGTACAGCCGCTTGCAGTCGCCCAAGATGTTATCGTGCCTGATTACAAAACCACCTTCCTCCACGATCAACCTCCCCACATCTCTGTTCAACTTTTTCCGGATACGGTAAGATGAACGGTGCACTCTCACATGTCGCCACTGCAAACGCGCAATCACATTTGACCATGCCACTCGCACTCCCGGGAAACGCACTTTCAACCACCGTACATCCGACTGAATGATGTTCACCAACTCCAGCACAGGCAAACTCCCCACATCGTTTCCACCCAGATGCAGCACTATCAAGGAAGGCCGCCCCCAGCGAAGGAAGGCCTCCTCCAGACGACCCGGTAAATCACTCCACAACATTCCCCTTTTTCCCAGCCATCTAATTGAAACTGCATCTGGTCGAAATCCCAGCTGCTGGCCTCCCGGGCCCTTCAAAGCGTGAATGGCCGCCCAGTGGACGTACGAGTGGCCGACTATCCATGCTCTACAAGGAGGGGTTCTTAAACCTAAAATCAATGAAAATCCACATTACTAAAGCACCCGCCAACTCACTCCATTCCCCCCTCCCTGAGTTATCTATACTTTACTCCTAAGGGGTCTAATGTATGACCTATACCTTTTGGAACTCCACCTTCCCAACCTCTAAATTTCTCGCTCCGACGCCCCAGCGGCAGCCGCGCTGGTGGCCGCTCCTATGCGAAAGGAGTGGGGAGCAATGACCCCGGGGTCCAAGCCGACCCGCTTAGCTGCTTCCTCCAACACCCGCCTAAACTGAAATCTGGACAAGTTGGACCCATCCGTGTGAATGAAAAACTGCCCTGAATTCCCCGGTCTCCTAACCGAAAACTCAGAAGAGAGCCGGAAGGGGCAACACTCCACACAATCCTGCTGCTTTATGGACAACCACACACCTTTCCTTTCCTGATCCGTCTTGGATCTGGGGATAAACATCAACAGTGCCTGCATGTCAAACCTGACATGCTGCGCTTGGATACCACTACCTTCAACGACCTGGTTGGACTATCTCTCCTACCCTCAAAGCCCCAAAGAAAGCAACCGCAAATGCCGCCCTAAACAAAGCAACCTCATACTCATCCGCGCACACCTCCAGAAGCGCTGTCAATAACGCCCCTAGCCGCTGTATTGTAATGGGCTCGCGCCGATCTGCTGACGTAGCCTCAATCCTACCCCAACCTTTCATTACCTGCCTAACCAGGAAGGCATTCGTCCCGTCCTGGATACCCTTCCACTTAGCAAAGAAGGACAAAGCAGCTAACCTCCCTTGCATGGATCCTTTCCTGCAGCCACCCTCCTTCAAGCACACCATCCACTCAAGCAACAAAGTTGGCGATCCGGATTCCACCGGAACACCCTTACCCCTGAGGAAGACTTCCCATTCTGCCCAGTACTTGATGTAGGCCTTCCAGGTAGCAGGCGCCAGCGAGGCCTGAACCATCGAAGTCAGCACGTCCCCCCTTCCGCCACCTGCCAAAGAAAGGAAGGACAAGGAGTACCAACCTTCGCCGCCCCTGGTGCCAATTTCCTGAATGCATCCCATTGGCCCCGCGACAACGCGTCTGCCAATACATTATTGACCCCAGGCACATGCCACGCCGTAAAGTCAATGTTGTGCTGCAGCACTAACCAACGAAGGTAGTGTACCACAATAGGGGAAGAGGCTGAAAGATTGTTGATAACAAACACGACGCTCATATTATCGCACCAGAATATTACATTCTGGTTTGCCAATTGCCGCCCCCATAACGCGATGGCAACAACAATAGGGAACAACTCCAGGAGCGTAAGGTTCCTGGTCCATCCCCTCTCAATCCAGGCCCCAGGCCACTCCTCAGCACTCCAGGCGCCGTTGAAGTAAGCCCTGTAACTCCCTGCTCCTGCCGCATCCGTGAACAGATGCAGAGCCTGGCTAGAAGTCCTTGCTTGTCTCCACAACAGGACCCCATTGAAATCCTCCAGGAACAACTCCCAGATTCTCAGGTCCTCCTTCATATCTGGAGACACCACACACGACTTGCAACTCCCGCTGCCTCCCTTTAGTGGGCCCTCCAACATCCTGTTGAACACCCTGCCCATCGGGATAACTTTGCAAGAGAAATTAAGCAGACCCAGTAATGACTGCAACTCCTTTATCGAGAGCCGGTCAGCCGCCGCGGCTGAAGAAACCGCGGCTAGCATACGCACCACCTTATCCTCTGGCAACCTGCACTGCCTTGCTAAAGTATCGATCTCGATACCCAGGAACGTCAGGCAAGTGCATGGCCCCTGGGTCTTGTCTTCTGCCAATGGGACCCCAAAATGCACAAATAGAGCACTCATCACCGACATAAGCCGCGCACATTCCGCCGACCCAGCTATGCCGATCAGCAGAAAATCATCCAAATAATGGGCTATAAGCTCACCCCGCGGTTTCCGAAAAAACAGCCCAGTGCAGGAATGTACTGAACATCTCAAAAAACGCGCATGAGACCGAGCAACCCATTGGGAGACAACGATCTACATAGTAAGCACCCTCGAACCAACACCCCATCAACCGAAAGGATGCCGGATGAATAGGCAACAAGCGGAAAGCTGACTCAATGTCGAGCTTTGCCAAGAGTGCCCCAACCCCAGCCTGTTGGACCAAAACCATAGCTTGGTCAAACAACTGATAAAAAACGGAGCTAACCTCCGGGTTGATAGCATCATTAACCGAATTACCTTTCGGGTATGATAAGTGCTGGATCAACCAGAATTTCCCCGCTTCCTTCTTCGGCACCACCCCCAGCGGGGAAACCACCAAACCCTCAATGGGAGGCTCCGGAAAGGGGCCCACCATTCGCCCCAAACTCAGTTCTTTGCCCAGTTTATCCCTCACTATGTCAGGGTAGTCATACGCCGACTTGAGGTTCCAATTCTGACGTGCCCCTATCACCTGTCCCACCACCGGAATAAGGAAACCCTCACGAAGCCCGGACAGGAGCAGCTCCCCCGCACTCCTGTCCGGGTAGGACCTGAGCCATGGCTCAAGGGCGGCCAGCTTCAACAGCGTTGGTGCCCTTCGCCCCAGCAGCCTCTCTGCCGGCCCCGCGGCCCCCCATCTCTTTCCGTCTTGCGCATTCGGTCCCCGGGTGACCCGCTCCGCAGTATAGGCAAGAGTGTCGAAAGGAGCAGTTCGCTCCTCGGTCACACTTCCCATCGTTGAACTTCCAACATTCCCATCCTTTTCTCTTGACTCCTCCCATCTGCCTACTCCCCCCCGCCCTTACACCTGAAAGGGGGGAAGGGGAGCTCTCCGAACCCAAGCGCTGCCATAAATGCACATCCGTGGTGCCAAATGTCAGCAAAGGGTTCCCCACCATCTTCCTCCTATAGTCCGCGTCATAAGACCGCCACACCCCTTCCTTATATGTTTTATGAATTAACTCAATCGTTTCCATGTATTTCAACACGTCAACCCTCAATTCTGGCTTCGCCTCCACCAGGCAGGACGCTAAAACCCTAAAGCACGTGCTTTATCCACTCATCCATTGTCTCCGGTCTCTTAACCTTTTTAGGGCCCGAGCCGTCCTCGCTTCGCTCCTTGGCCTTATGGGCCTCGAGCGAAAATGTGCAAATATTTGCCATCCCTAATTTTCTTGATCGTCTTAGCCTTAAGGTGCGAATGCAATGAGTGCACATTGCAGGGGTAAGCATCCCCTTGCAGCGCCACTTTCCTGTCTGCCACTGCCAAGCTCACAGCCCCTGACCCTACCTGCTGACCATCACCACCTGAGGCCCCAATCTGCACTGCCCCACCCGGAGCTAGCCTTGATTCCTGCCTCTGTTGCCCAGCTACCAACCTACGAAGATACTTCAAAACCCGTTTTTGAGGTTTAGATACTGGCCCTAAGGAGTCGTCGCTCTCAGAGCCAGTATCACTAGATGACCCACCCGCACCCTCCCCCATCTCCCCACACAATGCAATCTCACCTGCTCCTGACGCTGTAGGGGGAAGAGCCTCCTGGCCTGCTCCGGTCCTCTGAGGCACCTCTTGCCTAGCCTCCTGGCATACTGCCACCACCGCATCCCCTCTCACCTGTGGAAACAAAACAGAGCCGGGAGTACCGGGGATCGCAGAACGGGCACCACCCCCCCGCTACAGAACTAACTTGCTGACCACCCCCCGTGATCCCAACACCCAACTGCCCCCTCCCGCAACCCCCTTCGATCCCACATGCTGCCCCTTGTCCAACCACCCTCCCGCTACCCACCATACCGGCATGACTTGGCTCCAAACCCCCTGCACCAACCGGTGCTGGATGTTGTGGCTGCCCCGCGCCAGAGGACGCCGATTGCCCCCCTTGGGCCAAAATCGAGGCCAACCTAAAAATCTCCCCCATGACGTCTTGCTGTCCTCTCCCCAGAGGCTCATGCCCATCTTGCAGCCCCCTCCCCAAAGGCTCAAGCCCCCCGACCACCAGATTACCTCCCCCCGCCGGACGTGCCCCAGTCTGGCACTTCCCCTCATACTCAGCACCTCTGTGAGAGTGCCCGGCCTCCCCCACCCCATGCCCCGCACCAACAACCCCCCATTGTCAAAACCAACTGGGCCAACAGAAGCCCCAGCATGTGGCTCCAACCGCCCAGTGCCTGCGCCCAATTGTCTGCCCCCATGCGCCCCAACAAGGGTCTCCAATTGCAAAGTGCCTGCCCTTCCATGTCCACCTACCGCTGCGGCGTGCCCGGTGATGCCCCTCCCGGATCCCCGGCACCCTGACTCACCTCCAGCGCCGCCATGAGTCAACTGCTCTCCGCCGTGCCCAAATCCGGAAATGACATCACACGTGCGACACCCGGAAGTGGCGTCATTACCGTGACTACCGGAAGTGACGTCACCCCTGCCCACCACCGATCGGAAGACTCCGCCTGACGAGGAAGCACCACCCGCCGCTTCTGCCAGGACCACGCCGCCTACCGCCGTAACACCTGCCGGGCCCCCGCGAACGATGCCGGACTGCTGTCCGCCCGACGCAACGCTTGGGCCCGCTCCCGCCGAAAGGGCCTGGATCAAGGCCACAACCGCTGCCCGCGCCGCCTACGGGACAGGTAAGTTAGGTAAGTACCCGTCCCAGGAGGAGGCCGCAGACCCACCGGTACCACCAACGAATGAGGGGGCACCATGTGGGCCGTGATCCACGCCGCCCAAAGAAACCGGGGTAGGGGAGGTACCCACTAGGCCACCAGACGCGTCCACGCGGTGTAGGCCCAAAGGCCCCCCGCTCAATTCTAAGCCCTCCCGCTCCCGGGCGACTAGCGCCCCCGCAGGCCCCAAAATGGGCCTGACGGACTGCCCACGGCCCTGCACCACGCACCCCCAATCCGAGACTTCCTGCCCCGACACCACTACAGGCCCTAAACTAGGCCCGCTGGCCCGCCCCCCACCCTGGGTAACATGCCCAGCCCAAAACACCTCCGGGAGGCCGATCGAGCCATCCAGGGCCCCCTCCTCCCCCCCATCGACTCCAACACCCCCAGAAACCAGCCCTGAATCTGACAGACCCTCCCCTTGGGACATAGGGAAGAGGGAGGGGGAGGAGGACATACCAGAGGGCTCCCCTGAATCCCGGGAAAGGTTGAGGCCTACCCCCTGGGAAGGACTAGGGCCTACCTCCTCACTGCCTAAACTACCACCTCTCCCCCTAACAGATACTCGCCGTGACAATGGCGAAGACTCCCTCATCCGCTTTGGAGGAACCGACTGACGCCTAGGCCGCACCATCTTGCACCCAGAAAAAACCTTTCTCCAGCAGTTGCAGGCAAGAAAGAGGAAGTGTTCCAGCATCCATGAACTTTTATAACAGGTAAGAGTCCCCACCCCACACATTGCAACAATTGTTGCAAACTCACACACTGCACAGCTTCACATTCCAGTCAGGCAGCATAACCCTTAAGACGTTACATGCACAAATATGCCTTCCACTACCATTACACTTAAGCAATGGCAGGAACCTGGCTCTCGTTAACCTAAATGGAATGAAACCCTAATTAATGCCATTGCTAACAACTATTTCATATCAAAATGACTACTGTAAAAAAGGTCTTTTATACCAGGTTTGTGCAAGACATGCTTGAGCATTACATACACATGTGGTATGAGTTTAATTCCTTGGAAGCTTGCCAATAAAACCAACTTTCAATCACATCATTCAATTCAAAATGCCAAAGATCACAGAATTTGACAGACTTAAAATCATACTTTAGCATCAGCAAGGCCACACTACAAATGGAAATCTGCAGTAAAACTGGATACTCAAGATCTGGTATTCAAGCTGTAAAAAAATTGAAGAATCAGGAGAGGTCAAGGACAAAAAAAGGACTGGAAGTGCAAGAAATTTGATGAGTTTCTTCTTTGAGAGACCTGGAAAACGTCCAGCAAGGACCTGGCTCAGCATCTGGCAGCTTGATTGGGATGCCAATTTGACCCTTCTACAGTCCGAAGAAGCTTGATCAGGAATGGTCTTTGTGGAAGGATAGCAGCCAAGAAACTACTTTTTTGGAAGGGGGACAGGGGGAAAACATAATTTATGCTTACCAGATAAATTCCTTTCCTTCCGGATAGGGAGAGTCCATGGCTTAATTCCTTACTGTTGGGAAATACAACACCTGGCCACCAGAAGGAGGCAAAGACACCCCAGCCAAAATTTTTAAATATCCCTCCCACTTCCTCATTACCCCAGTCATTCTGCTGAGGGAACAAGGAAAAGTAGGAAAAACATTAGGATATAAATGGTGTGAGAAGAATAAAATAAATAATAGGGGACTGACCATAGACAAGAAAAAAATGGGGGCCATGGACTCTCCCTATCCGGAAGCAAAGGAATTTAACTGGTAAGCATAAATTATGTTTTCCTTCCTAAGATAGGGAGAGCCCATGGCTTCATTCCTTACTGTTGGGAAAACTATAGCCAAGCTCCAGAGGACACTGAATGAATAACGGGAGGGAACAAAAAGGAAGAGGCAGAGCCTATTCTGAGGGCACCACAGCCTGCAAAACTTTTCTCCCGAAAGCTGCTTCAGCCAAAGCAAAAACATCAAACTTGTAAAATTTTGAAAAAGTATCGAAGGAGACCAGGTAGCCACCTTAAAAATCTGATTCATAGAGGCCTCGTTCTTAAAGGCCCAAGAGGAAGCCACTGCTCTAGTGGAATGAGCCATTATCCTCTCAGGAGGACGATGTCCCGCTGTCTCATAAGCTAAGCGGATGACACTCCTTAACCAAAAAGATAGGGAAGTCGAAGTAGCCTTCTGCCCCTTACGCTTCCCCTAATAGACAACAAACAAAGATTGTCTAAACTCCTTAGTAGCCTGAAGATAGAACTTCAAGGCGCGAACCACATCCAAATTGTGAAGCAAGTGTTTCTTCTATGAAGAAGGATTAGGACACAAAAAAGGAACCACAATCTCCTGATTGATGTTGCGATCTGACACAACCATAGGAAGAAAATCTAATTTAGTACGTAAAAATCAGATAAGGGGGTTCACATTGCAAAGCAGAGATCTCAGAAACTCTGTGCGCAGAGGCAATAGGCAATAAAAAGGGAACCTTCAAAGATAACAATTTAATGTCAACGGAATGCAGAGGTTTAAACAGAACCTGTTGCAAAACCCGAAGAACAAGATTTAGGCTCCAAGGAGGAGCCCCAGATCTAAACACAGGCCTGATCCTAATCAGAGCCTTAACAAAGGACTGCACATCTGGAATCTCAGTCAGTCTCTTGTGCAATAAAACTGACAGGGCCAAAATCTGTCCCCTCAGGGAACTAGTAGAAAGGCCCATCTCCAGCCCATCCTGGAGAAAAGATAAGATCCTGGAAACCTTAACTCTGTGCCAGTAAAAACCACGCTCTACACACCAGAATAAGTAGGTCCTCCACACCTTGTGGTAGATACGCTGAGTAACTGGTTTAAGAGCTTGAATAAGAGTATTAATGACACTCTCAGAGAAACCTCTCTAGGCTAAGACTAAGCGTTCAATCTCCACGCAGTCAGCCTCAGAGAATCTAGATTTTGGTGAACAAATGGACCTTGTATCAGCAGGTCTCTGCAACAAGGTAACTTCCACAGAGGAGATGAGGACATCCCCATTAGATCCGCAAACCACGCCCTTCACGGCCACGATGGAGCAATCAGGATTACTGATACCCGCTCCTGCTTGAAGCGGGCCTCCACTTAAGGAAGAAGCAGTAATGGAGGGAAAAGATATATGAGTTTGAACCTCCAGGGCATTGTTAGTGCATCTATTAGATCCGCTTGGGGATCCCTCAACCTCGACCAGTACCTGGGTAGCTTGGTATTGAGACGGGACGCCATGAGATCTATCTCTGGTGTCCCCCACTTGCTACATATCTCTTCAAACACCTCAGGATGGAGAGACCATTCCCTTGGGTGGAAGGATTGCCTGCTGAGAAAATACGCCTCCCAGTTGTCCACATCTGGAATGTGGATCACTGACAGTGAACAGCTGTGGGCCTCCATCCACTCCAGAATCTGAGATACTTCCTTCATTGCCAAGGAACTTCTGGTTCCCCCCTGATGGTTGATGTAAGCCACCAAGATTATATTGTCTGATTGGGATCTGATAAACTGGGACAAACCCAGAAGTGGCCAAGCCTTCAAGGCCTTGAAGATTGCACGTAGTTCCAAAATATTGATCGAGAGGGAGGACTCCTCCGGAGTCCACAACCCCTGTGCCTTCCTGGCACCCTAAACAGCTCCTCATCTGGATAGGCTTGCGTCCGTAGTCACAACCTCCCATGATGGTCTTAAGAAGCATAAAACCCCAAACCTCTTTCTTCAATAGGCACCCGGGACAACAACTCTTAAGGAGGATAGATTCTGAACGCACCCTAGAAAGGCATTCCTCAGTGAGCAGACTTCCGTTGGAGCAAGTAGCAGGTGTTGCTGCTTGCATGTGCAGGGAGGATACTGCACGAATACCAGCGTTCCCCTAACCGACTGCCTTGTGGAGACACAGAGCTAATGGAGGAAGTCGACTGAAGGCCTTTCCAGGAGTAATGGGGTGAAGAAACCGTTGTATACCTAGAGGGGCAGAGGACGGTAAGAGCTGGTTTGTCTGTGAGGATAAGTCAAACCAACGATGGCCTCAGGGAACAAAAGTTGAAGACTGCTTTGAATGTGAACTTTATAACTACAACTAAAGGGTGCCCTCTGATCAGCCATTTGTTTCTCTAAAGCTCAATCCAAACACGCTGCCCCCTGGTTGCAGGAATATGGTACCTTAGGCCTAGTCCCCCCCTCTCCTTGGTGAATTATAATTTTCTGTTTGGTTACAAGTTAACTAATATAATGGCTGAAATATGTCCCACATAAATCAAGCTAAGAGCAATTCAGTACTGTCTAACCGTACCTGGAGTATTTTGCTTTCTGTAATATATATATATATATATATACATATTCTCTGCTGTAAATCTCAGTATTGGGTACATCTTGATATATCTTGGGTATTAACCCCATAATAAATTTGCAGTGAGTAGCTGGAGTAAAAATAGGATATCGGCTGATTTATTATGATTGATATATATATATATATATGTGTGTGTGTGTGTGTAGCTCCTGCTAAAAGAGTTACCTCCATTGTCAATTGTAAATAATTCATAATCGGCATGATATCTGCAGTATCTGTCTGCTATCTACATACATGGCACTTGCTAGGAATCTCTGTTTTGGGTACATCTTGGTATATGCTGAGCAGTAACATCATAAGAGATTGGCTAGGAGCTGACCTAAAAATTTTGGAACAGAGCTGCTTTGGAGTATTAACTGAACTTTGTTTGATTGGCTATGATATATCTGGGTAAATCCGGCTAAAAGAGACATCTCGTTTGATTTGATGTGGCCAATCTTATACCTGTAGGGTAGATGGAATATTTGTTTGCTATATCTACTTATAGCTATAGTTGGAGATTTCTTTAATGGGTACATCTTGGTATATGTTGAGCAGTAATATTATAAAGAAGTGGCAGTGAGCAGATTTAAAAGCTTCAACTACAAGGCAAAAAGAGCTTTGGAATATAAGCTATCCTGGCTAAGGGACTAGGACATATATACAGGGATTCCCCTTAAAGAGATATCCCCTCCGGTCAGCTGGGAACATTTGATTACAGATCACTCCCACGGATTTGGAATTTCTATTTTTTATAAGCAAATACAGCATCTATTGAGAAATCTCATGTATTGGGTACATTTTGGTATATGCTGAATAGTGATCTTACAAGGAAATAGTAGTGAACAGAATTAAAAGTCTGAAATACAGCGCAAATAGAGTTTGGGAGTAAAAAATGTATCCTAGTTGTGTAACATATTTAGTGTCTGTAGAATTTTGTGTAAATCTTCGGTTATACCCTGAATGGGGCATATTATGATGCAATCTGTGAAGAATTAAGTTGTGAGCAGTGTCAAAAATTACAAAAGTCATAATGGTTCCTTGAAAAGAGTCATGTTGCATGTTGGTTTATCTTTCTAAATAGCTATTACTGTTCGTATAAACTACAGATATGACAACTTGAGCTGTATAGAAATTTGACACTTGTGGGTTAAGGTAATTATATGACTATCTGTACATTTTCTTAAGAAAAACCATCGCCTAGATTTAGAGTTCTGCGTTAGCCGTCAAAACCAGCGTTAGGGGGTCCTAACGCTGGTTTTGTCCTACCGCTGGTATTTAGAGTCTTGTAGGTAAGGGTCTAACGCTCACTTTCCAGCCGCGACTTTTCCATACCGCAGATCCCCCTACGCCAATTGCGTAGCCTATCTTTTCAATGGAATCTTTCTAACGCCGGTATTTAGAGTCTTGGCTGAAGTGAGCGTTAGAAATCTAACGACAAGACTCCAGCCGCAGAGAAAAGCCAGGAGTTAAGAGCTTTATGGGATAACGCGGTTCATAAAGCTCTTAACTACTGTGCTCTAAAGTACACTAACACCCATAAACTACCTATGTCCCCCTAAACCGAGGCCCCCCCACATCGCCGCCACTCTAATAAAAAAAATTAACCCCTAATCTGCCGACCACACACCGCCGCAACCTACATTATCCCTATGTACCTCTAATCTGCTGTCCCTAACACCGCTGACCCCTACATAATATTTATTAACCCCTAATCTGCCCCCCCAAACGTCGCCGCTACCTTACCTACAATTATTAACCCCTAATCTGCCGACCGGACCTCACCGCTACTCTAATAAATGTATTAACCCCTAAAGCTAAGTCTAACCCTAACCCTAACACCCCCTAAATTAAATATAATTTTAATCTAACGAAATAAAATAAATCTTATTAAGTAAATTATTCCTATTTAAAGCTAAATACTTACCTGTAGAATAAACCCTAATATAGCTACAATTTAAATAATAATTATATTGTAGCTATTTTAGGATTTATATTTATTTTACAGGCAACTTTGTATTTATTTTAACCAGGTACAATAGCTATTAAATAGTTAATAACTATTTAATAGCTACCTAGTTAAAATAATTACAAAATTACCTGTAAAATAAATCCTAACCTAAGTTACAATTAAACCAAACACTACACTATCAATAAATTAATTAAATAAACTACCTACAATTATCTACAATTAAACCTAACACTACACTATCAATAAATAAATTAAATACAAATACCTACAAATAAATACAAATAAATACACTAACTAAAGTACAAAAAATAAAAAAAGAACTAAGTTACAAAAAATAAAAAAAGAACTAAGTTACAAAAAATAAAAAAATAATTTACAAACATAATAAAAATATTACAACAATTTTAAGCTAATTACACCTACTCTAAGCCCCCTAATAAAATAACAAAGCCCCCCAAAATAAAAAAATGCCCTACCCTATTCTAAAATAAAAATTGAAAAGCTCTTTTACCTTACCAGCCCTTAAAAGGGCTTTTTGCGGGGCGTGCCCCAAAGAATTCTGCTCTTTTGCCTTTAAAAAAAACCCATACAATACCCCCCCCCCAACATTACAACCCACCACCCACATACCCCTAATCTAACCCAAACCCCCCTTAAATAAACCTAACACTAAGCCCCTGAAGATCTCCCTACCTTGTCTTCACCACGCCGGGTATCACCGATCCGTCCAGAAGTGGGTCCGAAGTCTTCCTCCTATCCGGGCGATGTCTTCATCCAAGCGGGGGCTGAAGAGGTCCATCATCCGGATCAGCCAATCGGATTGAACTTTAATCTGATTTGCTGATTCCATCAGCCAATAAGAATTTTCCTACCTTAATTCCGATTGGCTGATAGAATCCCATCAGCCAATCGGAATTCGAGGGACGCCATCTTGAATGACGTCCCTTAAAGGAACCGTCATTCGTCGGGAAGTCGTCGGCCAGGATGGATGTTCCTCGTCGGCGGGATGAAGATGGAGCCGGAAGAAAGAAGATTGAAGATGCCACTTGATAGAAGACTTCAGCTGGATGATGGACCTCACACTAGGAGGCACATTTGTTTTTTGTGATCCATTTCACAGAGAAAATTTAAACTCTATAGGGAACTTGGTACATTAACTATAAATAATCATAAAATACTGATGTTCCAAGATTTCTCTAATGAAAGTCAAAAAAAAAGGAAAAGTATGTCCCCCTATTTTTCTCAATTCACTTAAAAAGGCTTTAAAGTTAGAATGTTATATCCAGCCAAACTATGGGTGGATTTTAAAGGAAAAATTAACATATTAAATAATGTCCAAGTGCAGGAATTGCTGGCTGCTATTTAAATCATTTTTTTTAAGGAACCAAGGTTCACTCTTATGGAAAATAGGGTTAATAAAATTTGTACTTTTTTGTTACCTGAGTGAACAAAGGTCAGCCAACATAGGATATTCACTATGTTAGGAGTTTTTGTTTTATGTTATGTCTTTGATGTGTTTTAAATGGGTACACATTTTAATATCCTGTCATGGAATTTCGGGGGAATTTCTTCCCCAATAAAACGCAAGCAAATAATAGCACAGTTGGGTAGACATGCCCCTGACATTGCCATGATTCAGAAAACGCTTCTTAAGGAGAGTGAATTATGCAAGTTAAAGACTCATTGGGTTGGGGAAGTATTGGCCACACTTTCCACTAAAAGGAGCTTTGGTGTTGCAATGTTAATACACAAAAAATTAGAATACCAAGTATTAGAAGTGGAGCGTGATCCGAATAGTAGGTATATATTTGTTTACTTAACAATTGGTTGTACACAATATATGATAGGTATTATATATGGGCCAAATGTGTTTTCTCCACAGTTCTGGGACACAATTAAAAGTAAGTTATACTCAATTGCTAGAGAAAGATTAATTTTTGCTGGCGACTTCAACATGACACTATGGCCTATATTTATCAAAGTCTGGCGGACCTGATCCGACAGTGCGGCTCAGGTCCGCCAGACCTCACTGAATGCGGAGAGCAATACGCTCTCCGTATTCAGCATTGCACCAGCAGCTCACAAGAGCTGCTGGTGCAACGCCGCCCCCTGCAGACTCACGGCCAATGGGCCGCCAGCAGGTAGGTGTCAATCAACCCGATCGTACTCGATCGGGTTGATTTCCGGCAATGTCTGTCCGCCTGCTCAGAGCAGACGGACACGTCATGGAGCAGCGGTCTTTGTGACCATTCGGAGCTTGATAGATATGCCCCAATGTCCTAAGTTAGACAGATCCTCAACTAAAGAGAAGGTTAAGAATAAAAAAATTGCCCAGTATTTTAAAAACTTTTGTACGGTCTTAAAACTTAATGAAATCTGGAGAATTAAAAACCCAGAAAGCTATGAATATACATGTGTGTCCAAGACCCATCGCTCATTCTCCAGAATTGATTATATTCTTGTTTCAGAGCAGCTCATTTTATTAGATTAAGAACCCAAAATTCATGATATATTGGTCTCGGATCACGCAATAATTTCCATCAAATTTAAATTGATAAAAGCTTAAAGGGACAGTATACACTCATTTTCATATAACTGCATGCAATAGACACTACTATAAAGAATAAGATGCACAGATACTGATATAAAAATCCAGTATAAAATGGTTTAAAAACGTACTTAGAAGCTTTCAGTTTAGCTCTGTTGAAAAGGCAGTTGGAAAGCCCACTGCAAGTGGGAAATAAGACACTCCCCCCTCCCCCTTCTTTTGCATATGAAAAGACCCTTTACACAAACAGGAGCAAGCTGGAGAAGGTAGCTGATGGTATTCAAATAAAACTTTGGGGCTTGGTTAGGAGTGAAAATCAGAGCAATGTTATTTAAAAATAAGCAAAATTATACATTTTTAAAAAAAACTAACTTTATGGGCTTTATAAATAGATCAACTACAAAACATTTATGCAAAGAAAAAATGAGTGTATAATGGCCCTTTAAAAGCGTGTAAATAATTTTTTCACATTTCCACGTTTTATGTTATAGAATACTATATTTAATACTTGGTTGTCCAGTCAATGGAAAGATTTCCATCATAATAACAGAGGGTATTATGATAAAAAAAAGTATAGTGGGAAACGTCAAAAGTGGTTTTGAGGGGAAAGATAAAAGCATATATGTGTAACTGGAAAAGAAAACAGCAAACTAGGGAACTACAGCTATCTAATCAGCTCAGGAATGCAATTTTACAATATAGATCGGAGAACTCTAAGTTTAACTGGGATAAATACTGCCACGCTAGAACCGAAAGGGAGCTATTTTTAAAGCAAAATTGTTTTGAGGAAGATAAGAAAATCAACAATCGATATAAGGGGTATATTGGTTGTTCAGCTAAACATTTAGCAAAAATAACTAAGAATAGGAAGAGTAAAAACTATATAGCAGCAATTGAGAAAGGGTGTTATAGATATACTGATAACAAAAATATTAGAGAGGCATTTTTTAAATTTGATCAGAATTTATATAAAAAAGTTGATGAAGATCTATCTAATAGAACAAACTTCTGGTCCAAAATTTCACCTCCCAAGGTCTCAGAAAATGATCTTGAAATGATCAATAAACCATTCTCAGTAGATGAGATATGTGAGGCTATTGGTGAATCTAAATTGAATAAGGTGGCGGGCCCAGATTGGCTCCCAGCAGACTTTTATAAAATTTTAGTAGAAGATATTAAGTATACACTTACTAAACTCTTTAATTCGTATTATATTACTAATATGCCAATATCAAGCTACTTTTCTGCAGCTAATATTACTCTTATTCATAAAAAAGGTAAGGATGCCAAAGAGACAGCTTTCTATAGGCCGATATCTGTTTTAAATGCTGATTATAAAATCCTCACGGCTATCTTAGCGAACAGGTTAAACAAATTTTTGTATAAAATAATACATCCTGATCAAACGGATTTCATACAGGGAAGGAATATGTCTTTAAACTTGCGTAAAGTGGAAGTCATACAAAGGGTTAACTACACTGTTTGTACTAAAACTGCAGACAGGTAATTTAACACTGCTGCGCTATCTGAACAGATGGCTTAATGTGTGCAGTAACCAACATTTTTTGTAGGTAAAGTTTAAAAAGATATATATCTAAATAAAATAAAATTTAATAACAGTTACAATTAGACTCTTTTAGCAATGCATCGCAAGAGAAAAAATATATATACACTGTGTGCAGAATTATTAGGCAAATGAGTATTTTGACCACATCATCCTCTTTATGCATGTTGTCTTACTCCAAGCTGTATAGTCTTGAAAGCCTACTACTAATTAAGCATATTAGGTCATGTGCATCTCTTTAATGAGAAGGGGTGTGGTCTAATGACATCAACACCCTATATCAGGTGTGCATAATTATTAGGCAACTTCCTTTCCTTTGGAAAAATGGGTCAAAAGAAGGACTTGACAGGCTCAGAAAAGTCAAAAATAGTGAGATATCTTGCAGAGGGATGCAGCACTCTTAAAATTGCAAAGCTTCTGAAGCGTGATCATCGAACAATCAAGCGTTTCATTCAAAATAGTCAACAGGGTCGCAAGAAGCGTGTGGAAAAACCAAGGCGCAAAATAACTGCCCATGAACTGAGAAAAGTCAAGCGTGCAGCTGCCAAGATGCCACATGCCACCAGTTTGGCCATATTTCAGAGCTGCAACATCACTGGAGTGCCCAAAAGCACAAGGTGTGCAATACTCAGAGACATGGCCAAGGTAAGAAAGGCTGAAAGACGACCACCACTGAACACAGACACACAAGCTGAAACGTCAAGACTGGGCCAAGAAATATCTCAAGACTGATTTTTCTAAGGTTTTATGGACTGATGAAATGAGAGTGAGTCTTGATGGGCCAGATGGATGGGCCCGTGGCTGGCTTGGTAAAGGGCAGAGAGCTCCAGTCCGACTCAGACGCCAGCAAGGTGGAGGTGGGGTACTGGTTTGGGCTGGTATCATCAAAGATAAGCTTGTGGGGCTTTTTCGGGTTGAGGATGGAGTCAAGCTCAACTCCCAGTCCTACTGCCAGTTTCTGGAAGACACCTTCTTCAAGCAGTGGTACAGGAAGAAGTCTGCATCCTTCAAGAAAAACATGATTTTCATGCAGGACAATGCTCCATCACACGCGTCCAAGTACTCCACAGCGTGGCTGGCAAGAAAGGGTATAAAAGAAGAAAATCTAATGACATGGCCTCCTTGTTCACCTGATCTGAACCCCATTGAGAACCTGTGGTCCATCATCAAATGTGAGATTTACAAGGAGGGAAAACAGTACACCTCTCTGAACAGTGTCTGGGAGGCTGTGGTTGCTGCTGCACGTAATGTTGATGGTGAACAGATCAAAACACTGACAGAATCCATGGATGGCAGGCTTTTGAGTGTCCTTGCAAAGAAAGGTGGCTATATTGGTCACTGATTTGTTTTTGTTTTGTTTTTGAATGTCAGAAATGTATATTTGTGAATGTTGAGATGTTATATTGGTTTCACTGGTAAAAATAAATAATTGAAATGGGTATATATTTGTTTTTTGTTAAGTTGCCTAATAATTATGCACAGTAATAGTCACCTGCACACACAGATATCCCCCTAAAATAGCTATAACTAAAAACAAACTAAAAACTACTTCCAAAACTATTCAGCTTTGATATTAATGAGTTTTTTGGGTTCATTGAGAACATGGTTGTTGTTCAATAATAAAATTAATCCTCAAAAATACAACTTGCCTAATAATTCTGCACTCCCTGTATAATCACACAGTAAAATATACAATCAAAATAATATACAATTCATAAATGTCACAATCATATAAAATGTACCATATAGCAACAGATGGATTAAATAGCACAATAATGCAGTTGCATAATGATACAGTCTCTCAGCTTGAAAGTCCGTATAGTAGGTAAAGTCTTTTTAACCCCTTAATGACAACTGACGTACCAGGTACGTCATGCATTAACAACCAGTTAATGACAATAGACGTACCTGGTACGTCAGTTGTCTAAGAGAGTGCTGGAAGCGATCGCAATCGCTTCCAGCAGCTCTCAGGGTATTGCAGTGATGCCTCCATATGGAGGCATCCTGCAATACCTTTTTAGAAGACTCCGATGCAGAGAGAGCCACTCTGTGGCCCTCTCTGCACCGGTAGCGATGGTGCCGGTTCGTTGGTGGGTGGGAGCATAACAGGGAGGCGGGTGGGTGGCCCATCGCTACCCGGCATCCGGTTCCTGTAAGTGCAATGTGCACGCCGGGTGCCGGGATCGTTCGCGCGTGCGCGTGCGCGCGCGATTAGCTGGCCACACTGACACCAATGAGGAGGGAAGAGGGGGGAAAAAAGATGTTAAAAATATAAATATATAAGGATCTGGGAGGGGGAGGGGGTTGGGGTATTGTGGGGGGCTGCTACACTACAGAAAATATTAATAATTGCAAAAAGAGAAAAAGATACTTTTGTTTTTGGGGGCAAATTGGGTACTGGCAGACAGCTGCCAGTACCCAAGATGGCGGCAAATAGGTAGGGGAGAGTGTTAGAGAGCTGGGGGGGGGTCATGGAGGTTGGGGCTAAGGCAGGGGTCCATCACAGCTAAAACATTTTATTATTTTTTTATTAAAAAAAAAGAAAAACTCCTTTTATTTAGTACTGGCAGACTTTCTGCCAGTACTTAAGATGGCGGGGACAATTGTGGGGTGGGGGAGGGAAGAGAGCTGTTTGGGAGGGATCAGGGGGTGGGATGTGTCAGGTGGGAGGCTGATCTCTACCCTAAAGCTAAAATTAACCCTGCAAGCTCCCTACAACCTACCTAATTAACCCCTTCACTGCTGGGCATAATTTACGTGTGGTGCGCAGCAGCATTTAGCGGCCTTCTAATTACCAAAAAGCAATGCCAAAGCCATATATGTCTGCTATTTCTGAACAAAGGGAATCCCAAAGAAGCTTTTACAACAATTTGTGCCATAATAGCACAAGCTGTTTGTAAATACTTTCAGTGAGAAACCTAAAATTGTGAAAAATGAATTTTTTTTTAATTGTTTGCTCGCATTTGGCGGTGAAATAGTGGCATAAAATATATCAAAATGGGCCTAGATCAATACTTGGGGTTGTCTACTACACTACCCTAAAGCTAAAATTAACCATGCAAGCTCCCTACAACCTACCTAATTAACCCCTTCACTGCTGGGCATAATTTACGTGTGGTGCGCAGCAGCATTTAGCGGCCTTCTAATTACCAAAAAGCAACCCCAAAGCCATATAAGTCTGCTATTTCTGAACAAAGGGGATCCCAAAGAAGCATTTACAACCATTTTTGCCTTAATTGCAGAAGCTGTTTGTAAATAATTTCAGTGGGAAACCTAAAGTTTGTGACAAAATTTGTGAAAAAGTAAACTTTTTTTTTTATTTGATGACATTTGGCGGTGAAATGGTGGCATGAAATATACCAAAATGGGCCTAGATCAATACTTTGGGTTGTCTTCTAAAAAAAAATATATACATGTCAAGGGATATTCAGGTTTTCCTGACAGATATCAGGGTTCCAATGTAACTAGCGCTAATTTTGAAAAAAAGGGGTTTGGAAATAGCAAAGTGCTACTTGTATTTATTGCCCTATAACTTATTTCTCACTCAGGACAAAATTTAGAAACTATTTAGCATAGGTGTTTTTTGGTGATTGTAGATGTGTAACAGATTTTGGGGGTCAAAGTTAGAAAAAGTGTGTTTTTTTCAATTTTTTCCTCATATTTTATATTTTTTTTAGGAAATTATAAGATATGATGAAAATAATGGTATCTTTAGAAATTCCATTTAATGGCGAGAAAAACGGTATATAATATGTGTGGGTACAGTAAATGTGTAAGAGGAAAATTACAGCTAAACACAAACACAGCAGAAATGTAAAAATAGCCTTTGTCATTAAGGGTAAGAAAATTGAAAAATGGTCTGGTCATTAAGGGGTTAAACAAGTTGGTGAGTTGGTGGGTTAGAAGCAGAAAATTCGTCAATTCGTCAAGTAAGCTTCAATTGAGCTAGTAGCGAGCACAAAGCTAGGTAATAGGGCGAGAAGAAGGATAAAAAGATCGTTTAAACAATATGTAAGTTCAGATGAAAAAGGTGTACACTTTTACTTACACCAGATATCGATGCAAGATCACAGGTACCCCTTCCAGGAAAGGACCGCTTGTCTTCCCAGCGTGTCACAGGCGTCTCACAGCAATCAGAGGAAAGTATTATCCAGCAGTGCAATACAGCCTCCAAAGCTTGCACGCACACCAACAGGATCTTCAAGCTACGGAAGCCCAGGAGGAACACAGTACTAAGCAACGCGTTTCAACTATTTCACAGCCTTTCTCAAGCTCAATACTGTGAAGTTCTTACCGATAATATTTATACGCTCTTCTTAAAGTGGTACTCTTCAGCTGAATGTGTCAACAATTACACAACGGATAAAACAATTCATACAAACTTAAAGACTTAAAACAATTCATACAGAATTAAAATGCTATCAATACATATTAATTATTAATATCTCTGAGACCATAATTTCATAAATTTTAAAATACATATTATAAGTGCATTGTTAAAATGACTGATACTATCCATCTTTTAAAATTCCTGAAATAACATTTACTAGGGATTCTTTGGTACTGGGAGGTCTTTGTAGCGATCTTTATTATGTTGTTCAATAGATAGGATATGCTCCCTTATCCTATCACGTAGGGGTCTATTAATATAGTAATATTAAAAGATAAATTTATAGACAGGGGGCATTCAACTGATGCTTGGGAAGCCACTATAACATGGGAAAAGTACAGGCCCAGATGGCTTCTCCTCCATATATTACCGACCATTTTCTTCTATCTTAGCCCTACATCTTACATTAATTTTCAACGAGGCCACTGACGAACACCCCTTTCCACCTTCTATGCTAGAGACCCACGTAATGGTAATACCTAAGACAGGCAAGCCACCTACAACCTCAGCAAATTTTCTCCCCATTTCATTAATGAATGTTGATATTAAACACTTTTCTAAAATACTCGCATCCAGAATTAACTCTATACTCCTAATCATAATCCACCCTAACCAGGCTGGGTTTACACCTATGCGAGAGTCTAGAGATAACACAACCAAAATACAAACTGTTATGGAACATGCAAATCAACACCAAATCCCCTCCGTGTTCATTTCAATGGACACGGAAAAAGCCTTTTATAGGCTGAACTGGCTTTTCCTTAAACATATGATGGCTAAATTTGGATTTGATCAAAAGTTTATAGGGCGAATCTTTGCGCTATGTAACAGGCCACAAGCAAAGATAAGATTAAATGATTCCACATCCCATCCTTTCCAGATCACAAATGGCACAAGACAGGGGTGCCCCCTCTCACCTCTATTGTTTATCTTAGCCATGGAGGTTTTAGCCACGTACATCAGGAAACAAACAACAATGTGTAGATATAGAGCGTTGTTAGCTCTTTATTAACTGTTAGTTTAGAGTAGTCTAATTGATTATAACTGGCATTTGGGCACCATTGGGATAAATTGTTGCAATCAAACCGGGAGGGCTTAACTTAACTGTTATGTCTGTTTTGTCATTAATCAGAGATAGCATATGCAGACAACTGCATTGTAATTCGGGGAATTTTGATTTAATGTATTGGTAACGACCTGCAGTGAAATTAGTACTAGACTCTCCGTATATCATTGCCTATTGAATTATAATACCTCACTAAAAGCCAGTGTGCTACGTGTGTCATATCAGACACGGTACTAACACAATACCAATGAATATTAGCGGATCACTGTGTTAATTGGGGATGCTTTCCTAGGCAACTTAGCCACGCTGGACAACTTAGTGCAACAATACGCACATGTCACTTTTTTATATTTAAAATTTAATATAAGTGATGAAATACACAACTATTTATACGCTCTGTGATTAGACTCTCTGTATGTTAAATGCTTGTCAAATTACAATACCTCACTTTAAGCCAGTATGTTGTGTGTGTCATACCAGACACGTTACTAACACAACATTAATGAATATTAGCAGATCACTGTGTTAATTGGGGATGCTCTCCTAGACAACAGAGCCACGCTTGATAACCCAGTGCAACAATATGCACATGTCACTTTTTTATATTTATAATTTAATATAAGTTATGAAACACACAACTATTTATACGCTTTCAGTTACTACATAATCATTTTTGACAAGGATTGTCACATGCTGTACAAAGTAGGAGTCTATACAGTGAACAGTATTTAAACTAAGTTAAATTTCATACCGATACCACGGATGAGCACTCACAGTTACATCCTTGCTTCTCTAATAAAAGCATGTTGCTACATTAAACAATAAAGATACAAATGATTAAACACATGGTTACTTTCGCGAGATGATGTATGTTGCTAAGTCATTTATATAAATGCATATTGCCTAACATAAAAATATCCTGCTGGTAACAGGAACCTATACGTAAGATTGTGTTTACACCCTAGTATAACCATATATCGATAATATTCAGTACCATACTGATTGTTGAAGTGGGCCGATTTTCACATAGGTAATTATACATTACACTGCCCCCATTATAATATATTTATATTATAATTTGTAACAGAGGATTAGATTCTGGAACCATTATTATTATGTGTAATTATATTAAATATTATTAATTTTTCTCTCCTTTCTCTTCATGGAAGATCATCCTTAAACATCCATAGGGTGGTACTCATTTTTAGGACTGATTGACAGTCTCACATAATAAAATACCAACTCTGTAATAATAAGGATACTGGATGATATGACTAGTTAATAACAACACACCAGAAATTATCCTTTTAGGAGTTGCAATATTATTAACCTCTTATTAATCTTCAACTGCTGAACGTTATTAGATCCCACACATTAGTTTATACCTTGTTTACTGAATCATTATTAAGCACAAATCATACCAACATATGGGTGATCCTGATTCCCCCCTTGGCCCCCTACTTAGACACGGTAACTTATACCCTGTTGTAGGGGGCAAACTATACCTTTATTTCATTACTGTAGTGTATAACGATAATTTAGGTGCAATATACCCCACCTACAAATAGTACAACCCTACTGCCCACGTGTAGATCATACCTTAATATATTTAACTTGGCTATCATACCTCAGAGGCCTATTTATATAATTTAATTATATTAGAGGATCTATTCACAACTTCTCTATCCTAGGTTTTTAATTGTATGTGTTCCCCCTTCTCCCTTATTTTTTATTATTGTTTAAATAAAGGTTATGTTTTAACATTGGAAATGTAACTCTGCCTGTGGTCAAGACAGTGAGTGCTGATACCGCATTCTTTCGTGGAAGTCTCTCTCTTACTTCCACATTGGTCTTTATTGTAATTTTTGTGTGGAGCACCCCTCCCTTTAATATAACAGGAACACCAAGTTGTTAATATTCATAATTAACTATTCTATATATACTGGGGAGTTTGTCCAATTGTAGTGCCATTGCTCAAACGGTCCAAACAAACCCTTAAAAGATAGCTCCAACCCTAACATACAAATACCCAAAAAAGTTACCACCACTTTGTGGAACGGTCTGAAGGACCTTAACCTATATGACACATGGAGATTCATCCACCATGATAAAAGGGACTACACCTTTTTTCTCACATCCAAATAAATCTTATAGTAGACTTGATTATGTACTTACATACCAAAAAGGCCTAACACACTTAAATCGCAGTGATATCTCACCCAAATTGTGGTCAGACCACTCAGCTGTTAAAATAAAAATTTCCTGGCCCGAAACACCCTCAGAACCATATTCCTGTAAACTAGATGAGTCCCTCCTGAACAATCTTGACACACTAACCATGTTATCCAAAACCATCTCTGAATACTTTACAAACAACTCCAACTCTATCACTGACAATTTAAAATTTGGGAAGCACACAGATGTGAGTTAAGGGGAGAATTAATTAAAATTAAGGCTCAAAATCAATGAGCAAATCATAAACAATACAAAGAACTAACAGATACTTTTTTAAACTAGACCTAGCGCTAAAAAAAGATCCCACTAATTCTAATATAGAGAATGATCTACAGGCCGCTAGTACAGCCCTAGACAAATTTGTAGACATAAACTAATAGCATGTTCTATTACAAAAGTAATAGAGCCAGTAAACTGCTAGCTTGTGCCTTAAAAATAAAAAGATTTAAATCCTATATCTATGAAATCACTACTCCACAATAAAAGTCGCTTAAGACTTCGCCGGAAATCATACTGGCCTTTCAAGTATATTATACAAAACTCTACAATATACATGAAGACCCCCCCCCCCACACCCGAACATTTCCGCGATCTCTCAACATACATAGCGAATTGTCCATTACCTTCAATCACTGACGAACAAAAATCACATTTAAGTAGGCCAATAACCATCCAAGAAACCATATTTGCCATCACTACCTGTAAACATGGAAAAAGTCCAGGCCCAGATGGCTTCTCCTCCATATATTACCGAGCATTTTCTTCTATCTTAGCCCCACATCTTACATTAATTTTCAACAAGGCCACTGACGAACACCCCTTTCCACCTTCTATGCTAGAGGCCCACGTAAATTAGACCTAGCACTAAAAAAAGATCCCACTAATTCTAATATAGAGAAAGATCTACAGGCCACTAGAACAGCCCTAGACAAATTTGTAGACATAAACTAATAGCATGTTGTATTACGAAAGTAATAGAGCCAGTAAACTGCTAGCTTGTGCCTTAAAAATAAAAAGATTTAAATCCTATATCTATGAAATCACTACTCCACAATAAAAGTCGCTTAAGACTTTGCCGGAAATCTTACTGGCCTTTCAAGTATATTATACAAAACTCTACAATATACATGAAGACCCCCCACACCCGAGCATCTCCGCGATCTCTCAACATACATAGCGAATTGTCCATTACCTTCAATCACTGACGAACAAAAATCACAGTTAAGTAGGCCAATAACCATCCAAGAAACAATATCTGCCATCACTACCCGTAAACATGGAAAAAGTCCAGGCCCAGATGGCTTCTCCTCCATATATTACCAAGCATTTTCTTCTATCTTAGCCCCACATCTTACATTAATTTTCAACGAGGCCACTGACGAACACCCCTTTCCACCTTCTATGCTAGAGGCCGACGTAATGGTAATACCTAAGACAGGCAAGCCACCTAAAACCCCAGCAAATTTTCACCCCATTTCATTACTGAATGTTGATATTAAACACTTCTCTAAAATACTCGCATCCAGAATTAGCTTTATACTCCTAATCATAATCCACCCTAACCAGGCTGGATTTACACCTATGCGAGAGTCTAGAGATAACACAACCAAAATACTAACTGTTATGGAACATGCAAATCAACAACAAATCCCCTCCATGTTCATTTCAATGGACACGGAAAAAGCCTTTTATAGGCTGAACTGGCTTTTCCTTAAACATATGATGGCTAAATTTGGATTTGATCAAAAGTTTATAGGGCGAATCTTTGCGCTATGTAACAGGCCACAAGCAAAGATAAGATTAAATGATTCCACATCCCATCCTTTCCAGATCACAAATGGCACAAGACAGGGGTGCCCCCTCTCACCTCTATTGTTTATCTTAGCCATGGAGGTTTTAGCCACGTACATCAGGAAACAAACAACAATTACTGGATTCTGAATAGGGCAAACCGAATATAAAACCACTCTTTATACGGACGACATATTCATGACCATCACTGACCCAGTTAACTCTGTCCCCTCACTAATCTCAACACTGCATACTTATGGCCTCTACTCTAACTTTAGTATTAATATAGCAAAATCTGAACTCCTAAGTATAGTACTACCCAATATCACATTAGAGACAGTCAAACAACAATTCTGTTTCCGAACCCAGCATAAGGCGATAAAATATTTAGGAGTGCAAATTTCACCAAAAACTGACGATATAATCTCCATAAACTTTAAAACCTTAAAGAACGACATCAGCTCAATGTTACAATCTTGGGCAACTAAACCCCGCTCTTGGTATGGAAGAATAAATGCAATTAAAATGATAATACTCCCCAAGATTTTGTATCTTTTTCAAACGTTGCCTATTCCTATTCCAGATGCACTAATCTTCCAACTTCAAAAATTGCTAAACTCCTTCATATGGTCCTATAAAAGACCCTGTATAGCTACAAACACCTTATACTGTCCCAAAGACCTAGGAGGCATAGGAGCACCCAATTTACAGTACTATAGATTAGCTGCTTTTTTAACTAGAATAGTTGATTGGTGCAAACATAGCAGCATGAAAGAGTGGGTTATGCTTGAACGCACTCTTTCTAACAACTCCCATCTGGGAGGCCACTGCTGGCTTCCTGCCGATATCCTTCAATGCTCCCATAACTGTGAAGGAAACATTCAAACAGTGGGATAAACACATCAAAAGATCTCCCCACTTTTATAGCACATACTCTCCGTTAACACCACTAGTAGGAAATACCCTGTTCCCACTCCATTCTCTTTTACATATAACAGACAATCCCACCATGATAGAAATGGTCCCGATACACACACGATATCACAATGGCAAACTGAAACCACACAATTAAATTGTTACCTTACTCGGACCTCATTTCAATAGTTGGTTTACGTACTTACAATTGACCCATTACCTGCAGGCGCATCCCCATAAAAATCTCTAACTCACCCTTTGACAACCTTTGAAAATATGTGTATACACACTTTCCCCAATAAAAGTATACTATCGCTTATACATCAACAGATCCTTTCATCCTATGCTTCTACTTTACCATCTTACGTTAAAAAGTGGGAAATTGAAATAGGTGACTCCTGCACCAACAAAGAATGGCTGCATATCTTTGCCAACATAAGCAAGTCCTCATTTTCTATCTCAACGCTAGAGATGAAACTGAAGCTTCTAAGCAGATGGTACTACACACCACACCGCTTACACCAGTTATTCCCTAGTACACCTGCTGAGTGCTGGAGAGGCTGTTCAGATTTAGGTACCCCCACTCATATATGGTGGTCCTGCCCCATAGTTGAAAACTTCTAGAAATTAATCACCATTGAAATCACACATGTTCTAGATGTTCCTCTCCCCTTCACAATATGGACCTTCCTTTTTAGCTCTCTCCCAAAAATCAAATGCAAACTAAGATCCACACTACTAACAATTATGATCAACACTGCCAAGGGACTAATTCCCTTCAATTGGAAGAAAACAGAACTCCCAAATATCTCAGTTTGGAGCAACCTGGTATCTCACACACTTTATTTAGAAAAATACCAATACACTCATACAAAACGCACAGAAGACTATTATTCAGTATGCTTCATATGGGAAGAATACCTACAAGTCCGATTACGTACTAACTGAACCTTTGTTTCAGTAATTTAGAACACCCATTTACCTATATCATGATATTTCCCCATCGTAACACCCCACGGAATAGATTGTCTCGAATTAGTATACACCTATTATTCACCCCAATATATACTCTGGTACACATATATGCATAAAAAGGAATCAACTGTACTTATTTGAAGCAAACCTGTAACTGATACATGTTTAGTTATTTTTCTGCAGGATGTTACATGTAGTTATACCAAAATTCACTTGTTTTTTGTTTATGGTCGATTGTAAACCAGTTACTGATGTTGACCTAAATTAAAGAGAGCTGCCAGAAATAGATAGACATTTTGGTACACTTTGTACTGAGTGGGACCCTGTCCCGCTTGTACAAGACATATTGGGGCCTATCTATCAAGCTCCGAAAGGACTTGCAGTTATGAAGCAGCGGCCACAAAGACCGCTGCTCCATAACCTGTCCGCCTGCTCTGAGCAGGCGGACAGACATCGCCGGAAATCAACCCGATCGAGTACGATCGGGTTGATTGACACCTCCCTGCTGGAGGCCCATTGGCCGCAAGTCTGCAGGGGGCGGCGATGCACCAGCAGCTCTTGTTAGCTGCTGGTGCAATGCTGAATACGGAGAGCGTATTGCTCTCCACATTTAGCGAGGTCTGTCGGACCTGATCCGCACTGTCGGATCAGGACTGACAGACCTTTGATAAATATCCCCCATTGAGTCTCTGCAACGCTCCACTAGTTGCCAATGTGGTGTAAAAATGTTATCTTTGTTAAATCTCAGGCACTCATCTTGTATATGTAAATTGTATATTGACCAGCTAACTGTTTACTAAATGTTTCAATAAAGCTCTTTAAAAAAAAAAAAAAAAAAAGAAGATGTTTGACACAGATCTGGTTCTGCTGTCATTAGATGCAGAGAAAGCTTTTGACTCCATTTCTTGGATTCGCCTGCTAGATTCTTTATCCCAGTTTGGATTCATTGGCAATTTTGTAGGTTTTATTCTCAAACTATATACAAATCCCTATTGCTATCTATTGATTAATGGTAACCCCTCAGCTAGAATTTTATTAGATCGTGGAACTCGTCAAGGATGTCCCCTTTTCCCGTTATTGTTCAATATATCTATAGAATCCGTCGCTTTATGGCTTTGGTCGGAATTGATAGGGCTGAAATTTGGCACTGAGAAGATTAAAATATTATTGTATACTGACGATGTATTGGTTTTCTTGGAAAACTAAAAAGAAATCTATATCTTTATTATTAGACATGCTCACTATCTTCAGCTCAATTTCAGGTTATAAAATCAATCTGGGAAAAAGCAAATTGATGCGGATTATGAAGAAGCCAGATAGCTTTTTACATCATCCTTTTAAAACAACAGATTACATAAAATATTTGGGGATACAACTTCATAAGAATCTGAAATTTTGGTATGAGATGAATTTTCTGCAGGTTTTTAGTAAATCTACCTCAGATCTTAAAAACTGGATGGATCTTCCCATTTCTTTGTCAGCCAGAATCACCTTGATTAAAACAATTATATTTCCACGAATTCTGTATTTGTTACAGAATTTACCACTTTTTATTTTTAAACAGCAGATAAATAAATTCTACTCAATTTGTTCACAATTTTTATGGAAAAGCAAAAAGCCTGCATATCAATAGCAAAACTTACTAAAAAAAAATAGAGAATTCTGGGCTGGCATTTCCAGATATTAAAATTTGTAACATTAGCCAGGACTGCTATGCACTGGCTAATGGATCTTAGTAAATTCACCTCTAATAAACTTGAAACAGAAATAATCTCACCATTTTCTCTTAAGGCAATTTTGCATTGTTCAATAGGGAATCTCCCTAGTAGTTTAACAAATTTAATAACTTTTAAGAATGTTATCATTGCATGGCAGAAATATGTTTCAATTTGGGAATAGATTTTAAATGCTCTTCCCTTCTTCCAATATGTGGGATCCAGAATTTATACCAGGAATCCAACAAGCAGTTTTTAATCATGGTCCCAAAAGGGGTTGATATACCTTCATTTACTATCCTTTAATAACCTTATTCGTAGGTTCCAAATATCTAGGAATGACTTGTTCGCATATTTTCAGATACATTAATTTATTAATTCTAAAAGTTGAAAAATTGAGCTACTGTGTCGATGGTCCAAGATCAATCTATCCATTTGGAAATTTTCTGTAGGCAAATGTTCTATATCGTTATTGTATGATATTTTGCTTTCTAAACAGGGTCAGTTATATTTAAATAAAATTCAAGCTTTCTGGGTATTGCATTTTCCAGCAGTAGACTCTATTAATATTAGACACAGTTTTATGTTAATACAAAAACAAATCCCATTGGTTGGAAAGGATCACATGTCAAACTGATTCACAATCTCTCCCTCTAAATTACCAAAATTCTTTCCAAATAATAATTTTTACTGCTTTAAATGCCATTTAGATAAAGCAGATATTTACATATATTCTGGAAATGTCCAAAATATCACAATTATGGTCCAAATAAAAATTTTTGTACAACAAACTTTTTTCGGATCATTTCAAGATTAATGGTAGATATATTTTTTTTCTGATGGATTCGGCAATTATTAGACCGAACTACTACCATACCTATTGTACAATGATAATGATAATGCAATACATGATATTGAAGTACCCTTCTACAAAATATTATGTTTGTGATTCAGAATATTAACTTATTAAATGATAGTAAGACTCATGAATGTTTGGATAAATGGTTACTATTGATCAGAGCTCAAACATTGGTGATTCAAAAACAGTTATTATCTCCATTATTCAACACCAAACCATTTATATCAGCTGCTAAAACTGGGCTGTTTCCTCTTTCCTGGATACTAGCTTCATCAGTAACATAATAATTTGAAGACTGTGTTAAAGCGAGTAATGGTATAGAGAGATGGAGCGATTTATTTATTATTTATGGTTATGTTGTTGTTTTTTTTTGTATTTGTTGTCTATGTTATATTTTTGGGGGGATAAAAGGAACATTTGTATGGCTCACAGGCATGATAGTAACAAAAGATATTGGGATAATATATACAGGAATTGCCCTGAACTTGTGTTGGAAACTTTGAAATCAGGGTAACCTTTCCAATTGAGATTAATTCTTGGAAGACATGTGGTTTACTCATTTTCCGGTGGTTTATGTATTTACTTATTGTTTCTGTATTAACATATCATAATTTGTCATCTGTTTTATGGACATGAAATGTATGTAATTTTCTCTCTTATGTCTAAAAAAAAGGCATCCCTCTTTTCTGGTATGGTAGAAAGATTTGAGCGAAGGATTCTGCCCCTTGGCGGATGAGATTTGAAGCCTATCTTGTATCCCTGAGATACCACCTCCAGGACCCCAGGATCCTGTACATCCTTGAACCAGGCGTCTGAAAAAAGAGACAGTCTGCCCTCTACATGATCCGATCCCTGATCGGGGGCTGCCCCTTCATTCCGACTTGTTTTCGGTGGGCTTCTTATTTTGTTTGGATTTATTCCAGGACTGAGCCAGCTTTCAAGTACTCTTGGGTTGCTCTGGCTTGGAGGAGGATTGTTGTAATTGGAATTTGTCAGAACGAAAGGAAAGAAAATAAGAAAATTGTCGTCCCTTAGACTTGTTGTTCTTATCTTGTGGGAGGCACCCTTGCCTCCGGTAACCATAGAAATAATGGAGTCCAGGCCTGGACAAAATAAAATATTTCCCTTGAAGGGAAGAGAAAGGATTCTGGACTTAAAAGTCATATCGACAGACCAATACTTCAACCAGAGGGCCCTGCGGGCTAGGACTGCAAAGCCAGAGGCCTTTGCATTTAGGCAAACAATTTGCATGCTCGCATCACAGATAAAAGAATTAGCAATTCTCCGAGCTTTAATTCACCTCAATGAGTTCCAACAAAGAGTCGCACCAGTAGGTAGCTGCTCCGGCAACCACGGCAACTGTAGCCACCGGTTGAAACAAAAATACTGTATGTTGAAACAACTTTCTCAGAAAGGTTTCTATTTTCTAATCCATTGACTCTCTGAATCAAGAACTATCCTCAAGAGGTATAGTAGTACATTTAGCAAGCATAGAGATAGCACCACCTACCTTAGAAATGGAGCCCCACATATCCAGTTGAGAGTCCGGGACCAGGAATAAACTTTTAAAAGTAGACAAGGAGGAAAAGGAAGAACCAATTATTTCCCATTCGTTCTTAATAATGTTCACTATCTTAACCAGCACAGGAAAAGTCAAAAAGAACTTTGCTGTCTTCATAAACTCTGTCTAATTTAGGTATCATAGGTTCTTCAGGCAGCGCGGGCTCTGGAACCTCTAACGTAGACAGAACCTCCTTTAATAAAAAACGCATGTGCTCAATTTTAAATCTAAAGGACGGTTCTTCCGCAGCAGGAGGCTTAGACGCTAAGGACTTCAACCCAGAAAGTTCACCCTCTGAAGCTACAGAGGTTAACTCATCATTGGATAACTGGGACATAATAATTAAATCTGATATTTAGATGACTCCGGGTCAGGAGAGCTATGTTTAACCTTTTTCTTGCGTTTGGTAGAGCGAGGTAATGCACTGAGGGCCGCCATTTGTAACTGCTCGGCAAAGTCTGCAGGAAAAAGGCCCCTTCCGAAAGGAGGATTAGATGTGCTACGGGAAACTGCATGTGGAGTGGATAATGTAGAAAGGGTAGTAATCTCACGGGACGATCAAAGGTAGAGGTAGACAGCTCAAAGGGACTAAGAGCCTTAGAAGGCTTGTCTCCCTTCTTAGACTCTTTAACGGTGTTAAGGTATGTGGAACATAATTGAACACAGCCTCCTCGCAATATTAACAGGTATGATTTAGTACAGAAGGAGTACCTTCTAACATGTCAGAGTCCACCATAGCTCAGGTTATACCCACAGAAGAACACAAATAAAAATGTTTTTTATTATAGAAAACTGCACCTTTTTACTCCCAATGGCTGGGGCACTCACCACCTCTTAGACCCAGACAGTTAACAGAGGAAACGCTCTCCTCAGGTTCAAGTCTCAGCCGGAATGGAGGAAATGAACATAGACCACACCTGATCACATGGAGTGCAAGACAGTACTTCCCCTGTTATTACAAGTACAGTAAGTAATAGGAGCTGTGCAACACTTTTAAAAACGAAAGTGAAACTTATTAGTGAAACCTGTTTGTTCCAGCCAAAAACACACAGTCTATCAGCCCAGGAAAAAATCACACAAAGCAGCATGTAAATAATTAATACACTGATTAATTAACCCCAACTGTTCAATAAACCCCCTTCAGAGCATATTAACCCTGGATCCTATCAAGGTATAAAGGAGCCACACTGTGACCCTTTTATAGCGTTTTATGTGTAAAAAGTTAAACAATCTTACCTCCAGGATCCATGCTGTGGAACAGAACACAGCCTCACAAGTGTGACAGTCTTATAGCAGCGCTCCTGACATGGAATTGAGTGAGAGAAAGCAGGCAGGGAAACTCGTCAACACTGATTGCTTAAGAGCTGTTAGCAGTAGTCTGGATGGTTTCACAGAAAAACTTTCCCTGCATCTCCAGATTCTAACTTTCATCAATACTCTCACTGAGAGGTTGACATGACTACTTAAAACTCAAGTCCTATCTCGAAGGGCAGATACCCTTTTTCAGGACTCTCTGAATCTTCTGACACTTCTCTGCCACCTCCTAATGTGAGGAAAGGCAAAGAATGACTGGGGTAATGAGGAAGTGGGAGGGATATTTAAGCCTTTGGCTGGGGTGTCTTTGCCTCCTCCTGGTGGCCAGGTGTTGTATTTCCCAACAGTAAGGAGTGAAGCCGTGGACTCTCACTATCTTAGGAAGGAAAAGACTAACATATGCAAAAGCTCACAAAAATTGGAATGAAGATCAGTGGAAAATAGTTTTATGGAGTGACAAATCCAAGTTTGACATTTTTGGGTCCTATCGTCGAAAATATGTGCAAAGAAGAGTTGAAGAGAAATGGAATAAGTGCTTGCGGACTTCAATGAAACATGGTGGAGGATCTGTCCTGGTTTGGGGCTGCAATTCTGCCAGTGGTGTTGGCGATATTGTTCGAATTGATGGGATCATGAATACTGAAAAGTACAGACAGATTTTAATTCATCATGCCATTCCTTCTTGAAAGCATCTGATTTGGAATGGTTTTAATTTTCAGCATAATAACGATCCGACGAACACTGCTAATGCAGTGAAATCATATTTGGAGAGAAAAATAGCTGATAAAACACTCAATAGCTGATAAAACAGTCATGGAATGTCCTCCACAGAGTCCAGGCCTGAATATTATAGAGGCAGTATCACAGAGAAATAAATAGACAACCTAAATCTAAAGAAGGGTTCTGGGAAGTGCTGAAAGAAGCCTGTTATAATAAACCAGAAGATTACTTCAGAAAAACTTCAGGACAGTCTCCCCAAACGAGTTCAAGATGTGCTTAGTGCCAAGGAAGGTCACACTAAATACTGACTTTTACCTGAAGAAGCAATTTTGCTCTGAAAATTGTGTGTGGGGGGGTTTAATATTTTGTCTACATAGCTCCTGTATTTTCTGTTTGTATCTTAATAAAGAGATCGAAAAATAAATATGGATGGTCATTAAAACTTTGCTAAAACTACAAACCTAATGGTGGCTTAAGACTTGATAAGTATATGCCTAACCCTGCTAAATACTTGTCCCTAACAATCCAGAGGTTATTAGAAGTGGTGGGTTGAGTTTGGCTATTAAAAAATAAATGTAGCGATCAAGGTGTTAGTTTGTTTTGATAATGTTTACACTTGGCTGGGAAGAATTTAAACTTCTCTTAACCCTTATAATGCCAAAGACATCTTGCTTCTTAAAGTGACAGTAAAGTCAAAATTAAAGGGACTGTCTAGACAAAAATAAGCTTCATGATTCAGATAGGGCATGTAATTTTAAACAACTTTCCAATTTACTTTGATCATCAATTTTGCTTTGTTCCCTTTGTATTCTTAGTTAAAACCTAAACCTAGGTAGGCTCATATGCTAATTTCTTAGCCCTTGAAGGCTGCCACTTATCTGAATGCATTTTGACATTTTTCTTTCCCAAATAGAGGGTGCTAGTTTATGTGTGCCATATAAGTCTGTCAAAAGAACTAAGAAAAGAGGGCAGTCTGCAGAGGCTTAGCTACAAGGTAATCACAGAGGTAAAAACGGTATTCATATAACAGTGTTGGCTGTGCAAAACTGGGGAATGGGTAATAAAGGGATTATCTATCTTTTTAAACAATAACAATTCTGGTGTAGACTGTCCCTTAAACGTTCATGGTTCAGATGGAGCATGGAATTTTAAACAACTTTCCAATTAACTTGTATTATCTAATTTGCTTTGTTCTTTTGGTATCCTTTGTTGAAAGCTGAGGAGTATGCACTATTGATGGCTGCACATATATGCTTGTTGTCATTGGCTAAACAGATGTATTCAGCTAACTAACAGTGCATTTCTGCTCCTGCAACAAAGGATACCAGGAGAATGAAGCACTTTTTTATGCAAGTAATTTAGAAAGTCATTTACAATGAAATGCTCTATCTGAATAAATAAAGAACAATTCTGGGTTTCATGTCCCTTTAATACATTGTTAACCACTCTGGCATTCAGTGGGTTAACCCTAATACAGCTGTAAGACTATCCCTAGCCATTGCTACCATAATTGTGTCACCTAACTGTAGTAAAGATTAACTGCCTTTAATGAAACAGGGTGATGGCAATACACATCTCATATATCAAATATTTTGGGCTAGATTACAAGTGGAGTGCAAAATTATCGATCCCCCACAAATGGGCAAATTTGCCCGTTTGCGGGCGCGTGATAATTAACCAACGCCTAGATTTAGAGTTTGGCGTTAGCCGTCAAAACCAGCGTTAGGGGCTCCTATCGCTGGTTTTGGGCTACCGCTGGTATTTAGAGTCAGTCAGGAAAGGGTCTAACGCTCACTTTGAAGCCGCAACTTTTCCATACCGCAGATCCCCCTACGCCATTTGCGTATCCTATCTTTTCAATGGGATGTTTCTAATGCCGGTATTTAGAGTCTTGGCTGAAGTGAGCGTTAGAAATCTAACGACAAAACTCCAGCCGCAGCAAAAAGCCAGGAGTTAAGAGCTTTCTGGGCTAACGCCGGTTCATAAAGCTCTTAACTACTGTGCTCTAAAGTACACTAACACCCATAAACTACCTATGTACCCCTAAACCGAGGTCCCCCCACATCGCCGCCACTCTAATAAAATTTTTTAACCCCTAATCTGCCGACCGCACACCGCCGCAACCTACGTTATCCCTATGTACCCCTAATCTGCTGCCCCTAACACAGCCGACCCCTATATTATATTTATTAACCCCTAATCTGCCGCCCAAACGTCGCCGCCACCTACTTCACTTATTAACCCCTAATCTGCCGACCGGACCTCAACGCTACTATAATAAATAGTATGAACCCCTAATCTGCCCTCCCTAACATCGCCGACACCTAACTTCAAGTATTAACCCCTAATCTGCCGACCAGACCTCACCGCTACTCTATTAAATTTATTAACCCCTAAAGCTAAGTCTAACCCTAACACTAACACCCCCCTAAGTTAAATATAATTTTTATCGAACGAAATAAATCTTATTAAATAAATTAATCCTATTTAAAGCTAAATACTTACCTGTAAAATAAACCCTAATATAGCTACAATATAAATAATAATTATATTGCAGCTATTTTAGGATTAATATTTATTTTACATGCAACTTTGTATTTATTTTAACCAGGTACAATAGCTATTAAATAGTTAATAACTATTTAATAGCTACCTAGTTAAAATAATTACAAAATTACCTGTAAAATAAATCCTAACCTAAGTTACAATTAAACCTAACACTACACTATCAATAAATTAATTAAATAAAATACCTACAAATAAATACAATTAAATAAACTAACTAAAGTACAAAAAATAAAAAAAGAACTAAGTTCCAAAAAATAAAAAAATAATTTACAAACATTAGAAAATGATTACAACAATTTTAAGCTAATTACACCTACTCTAAGCCCCCTAATAAAATAACAAAGCCCCCCAAAATAAAAAATGCCCTGCCCTATTTTAAAATACAAATAGAAAAGCTCTTTTACCTTACCAGCCCTTAAAAGGGCCTTTTGCGGGGCATGCCCCAAAGAATTCAGCTCTTTTGCCTGTAAAAAAAAACATACAATACCTCCCCCAACATTACAACCCACCACCCACATACCCCTAATCTAACCCAAACCCCCCTTAAATAAACCTAACACTAAGCCCCTGAAGATCTCCCTACCTTATCTTCACCACGCCGGGTATCACCGATCCGTCCAGAGGAGCCTCCGAAGTCTTCATCCAAGCCCAAGGGGGGCTGAAGAAGTCCATCATCGTGCTGAAGAGGTCCATCATCCGGCTGAAGTCTTGATCCAAGCGGGCGCTGAAGAGGTCCATCATCGGGCTGAAGTCTTCTATCAAGCAGCATCTTCAATCTTCATCCATCCGGAGAGGAGCGGAGCCATCTTCTTCCAGCCGACGCGGATCCATCCTCTTCTACCGATGCCTACTCGTCGAATGACGGTTCCTTTAAATGACGTCATCCAAGATGGCGTCCCTCGAATTCCGATTGGCTGATAGGATTCTATCAGCCAATCGGAATTAAGGTAGGAAAATTCTGATTGGCTGATGGAATCAGCCAATCAGATTCAAGTTCAATCCGATTGGCTGATCCAATCAGCCAATCAGATTGAGCTTGCATTCTATTGGCTGATCGGAACAGCCAATAGAATGCGAGCTCAATCTGATTGGCTGATTGGATCAGCCAATCGGATTGAACTTGAATCTGATTGGCGGATTCCATCAGCCAATCAGAATTTTCCTACCTTAATTCCGATTGGCTGATAGAATCCTATCAGCCAATCGGAATTCGAGGGACTCCCATCTTGGACGTCATTTAAAGGAACCGTCATTCGACGAGTAGGCGTCGGTAGAAGAGGATGGATCCGCGTCAGCTGGAAGAAGATGGCTCTGCTCCGCTCCGGATGGATGAAGATTGAAGATGCCGCTTGATAGAAGACTTCAGCCCGATGATGGACCTCTTCTGCGCCCGCTTGGATCAAGACTTCAGCCCGATGATGGACCTCTTCAGCGCCCGCTTGGATCAAGACTTCAGCCGGATGATGGACCTCTTCAGCCCGATGATGGACTTCTTCAGCCCCCGCTTGGGCTTGGATGAAGACTTCGGAGGCTCCTCTGGACGGATCGGTGATACCCGGCATGGTGAAGATAAGGTAGGGAGATCTTCAGGGGCTTAGTGTTAGGTTTATTTAAGGGGGGTTTGGGTTAGATTAGGGGTATGTGGGTGGTGGGTTGTAATGTTGGGGGGGGTATTGTATGTTTTTTTTTACAGGCAAAAGAGCTGAATTCTTTAATAGAGTAGCGGTGAGGTCCGGTCGGCAGATTAGGGGTTAATACTTGAAGTTAGGTGTTGGTGATGTTAGGGAGGGCAGATTAGGGGTTAATACTATTTATTATAGGGTTAGTGAGGCGGTTTAGGGGTTAATAACTTTATTATAGTAGCGGTGAGGTCCGGTCGGCAGATTAGGGGTTAATAAGTATAGGTAGGTGGCGGCGACGTTGGGGGTGGCAGATTAAGGGTTAATAAATATAATATAGGGGTCGGTGGTGTTAGGGGCAGCAGATTAGGGGTACATAGGGATAACGTAGGTGGCGGCGGTGTACGGAGCGGCAGATTAGGGGTTAAAAAAATATGCAGGTGTAAGCTATAGCGGTGGCGGCAGATTAGGGGTTAATAAGTGTAAGGTTAGGGGTGTTTAGACTCGGGGTACATGTTAGGGTGTTAGGTGCAGACGTAGGAAGTGTTTCCCCATAGGAAACAATGGGGCTGCGTTAGGAGCTGAACGCTGCTTTTTTGCAGGTGTTAGGTTTTTTTTCAGCTCAAACGGCCCCATTGTTTCCTATGGGGGAATCGTGCACGAGCACGTTTTTGAAGCTGGCCGCGTCCGTAAGCACCGCTGGTATTGAGAGTTGAAGTGGCGGTAAATTATGCTCTACGCTCCCTTTTTGGAGCCTAACGCAGCCCTTCTGTGAACTCTAAATACCAGCGGTATTTAAAAGGTGCGGGTGAAAAAAAGCACGCTTAGCTAACGCACCCCTTTGGCCGCAGAACTCTAAATCTTGCCGCAAGTTAATTATTTCAAGTGGCTGGTTATAGCTACCAGAAGCTTGCGTTAGCAATTAGCGCTAATAACATTAACCAGGGATCTCTGGTTAATTGTATAAATATGCCCCAAATGCCCCCAAAATACAGTGTAGTTTATTTCATTAAAAAAAACTAAAGATAGCAGCATATTTATTTTTTAATAAAATAACTGCACTAGCCAGTATTTTGGGGGTAAAGTGGGCGAGAGTGAGCTGTTAGAAAACGACCTTTACATTGAGGTCTATAGGAACTGTGTGTTGCCAATAAATATATATATATATATATATATATATATATATATATATATATATACACAGTATATGCACATATTAACACATAAATATATATTTATATAATCAAATACATATATATTTATATTCGCTGCCATCACTGTGCTACTTACCCCCTTCGCAGCGCTTAGGTTCTGTGCCGTCTCCGAATAATGTTCCTATTGGAGGCTATGGAAGCATGCTCTCTTGAGCGCAATGCTTCCAAGCAATGCGAACGTAAGCTCGTGTTCGCATTGCTATCAACTTGTAATACCAGCGCACATTAGCGTGCACTGGTATTAAACAGTGGAGCGCAAATAACACTTTCACTAAAGCAATATTTAGTGATAAGAAAAAATGTGGCAAAGTCCCAGTTGTAGATATATAAAAACAGAATTTTATTAGAATAGGGTTAAAACATGAAAAAATGTAGATGTAAAAGCATAGAAAGGTCTAACGCGTTTCGGCTAGCTCTTGCCGTAATCATAGACCATGTCTAATGTATGTTTTACAGAGGCTTAAATAAGTGTCGAATTACATGTTAACCCAAATCAGCTGAATACTTAACCCTATCTAGCAACATTGGGGGTTGTGTTTTTCTCTCTCCTTTTTCTTATATATATATATTTATAATGGCATAGGTTCTCTCATCTTTAAGCCCATTTCTCGAGACTAAATTCACTAAAGTGCATTTGCTTTAAAAAGAATATTAATAAGTTAAATAATGATACAATACAATGTGCATCTGATTAACTATATGTATAACACATTAAGGTTTAATACTTTATTATATATCCTCATAAAATGTAAACGTTTGTTGATCATACGAGAGTTGAATATATTTATGTATACCTATATGTAACATATTTACTGACATATATGTGAAGTTAATAGATTAGAAAAAGAGAAATTGTATCTTAGATATTGTGAGCAGTTCACCATAGACAGCAGTTTTCCACATTGCTAGATAGGGTTAAGTATTCAGCTGATTTGGGTTAACATGTAATTCGACACTTATTTAAGCCTCTGTAAAACATACATTAGACATGGTCTATGATTACGGCAAGAGCTAGCCGAAACGCGTTAGACCTTTCTATGCTTTTACATCTATATTTTTTCATGTTTTAACCCTATTCTAATAAAATTCTGTTTTTATATATCTACAATTGGGACTTTGCCACATTTTTTCTTGATACTTTTTCTGAGAGTAGATGAACCCTCTTCATTAAGCCCCAGACCACATCGGCACACAGAGGAGCATTGGCCTATTCAGAGGCATTGATTGGATACAGACCGGTGAGAATGTGGAGGAATTGCTGACGTCACGTCCAATCGGTAAGTCCCGCACACGCTTGCAGCTGAATCGGAGTTGGAGAGAGAGTGACGGTCGCGCTTTTTAGCGTGGCTACTCTTTCGTCTACACAGAGGTGAGCCTAACCGAGAGAAGTAGAAGACTTCCGCCTTCACGGAACGGTAAAGAAGGGCTAAGGTAAATGCGGGTGTGCGGGTGAAGTGTTTGACGAGACCGCCGTGTCAAGTGTTTGCTATATATTGCTAAACTGCACTAATCTCACCTGTGTTCTATAAATATGTATCCTGGTATACACCATTCTGACGCTTAAAAAGTATTTCATCCACTTGGTAGCGTTATACAAACTTTGCTATAATATTTAGTGATCCACTTGTAATCTGGCCCCTTATTTTTAAATATTACTTCCATCCACAAAAATTGTGAGAATGTTTACAAAAGATTGTCTGCCCAACAGTACCAGGATGTAGTGGGTAAAGACAAATTACAAAACTGCTTATCTATCTTCAGGCCATTTTCTGTTTTCCCTGTTTTAATATTACCCTGTTTTCAATATGTTGCTGAAAACTGATATTGAGTTTTTTTAAGAAGACAAATTCTATAGACAATTCAACGGAATGAAATATAAGCAATGATAATGCTCCCAAAATGCGGTACTTCAAAGAATTATCCACTAATGTTTAAAAAATCTTCTGGTATATCCCTTCAGGCAGTTCAATCAATGATCTGGATTTTTTTTTTTTAAAGATTCCTGAGACACCCCTGGAGGTCACCTTTTGCACACAAAAGGAAAACAGGTGTTATGAATCAGAAAAACATGCATTTCCAAGTAATCGTTGCTATTGCATAACCGATGTGCAACTTGCTCAGAGAAATTAACTTTAAGAGCTGAAAAAAGTAACGTGAAGTTCAAAGGATTCTGTAGTCTGCATGTTCATAACTAAAATATTTATATGCCCAAAATCATTTGTATTAATTCAGTGGCAACCCTTTCAAACTTATTGCATGACTTTCTTTTATCTAATATCTTACTTAAAGGGACACTGAACCCAAATTTTGTCTTTTGTGATTCAGATAGAGCATGCAATTTTAAGCAACTTTCTTATTTACTCCTATTATCAATTTTTCTTGGTTCTTTTGCTATCTTTATTTGCATCTGTTATTTTTTTATGTTCAGCACTTGTTTATTGGTCAGTTAAATCATTCCACTAATCAGCAAGAACAACCCAGGTTGTTCACCAAAAATGGGCCGACATCTAAACATACATTCTTGCTTTTCAAATAAAGATACCAAGAGAAAGAAGAAAATTTGATTATATGAGTTTATTTAGAAAGTTGCTTAAAATTGCATGCTCTATCTGAATCACGAAAAAAAAACAATTGGGTTCAGTGTCCCTTTAACATGTAACCTGCTGTCACATTTAAATTTATGTTTCTTTAACATTGTTATCACAAGCTACAATAAAATAAAACTGAGAAAATGTATCTGCAAATCATTTTGGTGCTTTTTTTTCTTTTAATTGATATGTTCTGAATGTTTTTCAACCATTCATGATCTTTTACTTATTGTTAAAGTATAATAACCCTTCCATCTTTCATGCCAGTATCAAATCAATCTAACAACAAAAGTGAAAGAAGAGCATCTGCTTTTAATGCAGTAAAAAAGTAATAAAAAATATTTAAAGGGGTGTTTAGATAAATAACAAGCTATTTTATTCCAAGGTTACAGTGCAAATGTTAAAATGGAGCCAAAAAGCATTAAGGTGACTCAGATAGAGCATGGCATTTTAAACATCTTTTTATATTACTTCTATTATAAAATGTTCTTTGTTCTCTTGGTATCTTTTGTTGAAAAGCAGGGACGTGTCTAGGGCACTTTATGGCAGCAGTTTTCTAATAATGTTGTTCATTTGCAAAAGCAGTAGCTGGCAGCACTATTTCCTGAAATGTAGTGCTCCATACACCTAAGTATCTCTTCAACAAAGAATACCATGGAAATGAAGCAAATTTCATAATAGTAAATTGGAAACATAAAATAGTTTGCTCTGTCTGAATCACAAAAGAAAATGTATGGGTTTCATATTCCTTAAGTGTGTTTTAGCTCTGAGGTAACAGTGCAGTAAAATTAAAGGGACACTAAACCCACATTTTTTTTCATGATTCAGATAGAGTAGGCAATTTTAAGCAACTTTCTAATTTACTCGTAGTATCATTTTTTCTTTGTGCTCTTGCTATCTTTATTTAAAAAGCAGGAATGTGATACATAGGAGCCGGCCCATTTTTGGTTGAGAACCTGGGTTATACTTGCTTATTGGTGGATAAAAGCAAACGCTATCCATGGTGCTGAACCTAAAATGGGCTAGATGCTAAGATGTACATTCCTGCTTTTAAAATAAAGATAGCAAGAGAACGAAGAAAAATTGGTAATAGGAGTAAATTAGAAAGTTGCTTAAAATGTCATGCTCTATCTAAATCATGAAAGAAAAAAAAATTGTGTTTAGTGTCCCTTTAAGAATATTTTGTTACATCATAATGTTTCTCTGAAGGCTCCAATGAATTATTCCCAAATCTGCTTTGTATTAGTTGTGAGCATGCATGATACACCATTACTGGATAGAGCTCTTGGAAGGCAGTGAAAAAATGAAGGGGGGGGGGGGGGCAAATTGTGTCTTTAGTGCATTCACACAAATTAATAAAGCTTTTTTAAATGCGGAAATATTTTTTTTTAATCCAACAAATTAATGTTGCAGAATGTGCAGAATTTTGTATGGGCAAAAACACAGAAGGGCATGAAACCAATTTCTGCATAAAGAGAAGTGCCCAGTTTGCAGTATGTGGGCTCATGTCCAATCTTGGCAGATAGTGGCTCCAAAGGAACTGTTGTGAGATTATTATGTAGGTAGAAAACAAAGCACCCACTAATAAATGGGATGGTGTAAAAAAGGCTCGAGTAGTAGTGATTACATTTTATCCAAGTATCCACAGCAAGAGACCTATTTCTGGATAAAGAGAAGTGCCCACTTTCCAGTGAGTGGGCTCATGTTCCAATCTTGGCAGATAGTGGCTCCAAAGGAACTGTTGTGATATCATTATGTAGAAAAGAGAGCACCCGCTAATCAATGGGATGGTGTAAAAAGGCTTGAGTAGTAGTGATTACATTTTATCCAAGTATCCACAGCAATAATTTTTGAAGCTGATGAGATAATCTATTGATTCAGTAAGCTTGACTTAATGTTGCTCTTCATTTGTGACTGCAAAGTCACTGCATTTCCTACTCCTGTTACAATCATTTTGGTAATAATATTTTTCTATATATGAAGCATACTTTCATGGAATATATAGATAAAGATATACAAATAGATTTATTGAAAGTCTGGAGTCAGAATGCCTCTCAACATTGATAATATTGAATTCAGCGCCAAGGTAGAACAGCTCAAGGTAAGAATAGTCTGGGCCATAGTTGGGTGATTTAGAGAAGGAATGGAATGGTTTTGGCATTCTTAGGCTGAACTGATTAAAAAAAAAAACTACCCCACAAATTGCAAATACTCGGGGACTCTGTACAGTAGCAGATGTACTCAACAGAGGGCCCTGGTGCAAACATTCTTTGGGCCCCTAAAGGTAACTCAGTAGTAAGCAATATTAATAATATATATGCTGCTTTGTGCATTGATTTTGAGAATAGAAATATAGATAGATAGATAGATAGATAGATAGATAGATAGATAGATAGATAGATAGATAGATAGATAGATAGATATAAATAGATAGATGATAGATGATAGCTAGATAGCTAGATAGATAGATAGGATAGATAGATAGATGGATAGATACATAGGATAGATAGATAGATAGATAGATAGATAGATAGATAGATAGATAGATAGATAGATAGATAGATAGATAGATAGATGATGGATGGATGGATAGATAGATAGATAGATAGATAGATAGATAGATAGATGATGGATGATAGATAGATAGATAGATAGATAGATAGATAGATAGATAGATAGATAGATAGATAGATAGATAGATAGATAGATAGATAGATAATGATAGAAAGAAAGAAAGAAAGAAAGAAAGAAAGAAAGAAAGAAAGAAAGAAAGAAAGAAAGAAAGAAAGAAAGAAAGAAAGATAGATAGATAGATAGATAGATAGATAGATAGATAGATAGATAGATAGATGGATGATAGAAAGATAATGATAGAAAGAAAGAAAGATAGATAGATAGATAGATAGATAGATAGATAGATAGATAGATAGATAGATAGATAGATAGATAGATATATGATAGATAGATAGATAGATAGATAGATAGATAGATTGGTAGATTATAATTTCTTACATTTTTCCAGGACTTTTTTTTCCATTTTAGCTATTATGTGAATATGATAATGTGATTTTTCATGAAACAATATGTATATCTACATATACATTGTAGCAAAGGTGCACAGCAGTCAAATGCATGGATGGATAAGATTGTACACATTCTTCACACGTCTATGTGTAGACTGGATGCCAAGGGCCCTCCAGAGCACTTGGGCCCTGGTGCTGCTGCACCAATGGTGGTTCCATCCATGACTCTGTATTACAGATACAAATATTTAAATAATTTGAGTAAACAATCAGAACTTCACAAATCAAGGGACCACAACAATGATTCATAACATTCAAAGGGATCGGCAAGTAACAGATTTAAATAGACTGCACACAAAATGATGTTGCATAGTTAGGAAGATAATTTCTTTACATATTGAAAGCTTCATGTGTATCAATTCCTACCAGGAAGAGGGAGGAAATACACTGCTGCAAGTTAAACACCTGGAGCAAAATTACATATGCAGCGTCGCATATTTTACTCCATCACATATATGGCGCCACATATTTTACTCCATTTTCACCTCACCACACATAGGCAGGCGCAGCATGCCTTATGCTGAAAACCCACAACGCAATAAACCTAATAAAACTATTAACCCCTAATCCGCCAAACCCACACAATGCAATAATCCTAATAAATCTATTAACCCCTAATCCACCAACCACCCACAATGCAAATAACTAATTAAATTACTAAGCCCCCTAACCTAACATCCCCCTAAATTAACCTCAATTGCCTAAATTAAAAAATACTAAGTTACAATTAAAATAAAAAAGCTAGCATTACATAAAAATAAAAAAATAAAAAAATAATCTAAGATTACAAAAAATAAAAAAGTCTAACATTACATAAAATAATAAACCAAATTATCAAAAATAAGAAAATTAAACCTAATCCCTATGAAAATAAAAACACCCCCTAATCTAATACTAAACTACTAAAAGCCCTTAAAAGGGGCTTTTGTAGGGCATTGCCCTAAGTTAAATAGCTATTTTACCTTAAAAAATACTAAGTCCCCCCCTCTAACAGTAAAACCTACCACCCAACAAACCACCCAAAATAAAAAAAAACTAACACTAAAAAATCTGAAACTACCCATTTTGGCCCTAAAGGGACATTTGTATGGGCATTGCCCTTAAAAGGGCATTCAGCTCTTTTAAGAGTGCCCAATAAATCCCTAATCTACAAAAAAACAAACCCCCAAAAATTAAAAAAAAAGTCTAAATCTAACCCCCAAATGGGTACTCACCATTCCTGAAGTCCGGTGGAGAAGGTCCTGTTCCAGGTGGTTGTCTTCTTCCAAGTGGCCGTGGAGCCATGGAGCGTGGAGGATCCTCTTTGTACTATTGCCGCTGTAAACTGAATAGTGAATTCAAGGTAAGCTTTTAAATATGGCGTCCCTTGCATTCCTATTGGCTGATTTGATTCTTCAAATTCAAATCAGCCAATAGGATGAGAGCTACTGAAATCCTATTGGCTGTTCAAATCAGTAATTGTAACTTAGTATATTTTAATTTAGATAATTGAGGTTAATTTAGGGTAATGTTAGGTTAGGGGGCTTAGTAATTTAATTAGTTATTTGCGTTGTGGGGGTTTGGCGGATTAGAGGTTAATAGGTTAATTAGGGTACTTGCTTTGTGGGGGTTTGGTGGATTAGGGGTTAATAGTTTTATTAGTATTATTGCGTTGTGTGGGTTTGGTGGTTTAGGGGTTAATATTTTTATTAAGATTATTGTGTTGTGTGTGTTTGGCGGATTAGGGATTAATAGATTTATAAGGTTCGTTGAGATGTGGGTTAATGGCGGATTAGGGGTTAATAGTTTTAATAGGTACTTTGCAATGTGGGTTAATGGCTTATTAGGGGTTAATACATTTATAAGGTAGTTTGCGATGTTGGGGTTGGCGAATTTAGGGGTTAATACTTTTACTAGGTAGATTGCGATGTGGGTGAATGGCGGATTAGTGGTTAATCATTTAATTAGGCATATTGCGTTGTGGGGGTTGTCAGTTTAGGGGTTAATATATTTATTATTAGTTGCAATGTGTGGTGATGGTGGATATAGGGGTTTTGTCATGTCAGGTTTATTTTTGGGAGGCGGGTTAGATTGATTTGATATTTTTTTCCATTTTCTTAGGCACCGGCAGTGGTGACTCCAGAAATGTGTATTTACGCACATTTCTGGACATCACTAGTTTATCCAACTTACGGCACTTTATGAAATGTCGGCGTCATATATGTGATACCCCGATGTTTGAGGTGAAATTACGGGTGGCACGGGTTTCAGCAGTTACGCTGAAGCTCGCTTCGCATATGTAATCTCGCCCCTGCTCATCATTAGAAGAATGGAATTGTACAGCTTCTTTTCAATAAACAGATGGAATAAGGAAATTTTTCTTTAAGAGATGCAGTTCTGTTTAGCAAGCTGTCTCTGAGGACTACTATGGCACACTTTCTTTTCCCTAATAGGAAGGATTTAATTTACCAGCAGCATGCTTCCACTAAAGACAAGCCTACAATCAGGAAGCTAGCAAACACCCACGTCTAACTGCTAATCTCTATTCTTCGTTCCGCCCAGCAGCTTCTGTTATAATGCCTTATTACTCTATAACTGCTTGCTAGACTCAAATACATAGTAGTTCGAACAGGTGTTTAACCAGTAATTATCAGTAACAAGATTCTATCTGTGAGCAACTATTACCAGGTTTGAGAGGATTTTAGTTAAAAAAGCACACGGTTTGGTTAGAGGCAGCAAATACTTACCTTTACCTATTTAGTGAATTAGCTAATAAACCCCAAATATGGATTCAGCAAGTGATCTATAAACAGTGAATTCAATTCATCTGTAAAAAACAAATAGAAGGTAAAGAAGAAGAAAAAAACATGGAAACTTTTTTAAACGTTTCTTCAAAGTATGGGAGCAAGATACACAGTGAATAAACTGAATAGGAAAAAAATAATGTAACCCCTTCAGTACCACATCATGGAATATAGAATTTATATAAGAAAACAATATATTATTTTTCAGTGCCAAACTTAAAGGGATATTCCAGGCAAAATTGGAATCCACATGGATGCATTTCAGTTTTGAACATAAGCATTTTTGTAATATACATGTATTAGGAAAAATGCTATTAATAAAAGCTATAATTGTTTCAAATGTGTATTTAAGTATGCACTGTGCACCAGCATTTTAAACACAGCCTAACTGTACATAGTGGGCATAGAATACCATGTTATTATAACACTTTTCTGCACTCTTGCTATAAATATATTAGTGAGAACATTTTCTAAATACATAACACCTTGTTTGCTGCAATCATTTTTCATTGGTCAAACTTTCATCACAACTGTTTATTCGGAGGAGCCAATGTGGACTTTATACTGGAATAGGCTAGGCTTGCCACTGTCATTTGCGTTGTTTATCAGTATCCACCTGAGGCTAATTAGGGACAGATATGTAAAAGGGTTAGGCTTGTGAAGTCTGCATTGTGCACTGGCAATATAACTATGTACCGTTAAATAGTGTACATAGCAATCTTACAGTGTTTAATGTATCTTTAAAGTAATTATGCTTTCAGGGGACAATAAAGTCAAACTAAATCTGTCAAGATTCAAATAGAACATGACATTTTAAATAGCATTCCAATTTACTTCTATTATCTAATTTGCTTAATTCTTTTGGTATCCTTTGTTGTAAAGCATACCTGGGTAGACTTAGGAAGATCAGTGCACTACTGGGAGCTAGCTGTTGATTGGGGCAGCACATATATGACTCTTGTCACTGGTCTACCTGATGTGTTCAGCTAGCTCCCAGTAGTGGATTGCTTATTTAACAAAGGATACAAAGAGAATCAAGTTGATATTGCTTAATAATTAAAAAAAAAATGCAACTGCCACAATATCAGAAACACACTTGAAACACAGTACATGGTTATAAGTGTAAAATATTTGCATCTTTCTTTTGTTGGACAAAAGTAGCTTTGCGAACAAGAAGCTGACCGTGGGCATTCTGGGGGTATAATTGTTGTAAGTCTTAGCTGAATATGTGGAATTCAGAAGGGCTATATTGCCTATCTAAAGTATTTAGTCTTGTGGTCTTGTCTCGCTATTTCAAAGCTAACAAGGTTCTCTCATTTTTTTTTAGAGTGGACCATTTCGACTGATTCATGATTCAGATAAAGAATACAACTTTAAAAAAAGTTTCCAATTTACTTCTATTATAAAATTTGCTTTGTTCTGATGTTATTCTTTGTTGAAGAGATATCTAGATAGATAGTGTGCACATGCCCGGAGCACTACATGACAGGAAATAGGGCTGCCATCTAGTGCTCTTGCTAATGTATAACGTGGTTGCAAAACTGCTCTTGAGCTAACCTCCCTACTTTTCAACAAAGGATAACAAGAAAACAAAGAACATTTAATAATAGAAATACATTGAAAAGTTGTTTAAAATGGTATGTTCTATCTGAATCATGAAAGACAAATGTTGGGTTTAATGTACCACTACCTTTAATGTTTGTTTTCAAAAAAGCATTTTTTTAAAGCCGGCATCTTTCACAGTGGAAATGTTCAATGCCGCGAAAAGTAAATTGTTACAAGAAAAATATGGCTCTATTGATTTTAATGGAGCTGAATTCACAAATTGCAGCTGTGATGAGTGGGTACAAATATCTTTCAAATACGCAATTTTTAATTTCCAATGAAGCAACAAGTTTTTTCTATGAGCTACTAGTTCCATCAATGGGTTTATTTAATCTAGACCAATATTTTATATAAGTACACTATGCAAAGCATGTAAAAAACATAACAACACAGAGCAAAACAGGATTCAAATGTATGTTAGTATTTTAAGAAAAATGTATTGCCCCCAACCCATAACTAAAGTGTTGTGAATCTGCAATATCTTGGAAAGGGAACAGAAGCTCATTTTTTATAATAACCAATTATAACAAATAATATGATTGATATTGAAATTGATATATTGATATATATAAATATAAATATATATATAGGACTGGATAATGTGTGTGCAATCTCACCACCACACAACAGCTGCCAGGGTGCTATTAGAAACATTGTATACAAGTTCAGAAATAAAGCACTCACTGGACTTAGGTCAACCATGTTAATCCTTATTTATTAATGTCATTATATTATATACATTAATAAATAAGGATTAACATGGTTGACCTAAGTTCAGTGAGTGCTTTATTTCTGAACATATATATATATATATTCTTTTTTTTAAGTTTCAAAAAAGTGTTCTTAATCTATTATAATGGTCAGCTTTATTGTTAGATAAAAATCATATTTTAGATTATCTGGTAGAGATAGATATAAATAAATGAAGTCACTTATTTTTCTGATGTGCAAATTCAGCAGTACTCACAGATGTTCTGCCAAAAACTTATAGAACTATGTCAACCGATGTAAAGTTACATATCGCTGCATAAAGGATAAAGTAATAACATAATTTATGTAAGAATTTACCTGATAAATTCATTTCTTTCATATTGGCAAGAGTCCATGAGCTAGTGACATATGGGATATACAATCCTACCAGGAGGGGCAAAGTTCCCAAACCTCAAAATGCCTACAAATACACCCCTCACCACACCCACAATTCAGTTTAACTAATAGCCAAGTAGTGGGGTGATATAGAAAGGAGTAAAAGCATAAACAAATTAATTGGAATAATTGTGCTTTATACAAAAAAATCATAACCACCATAAAAAGGGTGGGCCTCATGGACTCTGGCCAATATGAAAGAAATGAATTTATCAGGTAAATTCTTACATAAATTATGTTTTCTTTCATGTAATTGGCAAGAGTCCATGAGCTAGTGACATATGGGATAGCAATACCCAAGATGTGGAACACGCAAGAGTCACTTGAAAGGGAGGGATAAAAAATAAAGACAGTCAATTCTGCTGAAAAAATAAATCCACTACCCAAATCATAAGTTTTAATCTTATAATGGAAAAGAAAAAAAACTGAATTTATAAGCAGAAGAATCAAACTGAAACAGCTGCCTGAATAACTTTTCTACCAATACTGCTTCTGAAGAAGAAAAAACATAAAAATGGTAGAACTTAGTAAATGTATGCAAAGAAGACCAAGTTGCTGCTTTGCAAATCTGATCAACTGAAGCTTCATTCTTAAAAGCCCAGGAAGTGGAAACTGACCTAGTAGAATGAGCTGTAATCCTCTGAGGCGGGGATTTACCCGACTCCAAATAAGCATGATGAATCAAACGCTTTAACCAAGATGCCAAAGAAATGGCAGAAGCCTTCTGACCTTTCCTAGAATCAGAAAAGATAACAAATAGACTAGAAGTCTTCCTGAAATCTTTAGTAGCTTCAACATAATATTTCAAAGCTCTCACCAGATCCAAAGAATGTAAAGATCTTTCCAAAGAATTCTTAGGATGGGGACACAAAGAAGGGACAACAATTTCCCTACTAATGTTGTTGGAATTCACAACGTTAGGTAAGAATTTAAATGAATTCCGCAAAACTGCCTTATCCTGATGAAAAATCAGAAAAGGAGACTCACAAGAAAGAGCAGATAATTCAGAAACTCTTCTAGCAGAAGAGATGGTCAAAAGAAACAACACTTTCCAAGAAAGCAATTTAATATCCAAAGAATGCATAGGCTGAAACGGAGGAGCCTGTAAAGCCTTCAAAACCAAACTAAGACTCCAAGGAGAAGAGATTAATTTAATGACAGGCTTGATACGAACCAAAGCCTGTACAAAACAATGAATATCAGGGAGTTTAGCAATTCTTCTGTGGAATAAAACAGAAAGAGCAGAGATTTGTCCTTTTAAAAAACTCGCAGACAAACCCTTATTCAAACCATCCTGAAGAAACTGTAAAATTCTAGGAATTCTAAAAGAATGCCAAGAGAATTTATGAGAAGAACACCATTAAATGTAAGTCTTCCAAACTGGATAATAATTTGATTGTGTTCAATACGTTCAATTTCCATACCTTCAAATTTAATGATTTGAGATCCTGATGGAAAAACGGACCTTGAGATAGAAGGTCTGGCCTTAGTGGAAGTGGCCATGGTTGGCAACTGGACATCCGAACAAGATCCGCATACCAAAACCTGTGTGCCCATGCTGGAGCCACCAGCAGTACAAATGATTGCTCCATGGTGATCTTGGAAATCACTCTTGGAAGAAGAACTAGAGGCGGAAAAATATAGGCAGGTTGATAACTCCAAGGAAGTGTCAATGCATCCACTGCTTCCACCTGAGGATCCCTGGACCTGGACAGGTACCTGGGTAGTTTCTTGTTTAGATGAGATGCCATCAGATCTATTTCTGGAAGCCCCCACATCTGAACAATTTGAAAAAACACATCTGGGGGAAGAGACAACTCTCCCAGATGTAAAGCTTGATGACTGAGATAATCCGCTTCCCAATTATCTATACCTGGGATATGGACCGCAGAAATTAGACAGGAGCTGGATTCTGCCCAAACAAGTATCCGGGATACTTCTTTCATAGCTTGAGGACTGTGAGTCCCAACCTGATGATTGACATACGCCACAGTTTTGACATTGTCTGTCTGAAAACAAATAAACGGCTCTCTCTTCAATAGAGGCCAAAACTGAAGAGCTCTGAGAATCACACAGAGTTCTAAAATATTGATTGGTAATCTCGCCTCTTGAGATTTCCAAACCCCTTGTGCTGTCAGAGATCCCCAGACAGCTCCCCAACCTGAAAGACTCGCATCTGTTGTGATCACAGTCCAGGTTGGACGAACATAAGAGGCCCCTTGAACTATACGATGGTGATCTAACCACCAAGTCAGAGATAGTCAAACATTGGGATCTAAGGATATTAATTGTGATATCCTTGTATAATCCCTGCACCATTGGTTCAGCATACAAAGCTGAAGAGGTCTAATGTGAAAATGAACAAAGGGGATAGCGTCCGATGCTGCAGTCATGAAACCTAAAACCTCCATGCACATAGCTACTGAAGGGAATTATTGAGACTGAAGGTTCCGACAGGCTGCAACCAATTTCAAATGTCTCTTGTCTGTTAGAGACAAAGTCATGGATACTGAATCTATTTGGAAACCTTAAAAGGTTACCCTTGTCTGAGGAATCAAAGAACTTTTTGGTAAATTGATCCTCCAACCATGTCTTTGAAGAAACAACACTAATTGATTTGTGTGAGATTCTGCAGAACGTAAAGACTGAGCAAGTACCAAGATATCATCCAAATAAGGAAACACTGCAATACCCCGCTCTCTGATTACAGAGAGTAGGGCACCGAGAACCTTTGAAAAGATCCTTGGAGCTGCCGATAGGCCAAAAGGAAGAGCAACAAATTGGTAATGCTTGTCTAGAAAAGAGAATCTCAGGAACTGATAGTGATCTGGATGAATCGGAATATGCATCCTGTAAGTCTATTGTGGACATATAATGCCCTTGCTGAACAAAAGGCAGAATAGTCCTTATAGTCACCATTTTGAATGTTGGTACTCTTACATAATGATTCAAGACCTTTAGAACCAGAACTGGTCTGAAGGAATTTTCTTTCTTTGGGACAATGAACAGATTTGAATAAAACCCCAGACCCTTTTCCTGAAAAGGAACTGGCACAATTACCCCAGATCACTCCAGGTCTGAAACACACTTCAGGAAAGCCTGCAATTTCTCTGGGTTCACTGGAATGCATGAGAGAAAGAAACTTCTCACAGGCGGTCTTACTCTGAAACCTATTCTGTACCCCTGAGAGACAATGTTCTAAATCCAATGATTTTGGACTGAATTTATCCAAACATCCTTGAAATATTTTAATCTGACCCCTACTAGCTGAGCTGGAATGAGGGCGCACCTTCATGCAGACTTGGAGGCTGGTTTAGATCTCTTAAATGCCTTGGATTTATTCCAGATTAAGGAAGGCTTCCAATTGGAGACAGCTTCCTTAGGGGAAGGACTAGGTTTCTGTTCCTTATTCTGTTGAAAGGAACGAAAATGGTTAGAAGCTTTAAATTTACCCTTAGATTTTTTATCCTGAGGCAAAAAAGCTCCCTTCCACCCAGTGACAGTTGAAATTATAAAATCCAACTGAGAACCAAATAATTTATTACCTTGGAAAGAAAGAGATAGCAATGTCGATTTAGAAGTCATATCAGCATTCCAAGATTTAAGCCATAAAGCTCTTCTAGCTAAAATAGCTAAAGACATATATCTAAAATCAATTCTGATGATATAAAAAATGGCATCACAAATGAAATTATTAACATGTTGAATTAATTTAACAATGATATACACATTATGATCTGATACTTGTTGCGCTAAAGTTTCCAACCAAAAAGTTGAAGCAGCTGCAACATCAGCCAAAGAAATAGCAGGCCTAAGAAGATGGCCTGAACATAAATAAGCTTTCCTTAGATAAGATTCAAGCTTCCTATCTAAAGGATCCCTAAAAGAAGTACTATCTTCCGTAGGAATAGTTGTACGTTTAGCAAGAGTAGAGATGGCCCCATCAACTTTGGGGATCTTTTCCCAAAACTCCAATCTATCAGTAGGCAAAGGATACAATTTTTTAAACCTTGAAGAAGGAGCAAAAGAAGTACCCAGTCCATTCCATTCCTTAGAAATCACATCTGAAATAGCATCAGGAACTGGAAAAACCTCTGGAATAACTACATGAGGTTTATAAACAGAATTTAAAGCTTACTAGTTTTAGTATCAAGAGGACTAGTCTCCTCCATATCTAATGAAATCAACACTTCTTTTATTAAAGAACGAATATACTCCATTTTAAATAAATAAGAGGATTTGTCAGTGTCAATATCTGAGGCAGGATCCTCTGAATCAGACAGATCCTCATCAGAGATAGAAAAAACAGTATGTTGTCGGTCATTAGAAAATTCATCAACTCTATGAGAAGTTTTAAAAGACCTTATGTTTATTAGAAGGCGGAATGGCAGACAAAGCCTTCTGAATGGAATCAGAATTAAATTCTCTTAAATTTACAGGAATATCCTGAGCATTAGATGTTGATGGACCAGCAACATGTAATGAACTACTACTGATGGAAACATTCTCTGCATGTAAAACTTTATCATGGCAACTATTACAAACCACAGTTGGAGGAACAGTTACCACAAGTTTACAACAAATGCACTTAGCTTTGGTAGAACCGATATCAGGCAGCAGGATTCCAGTAGTAGATTCTGAGACAGGATCAGATTAAGACATCTTGCAGTATGTAAATGAAAAAAACAACATATAAAGCAAAATTATCAACTTCCTTATATGACAGTTTCAGGAATGGGAAAAAATGCCTCTGACATATGGGAATATGCCTCTGACATAGTAAAAAAGACCAGAGGCAAAAGGAATGAGGTCTTAAATAATGAAAAAATGTTTGGCTCCAAGATTGACGCACCACAAACTGAAAAACATTTTTTGGCGCCAAAAACGTCCGGAATGAAACTCGAGCGTCATAGATGACGCAACCTTGTGAAAAGACTCAATGCCAACTAAGATGCTGGAAATTACGAATTTGCATCAACAAACAAATTTTTTTGCGCCAAAAAAGTCTCGCACCTAGAATGACGCAATAAATTATAGCATTTTGTGCTCTCGCAAGCCTAATACAGCCCGCAATTTAGAAAAAGTCAATTTGAAAACCTCAGGTAAGAAATCATTTTTTTTTTTTTTCTAAAGCAATTCCCACATATGAAACTGACAGTCTGCAAAAAGGAAATATACTGATAAACCTGAATTATGGCAAATATAAGTACAAACATATATTTAGAACTTTATATATAAAGTGCCAGACCATAGCTGAGAGTGTCTTAAGTAAATGAAACATACTTACCATCCACATATCCACCCATCCACATATAGCAGATAGCCAAACCAGTACTGAAACGAGAATCAGTAGAGGTAATGGTATATAAGAGTATATCCTCAATCTGAAAAGGGAGGTAGGAGATGAATCTCTATGACCGATAACAGAGAACCTACGAAATAGATCCCCGTTAGGAAGACCATTGTATTCAATAGGTGATACTCCCTTCACATCCCTCTGACATTCACTGTACTCTGAGAGGAACCGGGCTTCAACATGCTGAGAAGCGCATATTAATATAGAAATCTAGCACAAACTTACTTCACCACCTCTATAGGAGGCAAAGTTTGTAAAACTGAATTGTGGGTGTGGTGAGGGGTGTATTTGTAGGCATTTTGAGGTTTGGGAAACTTTGCCCCTCCTGGTAGGATTGTATATCCCATACGTCACTAGCTCATGGACTCTTGCCAATTACATGAAAGAAAGGTTATTTGACAGCTAGCATAAAAGGGACTGCAGTTAACATTGGTCCAGGGTTGGATATATGATGATAATTAGCATAAAGGCGGTAGGGGGCACTGGTCATAACTGGGATAATCAGTAAAAAGTAAAAAATAAAATAAAAAAGTGCAATTGGTCTAAGTCAGGATATCTGTTGATAAATAGCAAAAAAGAGGATCCAAGGGGGATTTGTCTTATTTGATATAACTACCATAGGAACTGTGAGGGAGGCACTGTTTTATATATGATATGTGCCGATAACTAGAATAAAAGGGGTTGGGAGGGGGTGGTCTTAACTTGGATCTAATATACACTGATCACTAGCATGAAAGGGGTTAAAGGGACAATGGTCTTGTCTAGGATCTAATAAGCACTGATAATTTGCATAAAAGATGTTACATTGGTTACTGGTCTTGTTTGGGAACCTTATTTACACTAATAAAAAGCATAAAGGAGATGCAGGGGGGACTTTTCTTGCATAGGCTCTGAAATATACAGATAATTACAATAAATAATTACAATAAAGGGCAGTAGGCTTGACTTAGATGTGTGTTCATAACTAGTGATGTTGCGAATAGTTTGCCGGCGAATAGTTCCCAGCGAACATAGCTTGTTCGCGTTCGCCGCGGCAGGCGAACATATGCGATGTTCAATCCGCCCCCTATTCGTCATCATTGAGTAAACTTTGACCCTGTATCTCACAGTCTGCAGACACATTTCAGCCAATCAGCAGCAGACACTCCCTCCCAGACCCTCCCAGCTCCTGGACAGCAGCCATTTTAGAATTATTTTTTTTTTTGCCTGTGTAATTTTGACTGTGAAACATCAGTCTGCTAGTGTAATCTAATTGCAGTTGCCTGCCTGCAGTGCCACCACTCATATCTGTTGTAACAGTAGTGTAAATTTTGTAAAAAAAAAACTTTTTTGATTGGGAAACATCAGTCTGCTAGTGTAACCTATAAGCAGTTGCCTGCCTGCCAGCCTGTGTGCCAGGCCCACTTGCCAACTAGTGCCACCACTCATATCTGTTGTAACAGTAGTGTAAAAAAAATTTAAAAAAAACTTTTTTGACTGTGAAACATCAGTCTGCTAGTGTAATCTAATTGCAGTTGCCTGCCTGCCAGCATGTGTGCCAGGCCCACTTGCTAAGTGCCAGCACTCATATCTGTTGTAACAGTAGTGTAAATTTTGTAAAAAAAAAACTTTTTGGACTGTGAAACATTAGTCTGCTAGTGTAATCTAATTGCAGTTGCCTGCCTGCCAGCGTGTGTGCCAGGCCCACTTGCCAACTAGTGCCACCACTCATATCTGTTGTAACAGTAGTGTAAATTTTAAAAAAAAAATTTTGACTGTGAAACATCAATCTGCTAGTGTTATCTAATTGCAGTTGCTTGCCTGCCAGAGTGTGTGCCAGGCCCACTTGCCAACTAGTGCCACCACTCATATCTGTTGTAACAGTAGTGTAATTTAAAAAAAAAAAAAAAACTTTTTTGACTGTGAAACATCAGTCTGCTAGTGTAATCTAATAGCAGTTGCCTGCCTGCCAGCGTGTGTGCCAGGCCCACTTGGTATCCAACCTTGTTCAAATGGGGAGTTTGTGGTTGTGCAAATTGACTGTTTGCGGTTGTTTGCAGTGCGTTAAACAGGGAGTTTGGTCTGTCACTGTGAAGTGGGCATAACCCTTACACTACCTGAACGATACAACATCATACCTGATGTTTTAAAACACGTTATTCCAAAAAATTTAGGAATTTTAGGTGATTTATGCCCTTTATGGATTAAAAACAGACTCTGCATAAACTATGTAATTTTCCGTGGGAGTTTTGTCATGGATCCCCCTCCGGCATGCCACAGTCCAGGTGTTAGTCCCCTTGAAACCACTTTTACATCACTTTTGTGGCCAGAAAGAGTCCCTGTGGGTTTTAAAATTCGCCTGCCTATTGAAGTCAATGACAGTTCATCCGGTTCGCCCGTTCGCAAACTTTTGCGGAAGTTTGTGTTCGCTGTTCGCGAACGCAAAATTTTAGGTTCGCAACATCACTATTCATAACTGGTAAAAAGAAGCTAAAGGGGTTACAGATCTAGCCTTGGCCCTGACATGTACTAAGCAGTGTAAGCTGCTTCGGAGCTGTTGCGGGACAAGTTCTCACAAGTGAGCCTGCTTCCCTCAATGTAAAAATCAGTAGACATCAGACCACTGCTTCTTACACTCGTTGCCACTTATGTTTTGGTGGAGTGCAATTACCCTAAACATATTAGCTCGCAGTGATTAAATGACAGGCCCTTCTCTCACGCAATAGGTGGTGCGAGAGAAGGGGGCACATTACAGACTTGTCGGAGTGTGTAATGATAGATATAGGCAGCGGACAAACAGGGTCTGCTGCCCATATGCCGCAAAGGTGTGTGGACAAGTTATCAAGTTGAGAGCCTTGTCCTCACGCCTTTTAGTACATGGGGCCCATATTCTGATAACTAGCCTAAAGGATCTGCAGAGGGAATTGATCTAGGATCAGCTGTTTGCTTATCACTGACATATCACATGGAATCTATTACCGTCAATCACATAAAGGACTGTTTTCCCATTTTCTTTACTTTGGGGAAAAAGATGTACAGTCAATATTGGTCCCTTCTGAGCTAAAAACTCACGGTAATCACTGCCAGTAAACAGTAGTAAACTCATGTTTTTGCTTAATGCGCTATGTTGTAGCGCATTGTTTATCACCACTAAAATATGCATAGTTATTAGTTAACCAGACTAATCAAAATACATTTTTCTAATTGTCATGCCTCTAGCTTTCTTCTAATTCACTAATAAAAACAGTGCAAGATTTACATGTTATTGTACAACTACTGATTTTATAGGAAGCTTTTAAAGAGTTTAGTTAGGATCAACTTGATTCTATCAAAAGGTAGCATAACCAACACAGTTATATTAATATAGTTTTTACCTCTATGATTAATTGTATCTAAGTCCCCTGCAAACTGCCCCTTATCTCAGTGCTTTTTACAATCTTTCATTTTAGCCAACTAGTACTGGTTCTTTTTTTAACCATTTTCATTCTCTGCAGGAGTGAGCACATTGTTATCTACATGGCACACATCAACTAGCATTTCTTGCTGTTGTGCAAGATTAAAAAAGCTAGTAAAAAGCACTGAGATAAGGGGTGGCCTGCAGAGGCTTAGAAACAGGCAAACTTAGAGAGTATAAAGTATATTAATATAACAATGTTGGTTATGCAAAACTGTGAATTGAGTAGTAAGGCGATATCTATATTTTTAAACAATAAAAAAAAAAAATTAAGTAGGCTTTCCCTTTAAATTTGCTGGCAAAAAAAAGAAACAGCTCAAGAGTCACAAAGTAACTAGGGTTGATTTGAGTAACAAAGGGCTGCATGTAGCCTACAATAATATATGTTACTTGTAGCTATTAATATTTTGAGAATAAAAGAAGTTACAAAAATAACTAGTTGTTCATGAAACTAAACACAATAAACATGCACAGAAAACATGATTGCTTCAAGAGAATGTCTTCTAATGTAAAAGTTAATGAATTTTGTCCAGCATAATAAACTAGATGGAACCCTAAATACACAATACAGATGATCTTAGTTCACATGGCGCAGGCTTGAAAGACTACAATAGCCTTTCTAAAGTGCATTTTAAAAGTAATTTGTAGAAAAGCTGCATTCTAATGACCCAATTTTATAGAAACTTTTCCAAGGAAAGGCCAATTGCAGTCATTTTGATTGTAAAATGTCACAATGCATTTGGCTTTTCCTGTTATGTGAAATTTATATTTTTCAACAAAAGTGAGAATTTCTCTACCAGTGAAATAAAAAATAAAAACTCACACAAAATTACAACAGTTCTAAAATATATATATATTTAATTTAAAAAGCTTTGGAAAGAGTTTGATCTGTCAAAAAAAAGAACACGGAAACAAAAAACCCATAAGTGCCCATCTTTCCGAGGAAACAAACAGCATACTGATACTCCTTTCATTACACTGACATCAGCCTTAACTATCATTATCTTTACAATAGGGGATCATTTTGTTCATCCATGGAGAACGGACTTCATAAGTGATTTTGATTCCCCTTTTGTTCTTTATTGCTTTATTCACTCTTCTTCTGTTCATTATTTTTATTTTAAAAAAGTGTGAAGTAATAAAAGCTTTAATTGTTTACATATAATTAGTATATGTCACACTTTTTTGTTTTAAGCTTTAAAAAATGGAAATAGATTTGACCCCAAAAAATGTAGTGGCTGATTTAGATAATGTACATATCATATTAATTAGGAAATAGAACATATAACTGTATTTTTTTAAGACTTTAGACAGAATGCATGGATTAACAGTTAAAGGGATATAATACATTAATATTTTCTCCTAATTTGCTTTTAAAAGAGGACATCTTTTTTTCATTTTGTAAGGACAGATACCTTAATAAAAAATGTGTTTAGTCTTTTGTCCTTAGGGGTAAATTAGACACAGCCATACAACTATTGCTATTTTCAAATGAAAAATCTTTATGTATGTATGATTGGATATGTGTTAATTTAATTCACTTTTTATTATTAAAGGGGCAGTAAACACCTTGAGACTTTTATATAAAATGTTTGGTTATGCACAATAAAAGTAATTTGCAATATATTTTCATTATTTATTGTGCCACCTTTTCATGTAATTTAGCTCTGAAAATTGAGCAATTTCTAATTCTCAGAACTTAAACTGCACCCTGTTGAATTATTAAGGCTAATCCTGCTACATATATTAGCTGCTAATTATCTATCATTAATTGGCTTTAACTGATAACAAGTGCAAAACAATTCACTCTGTACTAACATTATAGCCATGGCTAGCCTTAGGGCTAGATTTATTATAGCTTTATTATACGCACCCCTGTACACCTCAGCTCGCCTGTAGCGGGGCGAAATTACCCGGAGGTATTTGGCATTGCACACGAGCGCAATTTTGCCCTTGCGTGCAATCCCGCCCCCTGCCCGCGCACAGCCAATCACGCGCGGGCAGGAGCTGTCAATCTCCTCGGTCGGACTCAAGCGAGAAGATTGAATTTCGCCAGTTTAGAAGTGGCGAACAGCTTAGGGAAGCAGCGATCTTGTGACCGCTGCTTGATAAATCACAGCGAGCAAGTTCTAGTGGGAACTTGCTGCCGTAGTGGCTTCATAAATCTAGCCCTTATGGAATACATCCTAGAATGGCTCCTCCAAATAAGGCTAATGGAGGTGGAGTTTTCCTTTTGATAAATAATTGCAATAAAGAGGATGTTTATTTGTCTTGAAAGTATTGAGACTTGGCTGATATGTTATTCTACATCAATACAATAACAAGGTGTTTACTGATCCTTTAAATCAACAAATGCATTGCATTACCACTTGTAACACTCTAAAGACACCACACTTCCTGGTCACAACCAATGGAGGTAGTGAAAGCCCCCTGGGTTCTGATCTTACATTGTAGGGCCTCTGCAAAAGCTGCTCATGTCAACAAAGATTTTTACAAAGAACCAGTGGTGTATTTGACTTTAACACGGTACTAGGCTCTGGGAAATATGCTATCTCCAAATGCATACCACCCACCAACAATTATAGATCATACTTGTCTCATATATTTCTCAAAACTAGAGGCCAAGGATACATGGAGGGATAAAGGGATAATGCACTCTCTCTCTCTCTCTCTCTCTCTCTATATATATATATATATATATATATATATATATATATATATATATATATATATATATATATATATATATATATATATATATATATAAATATACATACACTAGTCCTAAAGCCCCCTCTCTCTATTTTGCTCTCTCTCTCTCCCCTCTCTTTTCCTCCCTCTCTTTTGCGCTCTCCCCTCTCTTTTGTGCTCTCCTCCCTCTCTTTTGCTCTCTCTCCCACTCTCTTTTGCTGTCTCTCTTCCTCCCCCTCTCTTTTGCTCTCTCCCCCTCTCTTTTGCTGTATCTCACCCTCTCTTTTGCTCTCTTTATCCCCCTCTTTTGCTTCCCCCCTTTCTTTTGCTCTCTCTCTCCCTCCCTTTCTTTTGCTCTCTCCCCCTCTCTTTTTCTGTCTCCCCCCCTCTCTTTTGCTCTCTCTCCCCTTTTTTTTGTCTCTCTCTATCCCCCCTATTTTGCTTTCTCTCTTCCCCCATTCTTTTGCTCTCTCCCCTCCTCTCTTTTGCTTTCTCTCTCCCTCTCTTATGCTCTCTCTATCCCCCACTTTTGCTCTCTCTATCCCCCCTCTTTTGCTCCCTCTCCCCTTTCTTTTGCTTTCTCTATCCTCCTCTTTTGCTCTCTCTCTCTCCTTTTTTTGCTGTCTCTCTTCCCCTCTCTTTTGAACTTTCTCTCCAACTCTCTTTTGCTTTCTCTCTCCCCCTCTCTTATGCTCTCTCTCTCCCCTCTCTTTTGCTCCCTCTCCCCCTCTCTTCCCCCCCTCTCTTTTGCGCTCTCTCTCCCCTCTCTTTTGCATTCTCCCCCCTCTCTTTTGCTCTCTCTCTCCCCCTCTCTTTTGCTCTCTCTCTCCCCTTCTCTCTATTCCCCCTCTCTTTTTCCCCCTCTCTTTTGCTCTCCCTCCCCCTCTCTTTTTCTGTTTCTCTCCCTCTCTTTTGCTCTAGCTATCTCCCTCTTTTTCTCTCTCTATCCAACCTCTTTTGCTCTCTCTCTATCCTCCCTCTTTTGCTCTCTCTCTCTATCCCCCCTCTTTTGAGCTCTCTCTCCCGTCCTCATGGCCCTACCCGGCCCTGCCTGGCCCCACCCATGTAACCCCGGCCCTGCCCACATCACGCCCAGTCCTGTCCGCATCACGCCTGGCCCCGCCTGCATCATGCCCGGCCCTGCCTCCGTCACGCACGGTCGGCCCCAGATGCCAGGTCAGTGTGTTGAAGGCCAGGCGTGTTTGTCCTCGCTCTGTCTCTACTGCGCATGACAAACACACTTGGCCTTTTATATTATAGGATATAATCACTTAATTGTCCATTTAAATAATAATAGAAGTAATTTTGATTTTTGAAAATGCCATTCATTTACATATCATATATATTTGCTTTACTTTATGGATAATCTCTAAATATATTGATAAACCCTTTTAAAAAGTAATTGCATGCAATGTATATATTATGAAAAGATATTTGTTAAAACAGCTGTACAAATAACGAAACTATGTAAATGTATAGAGTATATTTCCTTATGCTCTGTATAGTCTAACAATGTATTCCCCTGTTAGACACAAGCTGAAAGATCATTGGTATACCTACATCAGTCATGATACTATTCCCTAAGTGATTTTTCTTTTCATGGATTTCTCTGATGGATAAGTCACAAAAAATGTACATAAAGATGACTTCCACAGAACCATATGGTATAATATTCTGCCTCGAAATTATATGTATCAAAATATATTCCACATCTGAAACTTTTATGCAAAGGAGGCGTATTGGATCTTTACTTTTAATGTTAAGGCTTAATTTGGCAGCAAATATCAATTTGTGTAGATAGTGACTTACTAGATATACTGATATCAGAGTTATTCTTTTTAGGTGTTTGATAATTTAACAAGATTACCTTCAATAGATGCATTTATTTACATTCCCTTTACTAGTTTGTGTATATGGAATTCAATTTTGGGGTAGCAATTTTGTTTAGATATGGAATATGTATTAATGAATATGAACTATTGTACATTTATTACAATATGCTAGAAACAGTTTATAGTAGCTTAAGTCATGAAATTCTTATATTGTCGTGTGGGCAGTTTCTGCAGTTTTTGCTGTTTGCATATTTGTTTATTGCTAGTATTTGAATACCTTGTTCTTGTACCTTTAAGGTTTTTATGCTCAGACTGTGTGTCAAGAGATTTAACCAATTAATGTTTATCCTTGTCTTTTTAAGGGTGTAGGTATTGATCGTATATACTCGGAAAAATTCAATTATTATTATTATTATTAGTTATTTGTAGAACGGCAACATCACTATAAACAGATATGACATGCAAGGAAGCATTTCTAGAAGACAAATGCGTGAAGGGCCCTGTAAATCAGCTCTCATGAAGGTGATCGACCACAAAACAGCTGGGCTTGTAGGTTTACATGCTAAGGGGGTTCAAGGGGATGACAGAAGAAGGAGAGGAACTGAGGCAAGAAAAGCTTAGCGTATATTGAATGCATCCTTGAACAGTAGAGTCTTTAAGAAAGCACTTAAAACTTGCAAAACTAAGAGGGAACCTTGTGGATTGAGGCACAAATATAATAAATAATGCTGCAGAAATATTAAAGGGACACTGAACCCACATTTTTTTTTCTTGATACAGATAGAGCATGCAATTTTAAGCAACTTTCTAATTTAGTCCTATTATCAAAATTTTCTTCGTTCTCTTGCTATCTTTATTTAAAAAAAAGAAGGCATTTAAGCTTTTTTTTTTTTGGTTCAGGCTCTGGGCAGCACTTTTTTATTGGTGGATGAATTTATCCACCAATCAGCAAGGACAACCCAGGTTATTCACCAAAAATGGGCTGGCATTGTTGAAGATATGAACACTAATGGGCTGGCAAATTTGTTGAAGATATGAACACTAATGAAATTAATCTCAAATTCACCCATATACGTGATAAAACCTCGATTAACTTTCTTGATTTAGAAATTTTTGTCAATAATAATGAATTAAATGCCCGAACTTTTTTTAAAAAGGTGGATGCGAATAGTTACATCCATTATACTAGTTGTCACCACAAAAAATGGTTGGACAATATCCCCAAAGGGCAATTTTTGAGGATTCGTAAAAATTGTACAAACCCAACTGACTTTGAAAATCAGTCAAGTTTGATAAAACAAAAATTTATAGAGAGAGGCTATAGAGAAAGCGAGATAGAAAAAACTCTTAATGAGGTTCGATTAGTTGATAGAAATTCCTTACTAATCGCCAAATCTAAACAAACCAAATACACTGCCAAGAAAGATATGGAAGGGACTGAGCAGATATTTATTCCATTTATTACAAATTATAGCCAAAATAAATATTTATTAGAAAAGATTCTGAACAAGCACTGGAAGTTACTTAAAAATGACGAAATATTAGGTCCTAGTCTTCCACCAAGACCACAAGTAGTGTACAAAAAAGTGAAAAATCTCAAGACCATTCTGGCACCAACACATAACAGCAATAGTCCTACAAACGGTGTTAATCAATTGGACGTAATGGGCAATAGTCTTTTAGGCTTTTATCCCTGTTTAACCTGTAAATCTTGTGAACACTCAATTAAATGTAGAGAATTTAAATCAAATGTAACAGGAAAATCATACAAGATAAAAGATCTTATTAGATGCTCAGATAGCAATATTATTTACATCATTCAGTGCAAATGTGGTCTACAATATACAGGTGAGACCTCCAGACCCCTACGTACGCGTATCAGAGAACATATGTGGTCCATAGAAAATTTTACATTAAAAAGAAACAAAGACTTACCGATTGCTAAACATTTTGGTATGTGTAATAATGGGAATCTAAGTCAATTCTCTTATCTTGGAATAGAAAAAGTCAAAAAGAAATGGAGAGGAGGAAATATAAATAATGATCTTTTAAAAAGAGAAAGTAAATGGATTTTTGATCTAAAAACGTTACATCCACTAGGTCTGAATGTCGATTTTGACATTGGCTGTTTCCTAAAAGATTGACCTCCTATTCTATATAATCAGCTTATATACATAGTTTCTATTTTTTAACTTTAAATTATCAATGTATCTTTCCAGTGTTATTTGCTGTTCTTCCTCAAGATACACTTTTCTGATTGTCACCAATATATGCATATTTTTTATATTTTATATATTTTTTATATTTTTTACAAATATCTCTTTCTATATATCTTTTATAATCCCTAAATTCATTTTTTTATATACATTTTAATTTGACTCTCTGAATAAATTATATTTGAATTTTTATAAGTAGTTTTTTTACATTTTCTATATATGGTCATAATGACCTCCGTGCGGAATGGATACAACTAAAGTTGTGCTTCATAAATAGAGGCATATATGCACACATGTAATTGTTCTCTGACATAATATCAGTTGTTCTTTGACATAATATATGTTAAAGGATCGAGTGAACTGTGATACATAAAACATTATGGCTGGCAAACTATTTTGAAATACATACGCCCACTGATGCAATTGAGCCAATAGCCTAATTTCATCGGCTATATATGACACACTTATCTATCTGTTGGGAGCTTGAAAAAGACCCGGTTTACGGGTTGAAACGCGTTGCTCTTTTGTGCTCTATTTTTGTCTTTCTCCGGCCTCCGTAGGTGCATTTTTTCCAGCTACCTGTGCAAAGGTGTTTGCATATTCTGCTGGATTGACTTTTGCTGCCCGCTGCGGTTTGGAGTCTTACGCCACGAAAAGGAACTTGCAGGATTCAACCACCGACCTCCGGTGTAAGTAAAAGTGAAAACCTTATTTTGTTGCCTTTTCTGTCGTTTATTGGTCTTCCTCATCTCGTTCCAGCTCCCATTGAAGACATAAACCTTTCTTCAAAGTCTGGGCCATTTGGAAAAATCATTGCATCGAATCACATACTGGGAAAAACTAAACCTCTCACGTTGTTCTATTATTATTTTTTGTATCACATTATTGCTAATATGTATGCTACACTTCAATATTGCGCCTGATCAGCGCCTTTATATGTATAAATATTTTAATATTTTCATTTCACTTATGTAATTAAACATATATTTTATACACTTTTGTTGTTCACACATCTTTTGTTGTTTCAGTCCGCACTGGGTGTCGTTATTTGCACGCATATATATACTGCACTGTATGGTTTAAAAATCACGTTTTTATTGCCTATTTTAAGCTGTTTTAGCGCCTGTGTTTTTTTAATTTTGTGGTCTCTTTCCAGAGTCCATATATATTCTTTCCAAATCACTTTAGCAATTGAGGTTGGGAGTTTCCTTTTTATCATCACAGGTTTAATAGTTTCCTTTTTTGCGCAGTTAACCCTTTCGTTTTTTGTCATTATTTGGCATCTAAACTTACATTCTTGCATTTCAAATAAAGATACCAAGAGAATGAAGAAAATTTAATAATAGGAGTAAATTAGAAAGTTGCTTAAAATTTCCTGCTCTATCTGAATTACAAAAGAAAAAAATTAGGTTCAGTGTCTCTTTAAGAGGGTGAATTGAAAGAATTTTTAATTTTTACTTTATTATTATCAGAAAAGAAAGCCTGGAGCTTCAATATACCTAATTATTTGGTCTAAAAAATTTTGTGTTTGTGTTGTCTATAATTGTGGCATGAAGATTCATCAAATCTATTTGACACAATGGGATAGATTCATAGACAAATATGGTTTGTTTGTTTGCATCATGGTTAATTCAATGAACATCACTTAACCTATATTTTCCACAGTGCTATTAACATCTATAGTTACATAAGTGTACCCAATACATTATATCCAGCACAACAAATGCAAACTGCTAGCAACATATTTGCATGTATATTTTGCTATGGTAAAGTAGAATGAAAAGTGTCTCTTAAAGTGGGCAGTGAAGATGAGGTTGTGTCATTTTTGTTTTTTGTTGTTTTTGTTTTTACTTCTTTTTAAAGGACATTTCTGTTGTGCTGCTTTAAATTAACAAATCAGCCAAATCTCAACATTTTTAAAACAAAATTAACAGTTTTGCTGCATTTGTTTTTCTATAACTAAACGCCACCCACAATTTGCCTCATTTGGAGGAGCCAATCTGGGTTTGAGCCTGAAGACAACAAAGCTAACTGTAGTCATAATGTTATTATAAAGTACATTGTTTTGAAGTTGTCATTAGTTAAAGCCCATTAAGAAAATATATGTAGCAGGGTTAGCTTTGAAAAGTCAGCAAGCCGCATTTTAAGTTCTGTCAATTGTCAAATTTAGAGTTAAATTACTTGAAAATGGAGTAAAATAAATAATGAACATATACTCATTATGCAGAACTAAACATTTTACATACAAATCTCAAGGTGCTTACTGACCCTTTGTCTGTTTTTATGATTTATTTTATGATTTATGATTTATTTTTTTGCATATGTAATAGTGTTTCTCATTGAAATATGTTTGTTCTGTGAGGTATTGAAAGCATTTTTGTGATGCTTCTAAAGGTGAACAGTGTCAAGATAGATGGGGCTCTATTGATTACAAAGGAGAGTGACTTGCAACTCACAGTTGTATTGACCGGCTGGTACAAATCTTTTTGAATTTCTCAATTTTTGAGTTGTGATGTAACAAGGATTTCCCTCAAGGTATTTGTTTAATGATTGTTACGGATCCCAGGTTGCCAAGGCTGCCTCCTCCCATACTGTGGATTATTGTGTCCCACCAGCTTCCCTTGTATTGTTACCCTGATTGCACATTGTCACGGAAAGAGCTGATTTCTGCCGCTTGGTCCCTTCAAGTCTTGCCGGGCTTATGGAACTTTTCGCCAGCCGGGCTTACTAGCGGTCCCCGCTGAACTTTAACCTCGGTCGCTCCAGAGGCCCTTTGCCCCAGAACTCCACTCTTTTGGGGATTTGTTAGGCCTTTGGTGGACAGGGGTTGGGGTGAGTGCTGAGGAGGGAGCTTGCTCGGGAACCAGGGATTTTGGACACACACCCCAAGGCTGTTACTGAGTACCTTTGCCAGGCTGTCGCTCCGGTCCCCAGTAATGGATCATATAACTTTTTGGACTATGGCATCTGAGGACCAGGAGCTCTCTAACAATGACCTAGATACTGTGGGGTCTCTATGTGACTATGGCTCCAATGGACGCGCCAGCCTGTCTGGAGGGGCGGGAATGGCGTGATCAGATAAGGCTCTTATCAAGATGAGAATGTGTATATAAACTGTGTGGTTTTCCCAATAAATTCTGTTCGTATTTCACCTTAATACTGGTCTTGTCTGGTTATTAGAGAGGGCTCTTGCTAAAATCACTTTCTCCACTCTATAGCTACAAGTTCCAGGTACAGGAAGGACCCTTTTGGCGGAGCTACCCAGTCGGGATAGCCGGAGTCCGTCCCAGTGAATTAATCTGAAAACCCTGTAACTTTTGCATGTAGATTAAAGTATAACTTTTTTACTTATGTAGAGCGAGGGTGTGTTTTGCTGAAACATATAAAATAGCTTCAGTATATCAGCATTTGCCCCATCTGGACTTGGTAAATGAGCTACAACAACAACAAAAATCAAGAAAACAGCTTTCCACTTGCCTTTCTGTATGGTTTTTGCAAGAAGTTTTGTAGATTTGCAAAACAATAAAATGCCTATCTGAAAGGAAAATATGCCAACTAATTGAGTTAATATTAATAACAACTGCCTGTGCAATTCATGTCATTTTGTTAATAACGTTCAAGCTATATTTTCTTATTTGCATGATTGTTTCATAGTTTACATAGTTTAGTGTTAAAAAAAAATATATATATATATATATATTTTTTTTTTTTTTTTTTTTTTTTAAACTAGGCCCTGTTTGCTAAAAATAATGGTGTGAAACTACTCAAAAAGGCTCTTTATGCAATGGAGAAGCATCAAATTTAGAAATCCCATGGAAACTATGAAACCACACAACTCTTTTAAAAGATTGTAATATCTCTCAATTAATCTATACTTATCTTAAAGGGAGAGTGTACTGTAAAATTGGTTATAAATTAAAGGGCCAGTAAACATACAAAATAATGTTATATAATTCTGCACATTATGCAGAATTATATAACATTATCTTAGCGGCAGCTTTATGAAACTAAAGCATTTCCTGATTTTTTATTTTAATGTTGGACTCAAAAGCGCTTTGCGGGTGCGCTGTCTAGTCACAGTCTGCACGGTCACGCCATTGAAGTGAATGTAGCAGGAAATGCTTTAGTTTCATAAAGCTGATGCTAAGATAATGTTATATAATTCTGCACTATGTGCAGAATTATATAACATTATTGTTACTAATGTTATTATACTTTATTTATGAAGCGCCATCATATTCCGCAACGCTGTCCATGGATACAGTTCATTTAAATAAAACAATAATATAAAACTTGTAAGAGCCAGGACAAAATTTACAAACACATACAGGAGGAATTAAGGGCCCTATTCCCGTGGGAATTTGCAATCTAGAAGGGTAGGAGGTTGAGAAACAGGAGGTGAGGACTGCAAGATTGAATGAGGGAAATGTTGTTCGGTAAGAGAAATATTATTGAGTTGGGTGGTAGGCTTCTCTGAACAGAAAAGTCTTCAGGGAGCATTTAAAGGAAGAACGATTAGGGCAAAGCCTGACAGCACGAGGGAGAGTTTTCCAGAGGGTAGGTGCTGCACGACAGAAGTCCTGCAGTCTAGCATGAGAAGATGTGATAGTCGCAGATGCAAGGAGCTGGTCATTGTTGGATCTTAGTGGGCAGGCTGGAGTATACTTGTTGATTAGAGAGGATAGATAGAGTGGAGCAGTGTTGGTGAGTGCTTTGTATACAAGGGTGAGAATTTTGAATTTAATTCTGCTGTGAATGGGGAGCCAATGAAGGGACTCGCAGAGAGGTGCAGCAGATACAGAGCAACGGGAAATGTGGATCAGCCTGGCAGAGGTATTTAGGATGGATTGAAGGGGGGAGAGGCGGGAAAGAGGAAGGCCAGTAAGTAGGTTATTGCAGTAGTCAAGTCAGGAAATAACAAGGGAGTGTATTATTTGCTTTGTGGTGTTAACTCACAGAAAAGGTTGAATCTTGGAAATATTGCATAGATGGTTGTGGCAGGATGTAGAAAGCGATTGGATATGGGAGACGAAGGATAGATTTGAGTCAAGTGTAACTCCAAGGCAGCGGACTTGGGGCGATGGGAAAATGGTGATGCCGTCAACAGGGATAGAGAAGTCAGAAAACAGCTGAGTTTATAGGGAAGACAGACCTAATTAGCTTATCTATTTAATTTTTAACACAAAAAGCTTCATTTAACAAAAGTCAGACGGACATGGATCGCTACTGCACACATGTCTGCTGGACCTCACTGCAAACAGGCAGCATACACTGCCTGCATTTAACATTGCAGCTGCCTGTGCAATACTGCCCCCTGCTCGCTGGCAGCCAATCGTTCATGAACAGGGGCTGTCAATCATCCTGATAAGATTGGGATTATTTCATTCTGCCACACTTTTGGTGTGAGGAGAGGTAGAGTAGCAGCGATCTTAAAGGGACAGTATACTGTAAAATTGTCTTTCCCTTAATGTGTTTCCAATTACTTTTTCTACCAACAGCAGAGTATAAAATCTATGAGAATGTGCTTTTTAAGGTTTATTTCTGTAAATTAATTAGCTGATTTTGTGTTTTAAAGCCACCACCTAATAAAATGGGTTGAACTTGTAGGTATAATCAGATCTCATTACTTTATCACATTGTGTACATATACATGCTTCTTTATTTTATATCTGTCCATAAACTAATCACCAATACTTAGAGAGAACAATAGAAAATTAACATTTTATTACCTTATCTCTTCTATACCCCACTTGGAGTGTAATTTCTTCTGCTGGCTGTGTTTACACAGCTTATCTATAGCTTGGACCTAAGGCCAGAAACTTTAATAATAGGTGGGGATACCACAGGCTAAATCAACTATTTCAAATGAAAATATAAGGGTAAAGGAAATACTTGTTAACAATTAAATAAACTTCAGCAGGTAAAGTGGATAATTTAGTTAATAACTATTTAATACCTAATCTACAGAGTTAAAATAAATACAAAGTTGCCTGTAAAATAAATATAAACCCTAAGATAGATACAAATGTAACTATTAGTTATATTGTAACTAGCTTAGGGTTTATTTTATAGGTAAGTATTTAGTTTTAAATAGGAATAATTTATTTAATTGTATTAATTTTATTTCATTTTATTTAAATTATATTTAAGTTAGGGGGGTTAGACTTAGGTTTAGACTTAGGTTTAGGGGTTAATAAATCTAATATAGTATCGGTGACGTTGGGGGCGGCAGATTAGGGGTTAATAAATGTAGGTAGGTGTCAGCGATGTTAGGGACGGCAGATTAGGGGTTAATAAAATTTAACTAGTGTTTGCAAGGCGGGAGTGCAGTGGTTTAGGGGTTAATATATTTATTAAAGTGGCTGCGATGTTTGTTCGGCAGATTATGGGTTAAAAACTATAGTTAACTGTTTGCGATGTGGGGGGGCCTCGGTTTAGGGGTTAATAGGTAGTTTATGGGTGTTAGTGTACTTTTTAGCACTTTAGTTAAGAGTTTTATGTTAGCCCATAAAACTCTTAACTACTGACTTTTAAATGCGGTAGGAGTCTTGACAGGAGAGGGTGTACCGCTCACTTCTTCCAAGACTCATAATACCGGCGTTAGGCAAATCCCATTAAAAAGATAGGATACGCAATTTACATAAGGGGATTTGTGGTAAGCTCGAGTCGCGGAAGAAAAGTGAGTGGTACACCTGTACCTGCCAGACTCCAGCGGGCGTTAAAAAGCAGCGTTGGGACCTCTCAACGCTGCTTTTTAAGGCTGACACAAGACTTGTAATCTAGCCGAATGGATGTTATAAATGGAGCAAAACATTCTATGGGAAAGAATCTAAAAGAGTTTGTTGCATAGATAAAGCTGGAGTAAACAGGCGGCTTTAAAAGTAAAGCTTCACAAGGAAAAAAATTCAATAGTATTAGTCTATCCAGAAGTTGTGGACTAATAAATCTAATCTTGGTTTTATTAGCTATATACTGATAAGAGTAAATAACTAAATGCATTGCAGGAACTATGTGAAGCTTGTGCAGCAGAGAGAAGGTCAGTAATTTTAGGCAACCTAACTATAATAAAAAGGATATCAGCTAGATTGTCTGTGCGTTTGTCTTTTAACGCTGAAAATATGGTATTTTCAGCGTTAAAACAGTAACGCAGCCATTACAAGTCTTGTCAGTATAGGTATTGTCAGTACCACACTCTTAAAAAATGTCAATTTTTAATGGGATTCCCATAGCACTGGTATTACAAGTTTTGCATTCTGGCTAAAAAAATGGTGTTACATCCTAAAACGACAAGATCCGTAACGCCATCTAAAAGCAGTAGTTATAAGTTTTACTCTACAAATCTATAACATAAAACTAATCTGCCGCTCCCGACATCGCCGGCACTAAAAAATTTTATTAACCCTTATTCCACCGCTCCCCGACATCGTCAGCACTATAATACATTTATTAACCCCCAAACTGCCGTCCTCCTGCATCGCAAACACTATTTAAATATTATTAACCCCAATCTGTCGTATGCCCACATTGCCCCCACTATACTAAAGTTATTAAGCCCTACACTGCCGCCACTATAATAAACCTATTAACCCCTAAACTGCAAGCCCCCCACAACGAAATATACTAAAGTAAACTATTAACCCCAAAGCCCCCCATATCGCAATAAACTAAATTAAACTAGTAACCCCTAAACCTAAAGCCCCCCTAACTTTAGATTGAAATTACAATTTCCCTAGCTTAAATTAAATTTAAATGTACCGGTCAAATTAAAAAAAATAGGTTTAAATTAACAATTAAACTAATATAATTAATGAACTAAAATTAAACTAACTACCAATTAAATTAAACTAAACTACACATTAAAAAAATCCTAACACTACTAACAATTACGAAGTATCTAAAAAAAAGACTAAATTACAAAAAATAACAAACACTAAAGTACGAAAAATTATTAAAAATAAAAAAGAATTACAAAATAAAAAAGCCCACCCAAAATAAAAAAACCCTAGCCTACAATAAACTACCAATAGCCCTTAAAAGGGCCTTTTGTAGGGCATTGCCCTAAGTTACACAGCTCTTTTACCTGTAAAAAAAAATTACAAAGACCCCCCTACAGTAAAACCCACCACCCCAACCAACCCCCCAAAATAAAAAAACTAACTCTAACAAAAACCTAAGCTACCCATTACCCTGAAAAGGGCATTTAGCTCTTTTACATGCCCAAACCCTAAATTAAAACAAAACACCCCAAAAAAACTTAAAAAAACGATCACTAACCCCCGAAGATCCACTTACAGTTTTTGAAGTCCCGCTTGAACGATCTTCATCCAGACGGCCTCTTCAATCTTTATCCCAGCAGCGAAGTCCTCATCCAACCGGCGAGAAGTCTTTATCCAGGCGGCCTCTTCAATCTTCATCCAGGCGGCATCTTCTATCTTAATCCCGGCGGCGTGGAGCGGATTTATCCTGAAGATATCCGGTGCGGAGCATCCTCTTCATACGGTCGCCGTCGTACACTGAATTTTCAATGCAAGGTACGCAATCAAAGATGGCGTCCCTTGCATTCCTATTGGCTGAAAAAATTTAATCAGCTAATAGGAATTAGAGCTGCTAAAATCCTATTGGCTGTTCAAATCAGCCAATAGGATCTAAGCAGCTCTCATTCTATTGGATGATTCCAATAGATCGTTCAAGCTGGACTTCAAAAACTGTAAGTGAATCTTCGAGGGTTAGTGATAGGTTTTTTTAAGGGTTTTTTTGAGTGGTTTTTTTTTAGTTTAGGGTTTGGGCATGTAAAAGAACTAAATGCCCATTTAAGGGCAATGCCCATCCAAATGCCCATTTCAAGGCAATGGGTAGCTTAGGTTTTATAGATAGGTTTTTTTATATTGTGGGTTTAGGGGTGGGGGTTTGTAATGTTAGTGGGTATTTGTATTTTTTTTTTCACAAAAAGAACTGCTATCTTTAGGGCAATGTCCTACAAAAGGCCAATTTAAGGGTCATTGGTAGTTTATTCTAGATTAGGTTTTTTATTTTGGGGTGTTTTTTTTAATGGGTATTAGTATTGGAATAAGTTTTATTATTTTTTATTATTTTTTGTTTGTTATTTTGTGTAATGTATTTTTTTAGGGGGTGTTTTTTTTAGCAAAAGAGCTGTTTAACTTAGGGCAATGCCCTACAAAAGGCCCTTTTTTTTTTTTTTTTTTTATTTATATCCAACAATGTATACAGTCATAAATATTTACATATCTGAGCTCGAAAGCGTGCAGTACAGTATATTATCATGCAAAAAAAGAAAAAGAAACAAAAAACAATCAATACATAATTCATGTAGCATTAACATTGAGAAGGATACACTAAAATAATCTCTTCTACTGTTCTACTGTCTGCGATCAATAATTTATCCTCTATAGAATAGTTGTATACAATGTTGGGGTTTTTCAGAAAATTTAATATAAGATAATACAACAAACTAAAAGAAAAAAGAAAGAGAACAAAAGGCCCTTTTAAGGGCCCTTGGTAGTTTGGGGGGTGGGGGTTTGTATACTGTTAGGGGGTGTTTGTTTTTTTGTAGCAAAAGAGCTGTTTAACTTAGGGCAATGCCCTACAAAAGCGCCCTTGGTAGTTTATTCTAGATAAGACTTTTTTATTTTGTGGTGTTTTTTTTTTTTTTTTTTTTAAAGGGCATTAGAATAGGAATCATTATTTTTTTTTTATAATTTCGTAGTTTTTTTTGTAATGGTAGTTTTTTTTATTTTTTTTGTAATGGTGGGATTTTTTTATTTTTTTTATTTTAGTGTTTTTTTTATTTTTTGTAATGTTAGGTTTTAGTGTAAGGTAGCTTAGGTTTTATTTCACAGGTAAGTTTGTATTTATTTTAACTAAGTAGCTAGTAAATAGTTAATAAATATTTACCTACTAGTTAACCTAGTTAAAATAAATACAAACTTACCTGTGAAATAAAATTAAAACCCAAGCTAGCTACAATGTAACTTTTAGTTATATTGTAGCTAGCTTAGGTTTTATTTTACAGCTAAGTATGCATTTAGTTTTAAATAGGTATTATTTAGTTAATAATTGTATTTTACAGGCAACTTTGTATTTTAACTTTCCTAGTTAAAATAAATACAATTTTACCTGTAAAATAAATCGTAACCTAAATTACAATTACACCTAACACTACACTATCATTAAATTAATTACCTAAACTACCTACAATTAATTACAATTAAATTAAATAAACTAAAGTATGAAAAACAACAAACACTAAATTAGAGAAAATAAAAAAATAATTACAATTTTTTTTAAACTAATTATAGCTACTCTAATCCCCCTAATAAAATAAAAAAAGCCCCAAAAATAATAAAAAATAATAAAATTCCCTACCCTATACTAAATTACAATTAGCCCTTAAAAGGGCCTTTTGTGGGGCATTGCCCCAAAGTAATCAGCTCTTTTACCTGAAAAAAAAAATACAATACCCCCCCAACATTAAAACCCACCAACCGTACTCTAAAACTCACCCAATCCCCCTTAATAAAACCTAACACTACCCCCTTGAAGATCACCCTACCTTGAGACGTCTTCACCCAGCTGGGCACAAGTGGACCTCCAGAGGGCAGAAGTCTTCTTCCGATCCGGGCAGAAGAGGTCCTCCACGCGGCAGAAGTCTTTATCCAGACATCTTCTATCTTCATCCATCCGGAGCGGAGCGGTTCCATCTTCAATCCAGCCGACACGGAGCATCCTCTTCAAACGAAGTCCAGGCGAAGAATGAAGGTTCCTTTAAATGACGTCATCCAAGTTGGCGTCCCTTGAATTCCAATTGGCTGATAGGATTCTATCAGCCAATTGGAATTAAGGTAGAAAAAATCCTATTGGCTGATGCAATCAGCCAATAGAATTGAGCTCGCATTCTCTTTAATTTAATTGTAATTAATTGTAGGTAATTTAGTAAATTAATTTAATGATAGTGTAGTGTTAGGTGTACGTGTAACTTAGGTTAGGATTTATTTTACAGGTAAATTTGTACTTATTTTAACTAGGTATTTATTAAATAGTATAATAACTATTTAATAACTATTGTACCTAGTTAAAATAAATACAAAGTTGCCTGTAAAATAAATATAAACCCTAAGATAGATACAAATGTAACTATTAGTTATATTGTAGCTATCTTATGGTTTATTTTCTAGGTAAGTATTTCGTTTTAAATAGGATTAATTTATTTAATTGTAGTAATTTTATTTCGTTTAATTTAAATTATATTTAAGTTCGAGGGTTAGACTTAGGGTTAGATTTAGGTTTAGGGGTTAATAAATTTAATATAGTAGCGGCGACGTTGGGGTCGGCTGATTAGGGGTTAATAAATGTAGATAGGTGTTGGCGATGTTAGGGACGGCAGATTAGGGGTTAATAAAATGTAACTAGTGTTTGAGAGGCGGGAGTGCACGGTTTAGGGGTTAATATATGTATTACAGTGGCGGCGATGTCCGGCCAGCAGATTAGGGGTTAAAAACTTTATTTAAATGTTTGCAATGTGGGGGGGACCTCGGTTTAGGGGTTAATAGGTAGTTTATGGGTGTTAGTGTACTTTTTAGCACTTTAGTTAAGAGTTTTATGTTACGGCGTTACTGACTTTTAAATGCGGTAGGAGTCTTGACAGGAGAGGGTCTACCGCTCACTTCTTCCAAGACTCAAAATACCGGCGTTATGCAAGTCCCATTAAAAAAGATAGGATACACAATTGATGCAAGGGGATTTGCGGTAAGCTAGAGTCGTGGAAGAAAAGTGAGCGGTACACCTGTACCTGCCAGACTTGTAATACCAGCGGACGTTAAAAAACAGCGTTGGCACCTCTCAACGCTGCTTTTTAAGGCTAACGCAAGACTCATAATCTAGCCGTTTGAAATGAAAGGATAGGAGAGTTTGCTTATAAATAAATCTGAAATAAATAATAATTGTAAGCACAATGAACACTGGGGGGAATATGAATCATTTTGAGAGTGTTTGAAAACTTTAGGTAAAGTCAGGATGGATGAGAATCAAACAGCATAACAAAAATATAACCCTTTGTCAATTGTAAACCTAATATCTTTCAGAATACCTGTTTCAGATTATATAAATTAAGTCAAATGAATACAATGTTTTTCATCTTTACTTACTATAAAAAAGTGAGTAAAGTATTTTGTTTTGAATTTTATTAATAGATAAGGCCCAGTTATATCAATACTGTTTTTAAGCACCCTGAAGGACTTTTTCAGTTTGCAGTCCACACATTTAACTTGAATGGTGCCCATGTTACCTTCCAATGTCTAGCATTGTTGAGAACACATTTTTATACTCTATTTACCTAGACCATGTTCCTCAACTTTTATAAGATTTTCACTTGTGCACAGGTGAGTCAGTCACAGTGTTTGAAACATTGGCCACAAAAGCAGGAAACACTAGGGGCCTGATGATCTAAAGCTCTCTGCTAAGGCGAGATGATCTAAGACGATTTATCCGTATGGTGAGGTCCCTCAAAGAACACAAGTTTTACCAAGAGAAATGTTTATCTCACTATTCTGGGTTCTGTGTGTAAAGAAGAGGTTATTATATTTGTGAGATAAATAACCAGCCATTACAAGTGTCTGGTTATTGCTACCGCAAGCTCACTCCAAAAATTAAAGTATATTTTAGTTTTTTATTTTCAATAAATGTAGCTTTTTTTAATAAAAAAAAACTGCACAAAGCTGGTTAAAGTTGGCGGGGTTATAAAAAATAAACGGCACTGAAAAGTACCTTTACATTGCAGTCTATGGGAAACTGTGTGTACCCTGTAAATATATGTAAAAATGCTTACATACATATATAGTTATGTGTTAATATGTGCATATACACATATAAACACGTAAATATATATCTATATATTCATATACATATATATTTAAGATCTGCTGCCCATCGCTGCACAATTTACCCCTTTATTGCGTTAGGTTCTCATGCTGTCTCTCACGGCATGAAAATGAGGCTCCCATTGGCATACCTCCCAAAATTTCAAAATCCAAAAGAGGGACACCCCTCTGCCACTGAGCAAAAGTGTAATATGTTTTGGGCAGGAGCAGGGATGGGGAAATGGGAGTGGGCTTAACATGTAGCAGAACATAAGACACATGAAGTTTTTTGTTTTTTTTAAAAGTATAAGCACTTTGATAACTGACTTTTGTTACTAGGGGGATGCTTTCTAGTTGCCTAGGTAACTACAGCAAGAGGCCTATTTATCAAGCCGTCAACTGTGCTGCATTCGCCTGGACCAATAGGCTCGCCTTACATCGCCTAACATCGCGGCCGCGGACCTGAATATGCTCTCCTTATTTATTAAAAAAGCTGTCAAGAAGCCATGCACCAACCTGGATCTTGAAGTGTAGGTGTTCCAAGCCTGGTGAGTGGTAGTCGGAGCTGGTTGTGACGTGGAGGGAGTGTTTGTGGACGATGGCAATGCCTCCTCCCGTTCGGTTGCTGCGGTCCTTGTGGGAGATCTTGTATCCGTCGGGGATGGCGATGGCGATGCCAGGTATTGATGTGGGGTTCAGCCAGGTTTCGGTAAGGAAGGCAACATCTGGGGAGGTGGAGTTGAGCAGGTTCCAGATTTCGACCGCGTGCTTGCGGACGGAGCGGGTGTTGAGGAGGATGCAGTTGAGGTGGTTGCAGTTGTTTTTGCATGAGGTAACTGGCAGATTAGTGGTTCGGAGGGAGGAGAAGGTGCGTGAGGTGACTGTCAGGTTAGTGGTTCGGAGGGAGGAGAAGGCGCAGTTGCGGCAGGTGAAGGGTCCTATGGTGTTCGTCGGGGATGCGTGGTGATAGGCAGATGATCTACCGGTGTTGAGATGGAGGAGGGTGCTGGTGTCGTAGTGGCGGTGGTTGTAGAAGCCAGGGTTAGTGGCGCTGGATGCGGTCCAGGCACGGACGGGCGCAGACGGGCTTGCCTTTGGCGCGCCTTTGGTGCACCAGCGCCACGGTCACGCAACAACCTCCATTAAATAGGTGCTGGGAGGTGGGAGGGCTGGGAGGTGGGGGGCAGGGCAGTGGCTGAAGAAAGAAAGTTAACAAAGGGAGCTCACCTAGGATTATGTTTTTATACAACAGTTACTAGAGAATTAAGCAAAACTGATAATAGAAGTAAATTAGAAAGTTGTTTAAAATGTCTTGTTCTATCCAATTTAATTATGTTTGACTTTACTGTCCCTTTAATGTAATTTGTGTGTCTGTGTGTGCTTTGCAATCAGATAGAGTGGAGTTTATGATAAGTACTAAAATATCTGAATTACTTTTGTATATGGGCATGATAGGTATAATCTGGGCATGTTTTATCAACAATGTTTTTTTTAAACATTGAGGTCTGGGTTATAGGAAGAGCTTTTTTTTGTGTGTGAGATGTTTAGTGTAAATTGCACTTGTGTGCAACTCCTGCTGCTTGTATATTGCAAGCACCAGGTTATTTGTATTACAAGTTAAATGTAAAGTTCATACCAAAGATGAAAGTAAACCATGATTCCCATTGTGAAGTTACCAGAAACCTACCAATTACACCTTATAGGATGCAAATCACTAATATAATGGCCATTTGGCATAAATATCCCTTACAAGAGCTGTACAGACATTTATATGTGTGAAACTAACCTTTTCACAAAAGTTGGGCAACTTGTAAATTAATTAGTCATATATTTGAGCTAGGGCATCATGGGTATACAGCACATGTGTATATGGTGTGTAATGTATTATGCTATAATAAAAATGTTCATTATGCATTTTTCTAAGTTTTGTTTATTGTAAAACAAAAAAAGCTTGTTTTTTATTTTGTCATGTTTTTGGTTTAGAAACAAGATTAAAGGTGCAGTTTACACCTTAGTCATCTTAACATATTATCTAAGATTAAGCTGCAAATAGCCTCCTACACCTTTCTATATCATGCAGCAGGAATGGTAAAAAAAATGTATTTTAAAATGAATAGTAGCATCTTATTTATCTGTTTGCAACCATTACACGAGCAGAAGAATATTTAATTTCAGAGAAGTCAAATTTAAAATAAATAAATACATAATAATAAAAATAACAACATATTTAGGTTGGACATTTTCACATTTCACTGTAAACAGTTATCATGGGTGTATATTTAGGAATTGTAATTTGCACAGGTTTACAAAAGTTTACAATCATAAGAACAACTAGTCTGTGGTCAGTTATTTCTAACATATATTCATCAGCAATGATGGAGAGTCTCCTCGGTATACATTGTTCAATCAAGCTGTAAACAAGATATTGGGTCAGATTGTGAGTGGAGTGCTACCGTTTTCGTGCAAGTGATATCGGGTTTTCGTGTTTGTTTGTGCACAAGTTAAATTTCGCTCGTATTACAAGTTGAAAATAAATGCGAATGTGAGAGCTCAATCGTGATTTAAACTAGAATGATTACCGCAACCTCAGAACTCTGGTTAACTGTTTTGCAAAACTAAAAAGTGTGACAAAACCCGTCAAAAATAATTTACATAGTATAGTTACACTCATAATAACGCTACCTTATAAAAAATATGCACAAAAAATTTATAAAGGCTCAAAGATATAAGATCTCAGTGTTAAGAAAAAAGGTTGCAAAGAGCTATAGAGATACATACAAATACTTGTCTGAAGATGAATATGAATGCATATATATATATACAGTTGTACTCATAAGTTTACCTAACCTGGTAAAACCAGAATTTATGATTTCATGGCCATGAATGATAACACAAACACTTTTTTTTTCACTCATGGTTAGTGTTTGGCTGAAGCCATTTATTATCAATTAACTGTGTTTACTCTTTTTAAATCATAATGACAACAGAAACTACCCAAATGACCCTGGTCAAAAGTTTACATACCCTGGTGATTTTTGCCTGATACCATGCACACAAGTTGACACAAAGGGGTTTAAATATCTATTAAAGGTAACTGTCCTCACCTGTGATCTGTTTTCTTGTAATTAGTGTGTGTATATAAAAGGTCAATGAGTTTCTGGACTCCTGACAGACCCTTGAATCTTTCATCCAGTGCTGCACTGACAATTCTGGATTCTGAGTCATGGAATTCTGAGCAAAAGAATTGTCAAAGGATCTGCAGGAAAAGGTAGTTGAACTGTATAAAACAGGAAAGGGATAAAAAAAGATATCCAAGGAATTGAGAATGCAAATCAGCAATGCTCAAACTCTAATCAAGAAGTGGAAAATGAAGGGTTCTGTCGAAACCAAACCACTGTCAGGTAGACCAACTAAAATTATGGCCACAACTGCCAGGAAAATTGTTCGGGATGCAAAGACAAAACCACAAATAACTTCAGGGGAAATACAGGACTCTCTGAAAACATGTGGTGTTGCTGTTTCAAGATGCACAATAAGGAGGCACTTGAAGAAAGTTGGGCTGTATGGTTGAGTCGCCAGAAGAAAGCCATTACTACACAAATGCCACAAAGTATCCCGCTTACAATACGCCAAACAGCACAGAGACAAGCATCAAACCTTCTGGCACAAAGTTATTTGGAGTGATGAGACCAAAATTGAGCTTTTTGGCCACAACCATAAACGCTACATTTGGAGAGGAGTCAACAAGGCCTATGATGAAAGGAACACCATTCCTACTGTGAAACACGGAGGTGGATCGCTGATGTTTTAGGGATGTGTGAGCTACAAAGGCACAGGAAATTTGGTCAGAATTGATGGCAAGATGAATGCAGTATGTTATCAAAGAGAACCCTTCATTTTCCACTTCTTGATTAGAGTTTGAACACTGTTGATTTGCATTCTAAATTCCTTGGATATCTTTTTATATCCCTTTCATGTTTTATACAGTTCAACTACCTTTTCCCGCAGATCCTTTGACAATTATTTTGAATCCAGAAACATCAGTGCGGCACTGGATGAACGATTCAAGGGTCTGTCAGGAGTCCAAAAACTCATTGACCTTTTATACACACACACTAATTACAAGCAAACAGATCACAGGTGAGGACGGGTACCTTTAATAGCCATTTAAACCCCTTTGTGTTAACTTGTGTGCATGTTATCAGGCCAAAATCACCAGGGTATGTAAACTTTTGACCAGGGTCATTTGGGTAGTTTATGTTGTCATTATGATTTAAAAAGAGTAAACACAGTTGATTGATAATAAATAGCTTCAGCCAAACATGTATGTGTATAACATATACAGGGAGTGCAGAATTATTAGGCAAGTTGTATTTTTGAGGATTAATTTAATTATTGAACAACAACCATGTTCTCAATGAACCCAAAAAACTCATTAATATCAAAGCTGAATAGTTTTGGAAGTAGTTTTTAGTTTGTTTTTAGTTATAGCTATTTTAGGGGGATATCTGTGTGTGCAGGTGACTATTACTGTGCATAATTATTAGGCAACTTAACAAAAAACAAATATATACCCATTTCAATTATTTATTTTTACCAGTGAAACCAATATAACATCTCAACATTCACAAATATACATTTCTGACATTCAAAAACAAAACAAAAACAAATCAGTGACCAATATAGCCACCTTTCTTTGCAAGGACACTCAAAAGCCTGCCATCCATGGATTCTGTCAGTGTTTTGATCTGTTCACCATCAACATTGCGTGCAGCAGCAACCACAGCCTCCCAGACACTGTTCAGAGAGGTGTACTGTTTTCCCTCCTTGTAAATCTCACATTTGATGATGGACCACAGGTTCTCAATGGGGTTCAGATCAGGTGAACAAGGAGGCCATGTCATTAGATTTTCTTCTTTTATACCCTTTTTTGCCAGCCACGCTGTGGAGTACTTGGACGCGTGTGATGGAGCATTGCCCTGCATGAAAATCATGTTTTTCTTGAAGGATGCAGACTTCTTCCTGTACCACTGCTTGAAGAAGGTGTCTTCAAGAAACTGGCAGTAGGACTGGGAGTTGAGCTTGACTCCATCCTCAACCCGAAAAGGCCCCACAAGCTCATCTTTGATGTTACCAGCCCAAACCAGTACTCCACCTCCACCTTGCTGGCGTCTGAGTTGGACTGGAGCTCTCTGCCCTTTACCAATCCAGCCACGGGCCCATCCATCTGGCCCATCAAGACTCACTCTCATTTCATCAGTCCATAAAACCTTAGAAAAATCAGTCTTGAGATATTTCTTGGCCCAGTCTTGACGTTTCAGCTTGTGTGTCTTGTTCAGTGGTGGTCGTCTTTCAGCCTTTCTTACCTTGGCCATGTCTCTGAGTATTGCACACCTTATGCTTTTGGGCACTCCAGTGATGTTGCAGCTCTGAAATATGGCCAAACTGGTGGCAAGTGGCATCTTGGCAGCTGCACGCTTGACTTTTCTCAGTTCATGGGCAGTTATTTTGCGCCTTGGTTTTTCCACACGCTTCTTGCGACCCTGTTGACTATTTTGAATGAAACGCTTGATTGTTTGATGATCACGCTTCAGAAGCTTTGCAATTTTAAGAGTGCTGCATCCCTCTGCAAGATATCTCACTATTTTTGACTTTTCTGAGCCTGTCAAGTCCTTCTTTTGACCCATTTTTCCAAAGGAAAGGAAGTTGCCTAATAATTATGCACACCTGATATAGGGTGTTGGTGTCATTAGACCACACCCCTTCTCATTACAGAGATGCACATCACCTAATATGCTTAATTGGTAGTAGGGTTTCGAGCCTATACAGCTTGGAGTAAGACAACATGCATAAAGAGGATGATGTGGTCAAAATACTCATTTGCCTAATAATTCTGCACTCCCTGTACATATATATTTACTGAGAATACACAGTTCTCCATAAACCACAATGTAATGGCACTTTTCAGTGTCGTTTTTTTTTTTTTTTTTTTTTTTTCTAACAACCCACTACTACCAACTTTAATCCTTAAAAACAGCTTCATTCAATTGTTTTTTTTTTGTTTGTTTTTTAAATGGTACATTTTTTATTTTATTAATACAAACACCACACTTAAATTTGGGGGCAATTGGGGGATATTTAGAAAAGTAACCAGAGATCAAATCTTATATTTTATAAGTGCTAATTGCTACCATGAGCTTGCCAGCTGATTATTTATTGCGCATCCGTAAGCGTGATAAATTAGCGCTCCATTTGTATTCTAGCCCTTAATTAGACAGGATTTTGTTTCTACTCCTGTGCTTTTTATTTTTTTAAGGCATTGTATTTAAGGCCCAAATTTAGTACTATGTGAATCAACTGATTAGTTGTAAGACCCCAGTTTAAACAAGAAATGCTTCACTTCTAATCCACACTGGAGCACATATTTTAACCCTATAAGGATAAAAGCTTCAAAGGGAGACTTCAATTAATATTTCAGCTGTTCATATTCCTTGAAAAATGAGCTAGAAAAATGTTTAAATTGTAAAGACTAGAGCTTTATAGTAAACATTTTTTTTACAAAAATAATTAAACATTAGGTAACTGGTATAAATCCCTTCTTCAAATATTTTCTGTAAATGTATGTAGAATTAAAAAAAAAAAAGTGTTGGATTAAAGCAAGATTATTTTAGTGGTCAACGGAAATCATAGGTCAGCAGAAATTGGCTGAGTAACATGCTAATGAAATAACAGCTCTGCCAGTGTCTGCCTTTATAAATTGTGTACTGTGCAAATTAATGGAATGTGTCTTGGAAGGAGGTGAATAGCACATTTTTTTTTCGAAATAAAAGCTTATTTTTACAGTAACAATATTTATTATTAATATGGGGTCTTTCATTCCAAATTCACATAAGCATTGCTCAACAAAAGTATTCACAGCCATTTCTAGACTGAAAGCTAAGGACAAATGTGTTACCCTGTGGACAGAGGATAAGGTAGTGATAAAATATAATTTCCCAGACACAGGCCAGTTTGTAATCCATTGTTCATAGTGGTGTGCAATGCTTAAGCAGATTCAACATTTGAATGGATTTATTACCAGATTACATATTTATGTTAACACATGTTTGTTGTTTCATCATTGGTTTGTGATCCTATATCAGATGTATCATACAATTCACTTTATTCAAGATAAAGTACTTTAACCCCTTTTGCCATTTGGACGTCACACTGTTCTTTGCCCAGCGAACTGTGTTGACATAGCAGGGATACTACGGTCCCCGCTCTCAGCTTAGAGGTTGAGAGGGGGAGTTAAACTACAGAAAAAAATAAACAAAATTAAAAAGACTGGCAGACTGGCTGCCAATAACAAATATGGTGGTGGGCAATGGGAGGGTAAAATAGCTGTTGTGGGGAATCAGGGAGGTGAGAGGGTGAGGAGGTACCCCTACACTACAGAAATAAAAAATTATATATACACTAAGATGGTGGTGTCCAGTGAGGGGGAGGGAAGAAAGCTGTTTGGGAGGGATAAGGTAGGGATCAGAAGGTGGGATGGTAATCTCTACACTACAGCAAAATTAACCTTACAAGCTAAATGATAAACCTGCAATTCGTGGACTTCTAATTGCCAAGTCTGCTTTTTCTGAACAAAAGGGACCCCTGAGAAGCTTTTACAAAAAATGTGTCTTATGACTGCAGTAGTTGTGTGTAAATAATTTCAGTGAGAAACCCAAAGTTTGCAAAAAAGTTAACGATTGTATATGGCGGCCAAATAAGATCAACATCAAATATAACAAAATGGGCATAAATCAATACATTGGGTTGGCTACTTCAAAAATATATGTCGTTTTTATAGGTTAATACAAAACAAAGAACAAAGGCTCTATTTCTGCTTTAATGAAGTGGTAGCAAAATGCTACAAATTCTCTGGTACTTTGGGCAAGTTTATCGAAGTGGTTAAAGGGACATAAAATGCATATAAAAGATCAATTTTTAAAGGGACACTAAAGTCAAAATTAAACTTTCATAATTTAGATAGAGCAATGGTTTTCAAACTGTCCTCAGGGCTCCCCAACAGGCCAGGTTTTTAGGATTACCTTGGGTGAGAGCAGGTATAATAACCATGTTTACTAATCAGCTGATTATTTCACCTGTGCTCCAGTTCAGATATCCTAAAAATGTGGCTAGGGAGGTCTGAGAACAGGTTTTAAAACCAGTGAGATAGATCATACAATTTTAAGAGACTTTCCAATTTACTTACATTACGAAATTGTCTTTTTATATGCACACTTTTTGAGACACAGTTTATAGTGTATACATATATGCCTGTGATTGGTTGATGGCTGTTACATGATACACTGGGCTGGCAAATTAAAGGAAATTTGACAATTTTAAAATAATCTACTGCTCATTTAAAATCCGGAGTGTTATTGCATTTCTGTTTTTATTATGCACTTTTTTATTATGCAATTCTACTGTTTTTAATGGTCCTTTAAATATCCCTCTCTCGCATTAAATTTATTTAGATATATATTTAATTATTTTAGTTTTAATTGGAAATGGAAAGTAGATTTTGTGTGATGGTGGTTCACAAAATATGGACTTATTGGCTAATAGACATGTGCTTTCATATTTCGACAACTCCAGAAAATCACTAATAGATCTGTATTTTTTTGCATTTGTATAAAAATGAATAATAAGTGGCCCATTCAAAAACTAAAAATGGAATGAATGATGGAGCAATAAAAAATGAACGCCAATCCTCATGATAAAACCGTTACTCTAAAGGCAGAAAAGGTTGTTATGTTTCTTAAAGGGACAGTAAACCTTAAAAATAATGTTATATAATTCTGCACATAGTGCAGAATTATATAACATTATTTAGGTGCTATAGCCATAAAAGCATTTTTTTCCCCTTTTAATTTGCTAAAATACTGCGCTTTTACAGACCCGCTCTCTGCTCTCTGTTGAGCGGGTCTGTTATTTTTAGTCAGCGCATGGGGCCAGCTGTATAGTCACAGCCCGGCCCGACCGCGCCATAGCACTAAGTGCAGCTCGCTCCTGTCACAGGAGCGAGCTGCACTTAGTCTTATGGCGCGGTCGGGCCGGGCTGTGACTATACAGCTGGCCCGATGCGCTGACTAAAAATAACAGACCCGCTCAGCAGAGAGCAGAGAGTGGGTCTGTAAAAGCGCAGTATTTTAGCAAATTAAAAGGGGAAAAAAATGCTTTTATGGCTATAGCACCTAAATAATGTTATATAATTCTGCACTATGTGAAGAATTATATAACATTATTTTTAAGGTTTACTGTCCCTTTAAAGTTCAGATTTATACTATTCAGGTGGGAAACATTTCAGAAGTTCAAATTTAGTCTATTGCATAACTATATTTAACTATATCCAGTAATTGCATTGTCAGTTGATTAAGTCCTGTTTCAGCCAACAAGTATGCAAGCCAATTCTGACCATGTGAAAATGCATTTAAAAAAATCTTTTTTTGTGCTGCTGCTGGCTTGTACTTTTATATTTATTTAAGTTAAAGCCGCTGTTCAGCTGCTCTTCTGCTGCTCCAAACACGTTCCCCATAGGATATTTCTGTTAACAAACAAATAATGTTGTAAACATTCAGTCACACCAAATATCTTAGATGAAACAAAAAAACAAACAAACTGTTTTTCATTACAAATTACTCATCCAGAATTTGTTTTTTTGTGTGCAAGTTTACTGCCTAGTAAGGAAACTCCAACAACTCTATTTGTGGGAGGAGTCATTCTCACGTGTAAGCACAATTTAATTGTACAGAGCAATCCATTTTACAAAAAACAAACATTTTTAAAATATCCTCTTTTTTCAAAGTAAAAAAAAAAAATATATATATATATATATATATATATATATATATATATATATACATTTGCTTTGTGGGATTTGTATTATAAATTTATGCACCCAGGTGGATGACCTTTGGAGGGTAACACTGTAATTTGGACATTTGATATTATTTTGAAGTACATGTGTACCCCTACAGTATGAGCTGTCTACACTCAGTTTTGCTGTTGCAATCTATATGGAGATATATTTCTGTGCCAGTGACATTCTTCTTTTCATGTTTTCTTGTGTTCTGAGAACATCCAGCATGGGCATTCACGCATACATCCTAAACACTCAATATTGATCCTATTAACAGTCTACCACCGGAAGGAATGGAACATGAAGGTTCTGCAGGTGATATCATTGAGGACCCAGCTGGGCAAGCCAAAGGAGCTCAAATTGGGACTGTTTCCTATACCCGTAACAATGCCGCCAAGATACTGTTTGCTCCCTTCAGCAGGACAGTTGGTGAGACCCCTGTGAATCTGCATCACACTTTGTTAAAGCTTAAAAAACATGAAATAGATTTGTCTTTGCATGGGAGCTACTTATCAGAATATTTTAGGCTTAGCCACATCCCCAGAGATTTAAGAGTTAAGAATATCCCCACAATAGGTCGGGACAATCCCGAATTTAGGAAGAAATGGTGTCATATTCTAAACAAGTGTTCACTTGATTTAGTTCTATTAGTAGTGGAGGAGGTTACAGCAATTTTAGCTAAAGTTAAGACAGAGATTTCATCTTTTGAACAGACCCATAACAATACACAAACGAATGATCAGCAGGAAAATTGGCTACTTAAACTAAACCAACAGATAAAGAAGTAGAGAACTGATCTAATAGTATTTAAAAACAAAAAATTAGAGGCTGTTAACTCTGATAATGCCCAAGGGAGAGTGTATAAGTCGCTTACAAACACGCAGCAAGGTCGGGGTAGGAGACAACACAGAGTCAGAAGGGTGCATTTCAACACAGTAGACACCAGTGGTGCAGAGTCCTCTGACATGGATAGAAATATGTCAATAACCACACGTACACCATCTCCAGACTTTACACCCCAACCGACACATAACTTCCCGTTTACACACAGGAGCCAATCCACACCAAGTCATTTTTTAGGGGTCACCACGAGATCCAGAGGGAGAGGAACCATAAACCACACATCAGGAGGGTGAGGAGGCAGGTACAGACCCGCCCGCCGCGGCAGGCAGAGGACATAGTAGTGAATTTGAGCAGACATGTTTTGACTGCGGCCGAACGACAGGTACTTAATAAGGGGCTGTCATTTGTCCCAAGTCACAGCATCTCTGAACTTGATCTCAAATTGGACATATATAAATTGAACAGACATATGAGAATCAAAGATTTTTTTCAGTATTCTCAGAACGATCAGCAAACTCATGCACACAAATGTAAAAAACCAAGCACTTTTGAACCACACAGCTGTAGTCCCAGCACGAAAACCTACATCAGACTCATCACACAAGATTTAGAACAGGAGAGGATGAATAGAGCTTGGAAACATAACCTTGATGCAATAGAGAAGAGAGCCATTAAGTCGCTGCAGGATAACCGATCTATAGTCATTCGACCAGCTGACAAAGGTGGCGCTATTGTGCTGCTCAATTATATACAGTGGGGCAAAAATGTATTTAGTCAGCCACCAATTGTGCAAGTTCTCCCACTTAAGAAGATGAGAGAGGCCTGTAATTTTTATCATAGGTATACCTCAACTATGAGAGACAAAATGTGGAAACAAATCCAGACAATCACATTGTCTGATTTGGAAATAATTTATTTGCAAATTAAGGTGGATATTAAGTATTTGGTCAATATCAAAAGTTAATCTCAATACTTTGTTATATATCCTTTGTTGGCAATGACAGAGGTCAGACGTTTTCTGTAAGTCTTCACAAGGTTGTCACACACTGTTGCTGGTATGATGGCCCATTACTGCATGCAGATCTCCTCTAGAGCAGTGATGTTTTGGGGCTGTCGCTGGGCAACACAGACTTTCAACTCCCTTCTAAGGTTTTCTATGGGGTTGAGATCTGGAGACTGGCTAGGCCACTCCAGGACCTTGAAATGCTTCTTACAAAGCCACTCCTTCGTTGCCCGGGAGGGGTGTTTGGGATCATTGTCATGCTGAAAAACCCAGCCACGTTTCATCTTCAATGCCCTTGCTGATGGAAGGAGGTTTGCACTCAAAATCTCACGATACATGGCCCCATTCATTCTTTAATGTACACGGAGCAGTTTTCCTGTTCCCTTTGCAGAGAAACAGCCCCAAAGCATGATGTTGCCACCCCTATGCTTCACAGTTCTTTGGTTGCAACTCAGCATTCTCTCTCCTCCAAACACGACGAGTTCTGTTTCTACCAAACAGTTCTACTTTGGTTTCATCTGACCATATGACATTCTCCCAATCTGCTTCTGGATCATCCAAATGCTCTCTAGCATACTGGCTTAAGCAGGGGGACATGTCTGGCACTGCAGGATCTGAGTCCCTGGTGGCGTAGTCTTTTACTGATGGTAGCCTTTGTTACGTTGGTCCCAGCTCTCTGCAGGTCATTCACTAGGTCACCCCGTGTGGTTCTGCGATGTTTGCTCACTGTTCTTGTGATCATTTTGACCCCATAGGGTGAGATCTTGCGTTGAGCCCCAGATCGAGGGAGATTATCAGTGGTCTTGTATGTCTTCCATTTTCTAATTATTGCTCCCACAGTTGATTTCTCCACACAAAGCTGCTTGCCTATTGCAGATTCAGTCTTCCCAGCCTGGTGCAGGTCTACAATTTTGTTTCTGGTATCCTTCAACAGCTCTTTGGTCTTCACCATATTGGAGTTTGGAGTGTGACTGTTTGAGGTTGTGGACAGGTGTCTTTTATACTGATAACAAGTTCAAACAGGAGTGGAGGACAGAGGAGCCTCTTAAAGAAGAAGATACAGGTCTGTGAGAGCCAGAAATCTTGCTTGTTTGTAGGTGACCAAATACTTATTTTCTACCATAAAATGCAAATAAATTCTTTCCAAATGAGACAATGTGATTGTCTGTATTTGTTTCCACATTTTGTCTCTCATAGTTGAGGTATACCTATGATGAAAATTACAGGCCTCTCTCATCTTCTTAAGTGGGAGAACTTGCACAATTGATGGCTGACTAAATACTTTTTTGCCCCACTGTATAGAACGGATATCATGCAACAACTGGCTGACACAAATACATACAGGGAGTGCAGAATTATTAGGCAAGTTGTATTTTTGAGGATTAATTTTATTATTGAACAACAACCATGTTCTCAATGAACCCAAAAAACTCATTAATATCAAAGCTGAATAGTTTTGGAAGTAGTTTTTAGTTTGTTTTTAGTTATAGCTATTTTAGGGGGATATCTGTGTGTGCAGGTGACTATTACTGTGCATAATTATTAGGCAACTTAACAAAAAACAAATATATACCCATTTCAATTATTTATTTTTACCAGTGAAACCAATATAACATCTCAACATTCACAAATATACATTTCTGACATTCAAAAACAAAACAAAAACAAATCAGTGACCAATATAGCCACCTTTCTTTGCAAGGACACTCAAAAGCCTGCCATCCATGGATTCTGTCAGTGTTTTGATCTGTTCACCATCAAACTAGACACTGTTCAGAGAGGTGTACTGTTTTCCCTCCTTGTAAATCTCACATTTGATGATGGACCACAGGTTCTCAATGGGGTTCAGATCAGGTGAACAAGGAGGCCATGTCATTAGATTTTCTTCTTTTATACCCTTTCTTGCCAGCCACGCTGTGGAGTACTTGGACGCGTGTGATGGAGCATTGTCCTGCATGAAAATCATGTTTTTCTTGAAGGATGCAGACTTCTTCCTGTACCACTGCTTGAAGAAGGTGTCTTCCAGAAACTGGCAGTAGGACTGGGAGTTGAGCTTGACTCCATCCTCAACCCAAAAAGGCCCCACAAGCTCATCTTTGATGATACCAGCCCAAACCAGTACTCCACCTCCACCTTGCTGGCGTCTGAGTCGGACTGGAGCTCTCTGCCCTTTACCAATCCAGCCATGGGCCCATCCATCTGGCCCATCAAGACTCACTCTCATTTCATCAGTCCATAAAACCATAGAAAAATCAGTCTTGAGATATTTATTGGCCCAGTCTTGACGTTTCAGCTTGTGTGTCTTGTTCAGTGGTGGTCGTCTTTCAGCCTTTCTTACCTTGGCCATGTCTCTGAGTATTGCACACCTTATGCTTTTGGGCACTCCAGTGATGTTGCAGCTCTGAAATATGGCCAAACTGGTGGCAAGTGGCATCTTGGCAGCTGCACACTTGACTTTTCTCAGTTCATGGGCAGTTATTTTGCGCCTTGGTTTTTCCACACGCTTCTTGCGACCCTGTTGACTATTTTGAATGAAACGCTTGATTGTTCGATGATCACGCTTCAGAAGCTTTGCAATTTTAAGAGTGCTGCATCCCTCTGCAAGATATCTCACTATTTTTGACTTTTCTGAGCCTGTCAAGTCCTTCTTTTGACCCATTTTGCCAAAGGAAAGGAAGTTGCCTAATAATTATGCACACCTGATATAGGGTGTTGATGTCATTAGACCACACCCCTTCTCATTACAGAGATGCACATCACCAAATATGCTTAATTGGTAGTAGGCTTTCGAGCCCATACAGCTTGGAGTAAGACAACATGCATAAAGAGGATGATGTGGTCAAAATACTCATTTGCCTAATAATTCTGCACACAGTGTACAGTGAATTATCTAATGACCCCACGATACTCTTTAAAAAGGAATTGGATGGTATTCTTAAAATTGGATTTGAGCAGGGTTATCTAACACAACATATTTTTGAATTTTGTTCTACGCAATTTACTAGGGTTCCAGTTTTATACACGATACCTAAGATACATAAAACATTGGATAACAAACCTGGATGTCCGATCATCTCAGCGGTCCAATCATTACCTCAGCCGGTCGCACAGTACATTGACATATTGTTGCAACCTACAGTTAAGCACATAAGATCGTACATTTCTGACACTAATGATCTCATTAGGTGTCTAAAGGGGATTAGAATTGAGACTGGAGACATTCTAACCACATTAGATGTCAACAGCCTATATACCATTATTCCCCACACAATTGGGTTAACAGCGGTAAAATAACATCTCATGGAAGGTACACATTATGATGGACCACCCATTAAGTTTCTGCTGACCCTCATGGAATTCTGCTTGTATAAAACTATTGTCGCTTTGAGCGGAAATTCTATCTTCAGGTTGCTGGCACAGCGATGGGGTCGAATATGGCCCCATCCTATGCCAACATCTTCATGTCCCAATTTGAGAACCAGTTCCTCTGGAGTAAAGATCACTCCTCAATTGTCTTCTATGCCAGATATATTGATGATGTCTTTCTGATCTGGAGGGGTGTCAGCAGAAACTCCTTGAGTGGTTTAATCAGTTTAACACTACCAATACCACAGTCAGATTTAAATTATCTCATGACGTCAAAGAAATCCATTTCTTAGATTTGAACATATCTCTCCAGGGTCATACATTATGCACTTCCCTTTATAATAAGCCTACTGATAGGAACTCTATCCTTAGTGCCGACAGTTGTCATCCTCCGGCACTTCTAAGGGTATTATAAAAAATCTCAGATGATGAGCACCATGCGTAATAATTCAGACAGTGCCACAGGGGTCTCCCAATTACAATTTATACGTGATAAATTTCTACAACTTGGATATAAACCACATATTGTAAACAATATCTTAGAAGAGGTCTTAGCATTGTCTCAAGAAACCCTCATTCATAAAGAGGAGAGATCCCCAGATCGGAAGAAATTGTTCATGGCTACCACATTTGCACTACAATAGCACCGATGCGGGCCACAATCTGAGGACACATTGGCCTGTAGTCACGTCTGATCCAAAGCTTCCATTTGCACAGAATCTTACCCCCATGGTTGCCTATCGAAGGGGAACTAATCTAGGGGATATGTGGGTCAAAACGGACCCTAAGGGCTCCATGTACTAAGCCGTCAATTCATCCGTCATTGTAGACGCGGATAAACTCGCCGTTACTCGCCGCGGGCGAAATGGTGTCCGCTGTCGCTATGTACTAATATTCCCCCAATAAATAGACAAGTCTAGCCCGCCGCAAGCAGTTGCGGATTGTTGATAAATTTGACGCCTCGCTCGCCGCGACTAAGCTGATCTACTTAACTTTCAGTTGAATTGTCTGGCCAATTATTAACACGTGACATGCAAGGTGTCACGAACATCATAGTAGTCGCGGGAATAGAATTTTGCTCCTATAAAAGTTCAACTTATCTAAACAACTTTATTATTGTTCAAAATTTTTTGAAGAGTGATAACAGAGCGTTATTTTTGTAATATTTATTTACAATTTGGATATGGCTTCATCTGGATCTGATAATATATAAATATTAATATAAAAATAATTATAAAGATTGACAACTATACAATACAAATTTAAATAGATTACTCTTTAATTACAGTCGACAAATTGGGCGCAATTTATGTACATGGAAATGAGAGACAAATTAGACACCAGTTATGCTGTAAGTACAATGCTGATATTACTGCCTTTTATATATGTCTAGACTGGCGTCTAGATTGACTTTCCTATTGTTTTGTACCTTGCCCGCCACCTAAAAGGTGGCGAGGCAAAAATAACGAGGTGGGAGCGGAAATTGTAGCGAGCGGACAAATAGATTTTTTAGTACATTCGTTTTTGGCGAGTTGGTGGTCAAATGAGTCTAATTACAGTGAAAAATGGAGCGGTAGCGAGGTTTGGCGGATAAGTACGCTCGCAATTTCAAAGATGTGAGTTTTCACATAATTGACGGCTTTGTACATATCAGTTTGCGAATTTTGACGCGAGATTTGTTGCGGGTAGCTCGCTGACTGCTTAGTACATGGAGCCCTTAATCTTGTTACATATCTACAACCAGGGTAAACATTAAAAGATCATATCGCTGCTTGGGATGCACCACTTGTAATGGCCTTATAGCGACTAAGACGTTCCATTATCTGCACACCAACTGGATATATACCATTGAACATTTACTAACTTGCACTTCTATGCATGCGGTTTACTTATTACTCTTTCTGTGCTCCCAATTCTATGTGGGCAAAACCATTGGAACCCTACATGAGAGGATGGCAAATCATAGACGGGCTATACGATTAGCACTGGATAAAGGTGAATCTGAACAACCCGTCGCAAGATATTGTGCCCAGATGTCCCACCAGGTATCCTCCATCAGGTATATCCTGATTGATCATATACCACGACTGGATCGAGGTGGTGACAGAAACAAGGCACTCTTTATTCGAGAGTTGGAGTGGATATATAGACTTGGAACAGTACATCCAAGGGTTTTAAATTCACCACCGGACTTTAAAGCACTCATCTAGGTTGGAGACACAATCCAGGGGTACAATCATGGGTGACGTGAACCTTATGATAGGGGAGTGTGGGGGATCTACCCTGATGGCGGTAGTATCTCCCCAGTTGTACCCTCACCCTGAATAGGAGTGGGTCTTGTTACGGGATCCACCCCTGTCAGGTGGAACACATGATGCCATGTGTGGGTTACCATTCTACATCTATTCTCCTGTTAACTAGTGGTATATGTGCAATGTATGGGAGATATACCCCATAGCACTCATGGTGGTGTATAAGGGCAGCCATACCCCTTTCACATCTAGTTATGCACTTACAAACCTGGAGTGCATCCATTGTGGTTTCGCATGGGTGTATACGTTTTGTTCCCTCCTTTGGTACGTGGTAACGATAATTGTTATTCTGATGAGGTGTTCAGAACTGTATCAACACAAAAACCACATGAATGTGTTACTCACCTGATGTGCAGGAACTAGTATGAGGGGCACTTGTGTGATGCTTACACCCTGACATACTGCACATATCAACTTATTGCTGGCTTATTCAATATCACAGATTACGAACACAAGGGTTATATATCTACAATTGAGAATGTCATACTGGCGTTAATGTGAGCTCTATGTATTTTTAACCATTGAGCACTAATGATGCAACATGTATGTTCTTGTTTTTATCTATCTCCATGGAGATTCCATAGATGTTTTATTTTATTTTATTTTTCTTGTTTTTTTCCTCATTAATTGTTCCATATTTTCTGTATATGTTCTTGCACTATTGTATAGGTATCCTATGATTAGCCAGGCGATGTTAGGCGATGTTAGATGAGCGTATTGGTGCTGTCGAATGCAACATACACTGTGTGCAGAATTATTAGGCAAATGAGTATTTTGACCACATCATCCTCTTTATGCATGTTGTCTTACTCCAAGCTGTATAGGCTCGAAAGCCTACTACCAATTAAGCATATTAGGTGATGTGCATCTCTGTAATGAGAAGGGGTGTGGTCTAATGACTTCAACACCCTATATCAGGTGTGCATAATTATTAGGCAGCCTCCTTTCCTTTGGCAAAATGGGTCAAAAGAAGGACTTGACAGGCTCAGAAAAGTCAAAAATAGTGAGATATCTTGCAGAGGGATGCAGCACTCTTAAAATTGCAAAGCTTCTGAAGCGTGATCATCGAACAATCAAGCGTTTCATTCAAAATAGTCAACAGGGTCGCAAGAAGCGTGTGGAAAAACCAAGGCGCAAAATAACTGCCCATGAACTGAGAAAAGTCAAGCGTGCAGCTGCCAAGTTTGGCCATATTTCAGAGCTGCAACATCACTGGAGTGCCCAAAAGCAAAAGGTGTGCAATACTCAGAGACATGGCCCAGGTAAGAAAGGCTGAAAGACGACCACCACTGAACAAGACACACAAGCTGAAACGTCAAGACTGGGCTAAGAAATATCTCAAGACTGATTTTTCTAAGGTTTTATGGACTGATGAAATGAGAGTGAGTCTTGATGGGCCAGATGGATGGGCCCGTGGCTGGATTGGTAAAGGGCAGAGAGCTCCAGTCCGACTCCCGCCAGCAAGGTGGAGGTGGAGTACTGGTTTGGGCTGGTATCATCAAAGATGAGCTTGTGGGGCCTTTTCGGGTTGAGGATGGAGTCTAGCTCAACTCCCAGTCCTACTGCCAGTTTCTGGAAGACACCTTCTTCAAGCAGTGGTACAGGAAGAAGCCTGCATCCTTCAAGAAAAACATGATTTTCATGCAGAACAATGCTCCATCACACGCGTCCAAGTACTCCACAGCGTGGCTGGCAAGAAGAAAATCTAATGACATGGCCTCCTTGTTCACCTGATCTGAACCCCATTGAGAACCTGTGGTCCATCATCAAATGTGAGATTTACAAGGAGGGAAAACAGTACACCTCTCTGAACAGTGTCTGGGAGGCTGTGGTTGCTGCTGTACGCAATGTTGATGGTGAACAGATCAAAACACTGACAGAATCCATGGATGGCAGGCTTTTGAGTGTCCTTGCAAAGAGAGGTGGCTATATTGGTCACTGATTTGTTTTTGTTTTGTTTTTGAATGTCAGAAATGTATATTTGTGAATGTTGAAATGTTATATTGGTTTCACTAGTAAAAATAAATAATTGAAATGGGTATATATTTGTTTTTTGTTAAGTTGCCTAATAATTATGCACAGTAATAGTCACCTGCACACACAGATATCCCCCTAAAATAGCTATAACTAAAAACAAACTAAAAACTACTTCCAAAACTATTCAGCTTTGATATTAATGAGTTTTTTGGGTTCATTGAGAGCATGGTTGTTGTTCAATAATAAAATTAATCCTCAAAAATACAACTTGCCTACTAATTCTGCACTCCCTGTAGTTGACAGCTTGATAAATATCCATCAAAGCATGCAATTTTAAGCAACTTTCTAATTTACTCCTATTATTAGTTTTTATTTGTTTTCTTCCTATCGTTATTCTAAAAAAAGCAGGAATGTAAAGCTTAGGAGCCGGCCCATATATGTCAATCCTCAGAGGAAGATTGACATATATGGACTAATATCAACTTCTGCACACCCATTATTCCATCCGATTGTGCAATTTGTAGGTTAGAGAAGCTTTTATGGAACCCTTGTCTGAGCCTTAATATAACCTAGATGACATAAAAACCTTCATTTGAGTTGGGTGGGGTCTATGTCTTAAAATGAAAGGTTTATTTTCCCTCTAAAATGCATCTGATTACCAAAGGACTTACAATCTCCTGTTCTTTGCAATGATCTGAATAATGTTACAGTCATTAGTATATTATTGCAATACAAAATAACCTTCATGATATATTTATTGCTCAGAGTTCAAAAGGAGTCTAAATTCTCAAAGGACAGTATATACTACACAAACACAACACCCTACTCATGAAAGGTGGGGTCTTTGTCTCTCTATAGTCTGTCTGTCTATCTATCTATCTATCCAGAGGCGTAACTAGAAACCACATGGCCCAGGTGCAAGAATCCAAGCAGGGCCCCCTGCCGCACCCCCCCCCCCAACAAATTTTTTTTTGACTTTTAATAATAAAAAAAATCAACATTTAACACAAAGAAAAAGTAAAAAATTTGGTGTGCTGTATACACAAATATATATAGCTGACGGTGTCGTATACACACACACACATATAAATATATATATATATATATATATATATATATATATACATATATACATAAATATATATATATATATTGAAAGAAAATGACGGAGGGGACGCAGCTGCTGGGAGCTAGTATATAGTGACCCACCAGTTCATAAATAAATACCGGTATGGCCTTAAATATAACAGTATTGTGGTGCAGACCCTTGAAGTAAATTATATGGGTTTAAGAAAGAGAAGAAATCCTGAACCAAGTATATCAGGATGAAAGACAGGGAATTCAGCACTCTTTTCAAAATGTATTTTATTTAGCTCATCAAAATAAAATGAGGAGTATCCAAAAAATAAGCTTATGTGGCAACAAGAGAGGACAATATCTAGCACTTTGTTAGCGAGACATATTGTTTCAATTTAACAGACACAATATGTCTATATACAATAGACCAAGAATTGTACAAACAAAAAATTGATGAACACAAAATAAATATACAAACCTGACCGGTCAGGGGTTAGTGTGAATGCATGAACCTGGTATATATACTGACTAAAAGTTAGAAAGGTATACCAATATTGCAGCAGATAGCTTAGTCTGCTGTTTGTTATCATGACAGACAGATATATCTCATTGTATGAACAGTAAAGTGAATATATTTCATAGGAAGCCTTTGTCAGACTACTACACCCTGCTGCGAACGGCACCTTCAAGTATAAGGTTAATTGCCGGGCAGGTATAAGGATGGGATCTAAGTAGGTACTGACATTGCGCCCAAATAAATATAGTACAACTATGTGCAGTACATAAAAGGCATATTCTTGTAGTGTACATACATGTATAAGCAGAGATATATTAATAAGACACACTTATCAAACTACTACACCCTGCTGCATACGGCACCTTAATACATAAGGCTTAATGCCGAGCAGGTATATTGATGGGATCTAAGTAGTTGTTGATAATATATCTCAAAATATGTACATTCGTCTGTTAGTAAGCAAGTAGCAAGCAGTGTAAACTTAAGCGTAGAAAATAGCTCAGCAAGATGTTCCGTGTCAGCTTGTCCAATGCCGACGCGCGTTTACGCCCTGACGAAGCCCGACACACCCAGCGGGTGAAACGCGCGTCGGCATTGGACAAGCTGACACGGAACATGTGGTTTGTGTGAACGCCACTGAACACAGAAGCTTTGCAAACTAACGCTCACGAAGGATCTCCTGTAAGATGGTTTTGGGGATCCACAAAGGACTATCTACCACTCATTAGTCCTAGGACTGTGCAGGAAACAGGTCGTATGCTACTATAGTTTTTGCCTGATAGATAGGCACATCTATATCTGATCTGGACATCGCTACCCGGTTGTGAGGGTTAAACTACAAGTCACTAAGAAATACCCTCACTATCTAAAACTAACATGCAGTTTTCTACTTTGCACTTATGCTTGCCATCTTTATCATGAACTTTTCATCCTCATGCATTAAAGACTGCTTGTAAGGGACTGTCTAGCGACTAGCAGAAATATACGCTACTACCTGCCTGTTACTCATCTTGCTGAGCTATTTTCTACGCTTAAGTTTACACTGCTTGCTACTTGCTTACTAACAGACGAATGTACATATTTTGAGATACATTATCAACAACTACTTAGATCCCATCAATATACCTGCTCGGCATTAAGCCTTATGTATTAAGGTGCCGTATGCAGCAGGGTGTAGTAGTTTGATAAGTGTGTCTTATTAATATATCTCTGCTTATACATGTATGTACACTACAAGAATATGCCTTTTATGTACTGCACATAGTTGTACTATATTTATTTGGGCGCAATGTCAGTACCTACTTAGATCCCATCCTTATACCTGCCCGGCAATTAACCTTATACTTGAAGGTGCCGTTCGCAGCAGGGTGTAGTAGTCTGACAAAGGCTTCCTATGAAATATATTCACTTTACTGTTCATACAATGAGATATATCTGTCTGTCATGATAACAAACAGCAGACTAAGCTATCTGCTGCAATATTGGTATACCTTTCTAACTTTTAGTCAGTATATATACCAGGTTCATGCATTCACACTAACCCCTGACCGGTCAGGTTTGTATATTTATTTTGTGTTCATCAATTTTTTGTTTGTACAATTCTTGGTCTATTGTATATAGACATATTGTGTCTGTTAAATTGAAACAATATGTCTCGCTAACAAAGTGCTAGATATTGTCCTCTCTTGTTGCCACATAAGCTTATTTTTTGGATACTCCTCATTTTATTTTGATGAGCTAAATAAAATACATTTTGAAAAGAGTGCTGAATTCCCTGTCTTTCATCCTGATATACTTGGTTCAGGATTTCTTCTCTTTCTTAAACCCATATAATATATATATATATATATATATATATATATATATATATATATATATATATGCAGCACTAGTATGGTGTTTAAGACACTAAAGTTGTGATGCATAAGCATCTATATCCCCATAGACTGTTTGCTTGCCAACCAAACAATAAACCTGTCAATATTAAAAACCAAGAGTGTTTATATTTTCACACCTACTAAGGGTTAAATAAATTGTTGTGATAACTCTTAATAAAGTTATAATGAATACCCAATAATTTAACAAATTCTAAAGTTGAGTATAACATTAAATAAAGTTAATATTCTCTCTAGATAAAGGGCACCTACAACATTCCAGTGCCACTTACAGTCAGCCACCTAGCGCACTCCTGCTGCTGACACTACATAGCCACTTACAGTTACCCACCTCCTATCTGCCTCCCCTTGATCTCTGTAGGTCCGGGCCAGTCCAAGGGCGAGCAACAGCATGAGGCAGCCCAGACACAGGCAGACGGCTCCAGGCATACATTGGCACAGTGTGGGGCAGCTTCTTCTCTCGTCCTTGCCCAACTAGCAGTGACGTGTAGCGAGGTCAGGGGCTGGTGAGGCACTGGCTAGTATACGCCCAAGAAACGCATATATGAACCTGACAGAGGAAGCTTAAATTTACCATTAAATTGGAAGGTTGCAGGTCCAATTTACTGCTATTATTAAATTATCTTTATTTTTTTTGTTATCCTTTGTTGAAGTATATGCATCAATGCACTACTAGGTGCTGACAGAACACATTAAATGAGCCAATGACGAGAGGCATATATGTGCAGACACCAATCAGCAGCTAGCTCTAAGAAGTATATTGCTACTTATGAGCCTGCCTGGGTATGCTTTACAAAGGATACCAAAAGAAAAAACATGCTCCTTTAACGTTTTAAAACAAATTAACATCCTTTTTACTGCAGCTATTCTCCAATAGTCAAACTCCATCCACCATTTGCCTTATATGGAGATGCCAATCTGGGCTTTATTCCTCAGCCAACAAGGATAGTCACTGTCATAAAGTTAGTATAAAGAATTTTGCAGCTGTTATCCACTAAAGTCAATTAGGAACAGATATGTAACATATTTAGTCTTGAGAAGACAGCAAGGTGCATTCCATGTTCTGGTAATTAGAAATTGCTCAACTTTCAGTGATAAATTACAAGAGAAAGGGAACAAAATAAATAAAATATATTGTAAATTTGTTTCATTATTCATAACTAAGAAGGATGCTTTTGTGTAGCTCTATCTGAAGAATATCACACAAGAGGTAAGGGGCAGAGCACCAGCTGTATTGCTCAGTATTATATCACACTGACTGCAGAGCATCACATCAACTAAACTGCAGAGCCCTGCACCAGCTATATTGCCCAGTGTTATATCACACTGACTGCAGAGCATCACATCAACTAAATTGTAGACCCCTGCACCAGCTTTATTGCCTACATTACTTCCCTATACTTTAAAACACACATACTCTAGTTTTTGAACAGTCATACACATGTAAGCACACACATACACACTCACACATACTCATACAAACAGAAATACACACGTAAACATATATACTCTAGTTTGTAAATACAATCATACACATGTAGGCACACAAAATTAAATACACAGGCACATACATACACATTTACATATAGAAATACACACATACAAATACACACATCAGACTATTTATAAATAAATTACAAAAAAGGAAACAGGTTATGGAGAGCTTGAGTGCAGAAACAATAAAATGATTTAATCAAGAACATAGTACAGTTTTCTAACCTAATTTAATGACTTTAGTAGCCTCATTTCTTACATATACATTAACAGTCCACTTAACACATCTTACTTTTATACAATATCCACAACTATCAGACCCATGCTGCAATAAACCTCCTAAATGTTATCATTCAATTAACCCAAATATTGCAATAGCTTCTTACTGCAATAAGCCTCCTCCACTAAAATACACTTTTTTATCCACCAACTTCAATAAACCTAGCACAAAAATTTACCCCCACCAAAACTAATCCTTATGCTAGGATTCTTCGCCTAAACTAACCCCTATCCTCTACAGGCAGCCACCTATACTAACCCTAAACTAAGACTCCCCCAAATTTAAATCAAGCAATATGATTAGTCCATATACCTTTTGGTTGCTTTAAAATGTAAGTTATATGTACTGGATTATTTGAATCAACCATTAATATAAATGAATATTCCTTCTGGGCTATTAGAAATAAGTCAGTCAATAGTAATGAAAAATAAGCTGGTATGGCTGTATCATAGCAGAAAAATGCTGAAGAATATGCAGCACACAATGAGAGACAGTAAGAAGAATCTGACCCCTCTCTGTACAGAAAAAATAATATGGACACTGGAGGGAACAGTTAGGAGAGCAAGCAAGCAATGAGGCTCATTCTGAAACTTAAGTTTAATTAAACACAACACCGTCACCAGGTGAACACCCTGACATGAAAGTTTACAGCTCACCACCTGGTGTTCGAGCAGTGTGGCCCCAGCATGAGGTAAAATTTCACAGGACTGGGCGGCAGGGGGCACTCCAGAAGACTTTTTACATACAGAAGTCCCAGGCTCAGCCGCTCTGTGCCTAGTTTACCTGCTCAAAATTAGATGCTCCTCCAACCCCCGACGTGCTGACCCCTCGGCTTGTGCGCTGCCTCTTCTCTAAGCAGGAAGTGCTGGCGTGGAGAGAAGTGCTGGCATGGAGAGGAGGGCTGGAAAGAGTACTTCTATAGTGCAGGCAAAGCGCTCCACTATAACGGCCTCCTAAAGTCAGACTTTTTTTATGGGGACTTTTTTCTTTCTAAAGGCGTCAGTCTGCGGTAAAGCGCACTACTTATTTATCAAATAAACTTAAGTCTAAAGTGCTAAATCGATGATGCACATCAGTACAGACTGTCACCTAAAAATAAAAATCCCCATCTATCTTTCTATCTATCAATGTGTGTGCTTTGTGTATGCATATGTGTGTACATACACAAACTATAGGCATTTCTTTAGTGCATAAATGTACTCACATACATGAATGCTTCATTATTTGGTATTTAGCATTGACAAGTATCATTTACCCTGTCCGTGTGACTGTGTGCCCCCTGTATATAGTTTCTTGAGGTACCTATGACACATACACAAACACACACAGGCATTTACACACTGAGAGTTAGAAGGAGATGCAGATTTTTTCCCACTTTAAATATTTCCTTGAATAAAATCCACAATTTTAATGATGCAACAAAAAGATAAAAAGATAACAAAATTTGCATTTCCTTCTAGTACCTTCCGTACTGTCAGCCTAAAAGCTTTGCAAAATATATATTTTGAATGACAAAATCAGTTGTTAAAAATGTAAGCAAATCAAATAAATGTGAAGATCATATTTGTAAATCTAACATCAGTATTTCTCATCTGCTGGAATAGATATGTACATTTCTATACCCATCAAACACTTAATAAAGGATGGCTCCTCAAGGCAATTTGCAAAGTATATTTTCATCAAGATATCTGTCATTGTAAATCAGGAATATACAGCTCATACTTTTTCTAAACATGTATACTATAATCTTAGATTGCTCTGTTTATGTTAAAGCTTCATCAATCAACCACAATGATATCTCAGGTGAATTTAAAATATAGAAGAATTGTATTGTTTTACAACTTTGTATTCCTTCTTCTACCTATGTTGTATGAATATATATAAGGAAATGACAGCTTTTACAATTCCATTAAAGGAACAGTAAAATGTAAAACAAATTCCACCATGCATATGATAGCACACTCTTCATGCAATGATACATCGCTACATTGTATTATGTCTCCTCGCACTTTCATAAATATGCCCCTATCCCTTTAATTATAAAAACTTTAAATGTAATTTTATTATATCTAAAACACCCTTCTGCCCCTGCCTTTAGAACATGAAGTTGGTACAAACTGTTTACTTTTTCCTTTGTAACTAGGCCTTCAATTAACCCCTTCGTGCCAGTATAATAGTGTTCGCATCGGTACAAAGTTCCAATATAAACAATATTAGTAAAAATGAAATCACACAATCATTGATGTGATCACATGATTTTAAGGCCGGGATTGGATTATGGGGGACCAACGACGCTGCTAGGCACGCTTCCCCCCCAGGCTGATCCTTGCCTACATCAAAGGGGGAAGCTGCAGGACGCTGTATATGGTAGGACATTCTATGATGTCCTAATTTGCGTTAAAGCCCAGTGTTGATAGAATGGCATGGAACATCCTAACGACGTGAAGAGGTTAACTACACATTTTACTTTTAGAATAACATTATTTATACCTAGATTTTTGTAATATCAATGTAGAACAAAAGAGAGATATTTTTCATTTAACAAGTTTGCATGTGCCACACCTGACTTCTTTTTTTTTTGGGGGGGGGGGGGGTCACTAAAAAGTCCACTCTAATCTTAAACAGACACTAAAATTATTATTTTTTTCCATCTAAAACATAAATTGCATTATTTTTTTTGTAAAACTGTGTTTGCTGAATAAATCTATTTTTGTTTGTGCCCATGTCTTTGTGCAATTATACAGCTATGGGAGTTGTCAGAGTGAGCCAACGCAAAAACAAACTGCAATATTTGCCATACATAGGCTACATCTTTTAAATTAAAATCAGCCAACATTTAATTAACCTTTTTTCTAAAATATATTAATTTTAATGTATTATTCTTTATTATATGATACATGAACTATACATGAAAAAAGCTTATGTATGTTTTTGTTTTTGTCTATATCTATAAGTGTATCTTCAATAATCTGTGTTCTGTATAATTTTGCTGCAAATAGAACGTTTTATTCTTTGTATATTTATAGAAATCTGGAAAACCTGTACTTTAACCTTTAGGTTTATTTTTAGTCTACAACTTTTCTCTTAAATGCTACATGCATAAAAATTGTTAATACGCTTAACTCATCATCATCATCATCATCATCACAAAAAATGGAAGAGTACTGTGTGCCTTATGCATTAAAAAAAAAAATTTTTCCCATCATGAGCTATAGTTTATAGTTTTGTATTTATTGACTGCATTTGCAGGTTCCCTTAGGATGTAAAATGTATGGAAATATATGTGCATTACTAAAGAAAGAACTAAATTTATTCTTCCACTACAGCACGCTCTACTTTTCAGTTGAGGTTTTTAATTCAACACAGTGCTGAATTAGATGGAGGTAATTTCTTGGTCTATATGTGTGACAAATGCTGAAAGTGACACGAGATTAGGAAATTATTTGAAGTATTTTTACATTTTTTTTATACTCTGTTCCTAAACTAAAAATGATTTTCTTTTATTTTACATTCAAAATCTTTCTTGGGATGAATAAGAAATGATGAATATAATTTTGTGTAATTTAACATAAATAAATGGTACTTACAAAAAATAAAATAGAAACTCCAAATTATATTTTCTCCCAAATGTATTTCACATTAAAAGCAGCTATTTGGATTATGTTTGCTATCAACTATAATATTTCTTAACAATGCAAGTCTAGAATCCTAGGATTTGTGCAAGATTAACAAAATTATCAATAAATATGTTTCACATGTTAGTGATAACAAGGCATTAAAAAAAAGAAAACATTTTTTTTTTTGCAAGAAATGCAATCAAATATGAGAATTAAACAAATATATCTTCATATCCAAGTATTGCAAAGGTTTAACTGATGGGTCTTGACCTCCCTAGCTATCATTATAATCTCATTTTACATATAACACAGCTGCCAAGCACAATACAATAAAAAATATCCATGATAATGAAAAGAAAGTGGAGATGAAGAAAAAATCATTTAAATCTAGAAAACAACCCAAAGCAGGGCCAGTATTTCAGCATTCATATCTTATTTACTTCATCAAATCCCAGAGAGATAAAGAGGAAAAAAAATAAGAGAGATAATTACTTTAATCTGACATTTTTGTAAATTCATAATTTTTTAGTCAGTTTTACAAAAGTCTTTTTTTCTTATAGCAATGTCAAATAAAAAATCAAATGAAAGGCTTGGAAAATATGTGCAATCTTGCTTTCTCCTATGAGCGCATGCTTAGAATTCAAGAAGAGGCATATTCTTAGTTGTATGTCTCAGTCACCTTTTCACATATCTGTTCATGTTGACAGACTATGTCATAATACATCAATGGAAAGATCAGCACACAAGAACAAAATAGCATAGGCTGACAGCAAAAAATAAACTGCTTAAGCTATTATATTTTAAAAAAAAAAAAAAAAAATGACAACATATTTTTTTAATAATCTCCCCAAAAAATGGAACAAAAGTCTTTCTTTTCATAGAAAAAAAGAATATGAGCATATTTTTTTATTTATTTTTATGGAGTAGTTTGCCATGCAACTATTTATTATTATTATTATTATTATTATTATTATTATTATTAATATTATTATTATTATTATTAATATTATTATTATTATTATTATTATTATATCACCAATGGGTATTGGTTCATTACATAACTTGAAACCCTCTTGTCCTGTTCTTTTTTATTTTATTTTTTTATTTACTTTTTCAAAATGCTGTGTAATCTTAGAATTAATCTTAGTCAGATAAAAGAAAAATTCCCTAAGCCCTAAGAAGTCTAGTTATATTAAATCATGAGCATAGCAACCTATGCAGATATTATTCATTTGAAATATAACAATACCTGGAATAAATAATGCCTTTTGCAGCCTGGGGCAACATCTGCCACTTATGCATTAATTCTGTCCCTGTTTGAACAGTTTACAACATATGCACTTCTCTTTTGTCTATTATCCTAGCACTGTGTTATTCCCAAATATTGACATCATCTACTTTTATCTGCACTAACTGCTCTGCATCTTCCTCTTCTCATGCTCAGCTCTATATCTTTCTATTGATTGTCCACATCACTCCAGCAGGTAGCTATCCAGAGACGCTGTCCTGAGAAATAGCTTCCAATGACTTTATACGCACAATTTACACGGAGTTGTTTAAAGAAGATATTAGCCACAAGACAAATCAGTGAGCTTTTTTTAGTCAATACTGCACAATTCAGCTGTTGCCACCCTGTCACATGTTAGTATTTAAAGTCAAGTACCATACCCAATCTGCACATTAGCCCTTGTATTTAGTTTCATATTAAAATAAGACTAGACTTTCACTTTTCTTCTATTTCTGACATTTCTTCAATACTCTTTTACAGCACCTCAATGGACCATATGATAGTAATATTGGTTTAAGTATAAAAACTTGAGATTAAATGCACGGTTTTGACAGTGTCCTTAAATATAATAAATTCAAAGGGAAATACTGTTAAGTCAAAATGGAGTGTTTTTCATTAAGTCCAATCAAATAGTAGACAACAAAGGATCTTTTATTTGGGAATATGAAGTGAAAATGAAAACCAGAAAACCTTTTCTTAGAAAAGGTCTAGCTAAATTATGTTGGATGGAGGTCTCAAGATTGAACCTGGGTGTTTCTTTTGCCAAAATGAATTAAAGTACGATATGGTTTAAAGATATTTTTTTTTTAACTAAGAAGTAGAACCTAATACTTTCTACAGATGAAAATGTATTCAAAGAACATTTTATTATGAAAATATTTCCCAATAAAGGTTGCATATAAGCAAATTATAAACCACAGATTTGCTTTCATTACAAGAAAGAGATTGAGAATGGGAAAAAAAGGTTTTTCATTACTTATATTCTCTAAATTATTAGAGAATTCCCATAGGGACTGTTTACAAAGCATTTGGTCTCTGCAGCATTTGAAGTAAAAAAAAAACATGAAACAGAAATATAATTACTTGCATTTCTGGTTTTAGAGTCAGAGAAAAATGGCTTCTATTTTGTTTTTGAAAAAAGTACAAATTTAAGTGTATAAAATTAACAAATCATACAATTCATTGTGGTGTTGCACTAAAATTGTAGGATGAAATAGACCAAAGACAATTATGCACAATGATGAATTGTGGTTTATAAAGAAAAAAAAAAAGGAGAAAAATATTCTCTTTAACTTGGTGATTTCCAAAAAAAAACTCTAATGCATATAGAACAAATGCCAATATCAATTAGAGCTTTGATGCTTTTTAAGGAGAACTCCAGAGAAAGCAGGACATGCATAACAATACCTTTGAGAGACTTCTCAGTAACCAAGAGAAAAAACGACACTAATGAATAACCAGAATTTACAATTAAAATTCTCCTACATCCATGGATTTTCTGAGGTAATGTGGTTTTGCTAGCTTTGCTGGTAGAATGCTGTAAAAACATAGGAACAAGTTGGCTGGAAATAGATATGAAAACAATTGTGATTAAAAAAAGATCTGTGAATCACCCTAGTGAATTAAATGGGCACTTATTTAATTTTTATCTATGATTAATTTTTTAATTAGTTTCACAAATACCATTTTACATAAGGTGCAAACATGTGCTGAATGCACACAAATGCAAGCCATTCATAGTTTCCCACTGAGACGTATAACCACAAGGACATCTAGTTTTAATAAAGAATGATTCAAAGAGAATATACTTTCCAATACCGATATCTATATCTTAAATATTCTTATGGGAGCAGCTCAGCATTGTCTTTATTCTTCTCAACTGGTGTTAATATTTATTTTTGTATTATGTATCCTCTGTAGAGTGAAATGTTGCTGTATTACAGACAATAATAATACTTATAATAACAATTATGAGATTTTCAGCACTGCCCAAATAAAAAAGAAATACAGTAGACAGGTCTGTATTTCATTAGCACAAGCTTTAAGAGACTGGGAAATGAAAAAAATATATGCCTGCTATATACCCCTAAGAATGGTTCCTGAAAAGGCCTCAGTGAGAGATATGGAGGAATAGTATTTATTTATTCATTTAAGCAAACAAAACATGAACTGTTTTACACACACACACACTTTATATATCATTTGTTTTCAAGTATCTCAAATATGACCATAACCATTAGGATCATTAGGATATATTTTCATAACTAAAGTCTTTCTATAATAAAATTGAGGCTAAATAACATAATAATAATAAAGCAATCATATGTGCCGAGTGCATCTAATTATAATTAATGATAAAAACCATTTTTTTTTTTTAATGAAAGCATTCAGGACGCCTCAGGAACTAACCTACAGGACATCACATGTTTGTTTCTTGTGAAGCCAGAGGTGATTCACCATAATTTAATGATTTAACTAAGGTTGCAAAAAATGTGAATAATCAGTTTGCAAGGCCTGTGTTTATCCTTCATCTAAATATTACTCCAGGCTAACTAATTAGTCTAAATATGTATATTATTAATGAATATCAAGAGACAGAGTGAACAAAATGATTTCTGCAATTTCCTTTTCAATAGCTAAGCTTCTCAGTTGTGTTCCTCCGAATGGGAGATCACCGTGGGTTAGCTAAGGTTTCTGAACCTCTGGTAGAAAGTGACACTGAAAGATGACCGGTCTAGGCTCCGATATACATCTTCTCTCACATTTATCTCATACTGGTGCTTATAGAGCAGCCTTTCCTCCTCTAAGATTCTACAGGGAACAATTCAGAAATACCAAGGAGAGAAAAAACCATAAACAGAGAGGACAGAAATAGCTGCACATTCAAGCTGCACAAAGGCAGGTGTGGTGTGGGAATACCTTATGTTTGTATTGTCTGGTGCTGTTTGCTGTGAAGAGGGGAGGAGGGCTAGATTCTATGGACCTAGCATATGTTTGCTTATTAATGTAAGTAAATGCAATAATAACTAAGAAATACATCTTTAGGTTTAATGTTCTTAGGTAGATTTAAAACCATGTTTCTTTATATTTAGTTTAGCATTTATTTGCAAGTGGAAGCTTTTATTTCTGTGTCTTGTGAGGGGTGTGTGGTTACCTCAAATGTAAATTAATGAGATGGGTTAATAATATATAAAGTTAACCCCCCATATTAATGAGTCATGCACTCTTACATTCTAATGTGACATATGTATCAGAATATGATTGCTTTGCTTTTACAATAGTTCAAAAATGTACTTAATAAATTTTGCATTGTATTTATTTTTAGAATGTCTATGTTTTTTTATAAGTTTCAGCCTTATATGGACAGATCAACAATCTTTGCTGTGAAAATATTCCCAGTGGCACAAAAAGTTAATGTTTCTGGTTTAAATACTTTCTGTTTAATTCAGCCTGCTGATAATGAATTGATAAAACTGTCATTGCGAAGCCTCAGTTTTAATACTGGGTTTTCTCCTTTGATGCCTCAACACATAATCTCAGACGTGTAACCACAGATTTTTTTTTTTTTTTTTTGACAAATGTCATTCAGCATTAGGACACCAATTTCTCAAAGAGGCATATTCCTACCATTGTAACTAATTATTTGCCTTGCTACTGACAATTTTACAAAACAGAAAATGAATATAATTTTAATATTTACAATATTTTCATAATGGAAATTGCATTAAACCAAAATAAACATACTTACTAAACAACTAAATGATCAAACAGTTATCAGTGAAACAGTTGTATCTATTGATGTGTATTAAGGCCTATAAACAAATTATATATATGATCAGAATGCAGATGGTTAAATAAGTTAGTAATTATACCTAATATTACTTATCTTATCTCCAGTATTATATTTAAAAAAAAATTCATTCATTTAGATATTTAGACTTTAGATAAAAACAGAACTATGTGTAGTATGATTGCTTAAATTTGTTAAATACATGAAACTCACATTTTCTTTGAGAGATTCCAGTCATATGTTATAGAAGATTTTACAGGATTAAACATCTGCATCTACTTTTGCAGAAAAAAGGATGTCCACCATATAAAATCATGTACAAAGTTACAAAGAGATTGTTTATAAAAGGGGCAATGACCCTAAACTGTGCCAATTTAAAAATAAATTTAGTAAAGTCATATTAACCCTTCAGTGTCACTGCAAAGGAGTACATCATAGTTAAAACATACATTAAAGTTATTGTTTTCAGCATATTTTCTAATTCTTGTGCCCTTAAAAACCACGGTATGTGCACTGAATGTTTATTAAACAAACTCAATATATACAGTGAGTTTCAACCATCAAAATTCCTTATATTACCTTTTCGTGACTACTCCAGTTTTCTTGTCCTCGCTATCCGTTGGCCCTGCTTGATTGCATAAAGCATATCTTTTGAGTATGATTACTTTCGAGCCCTAAATAACCCTTTATGTGCCAGAGGGGACAATAACGCATTGTTAATGCTATGAACATTTTGGCAATGAAAGGGTATGTCTCTATGTACTGGCAGAGAATATTTAGAAAGTATGTTTTTCTAAATGAACAAATGTAGAGCATCTTATAATGATTACATCATCTGCTATGGACATCTATAGAATTAAACAAGTATAGTAAATAATGAATATTGAAGTTGGAAAATACTGTACAGTGTTTATTTGTAAAGTCAAAGACTGAAGTATTGGTAATTTACTTTTGAACAAAACAAATACCAGCAGACCATCAACTTTATAAAGCTTGGGCTTTTGAAAAAGGTATGAGGGCATCACAAAATTAATACTGTTTTTAAACAGGAGCTCTATATAGAAAAGGTGTAGTTACATTTGATGGTGAGAAGATAGGATCAAGAAAATCCTTTATCTTGACTCGACAAAAGGCTTTGGGCCTAATTATTTTTAAGTACAATCCAGCCAGCATCTTCTCATGCTTAGCTGCACTCAGTGACACTATTTGTGATGCCCAGTCTGCTGAAACTGAGCAGGTTGCTGTCAGTTTAAAAATGACTATAATAAAAGTGACCATGAAGATGGATCTTGTGATTTTGTGTTTCTAATCAGTCATCTGTGAAGAACACTTTTGCTTTGATTCAGCAGACTGGTGACAGCCATGATTGATAGTGCATAAGGATAAAAAAGGTTATTAACTGTCTTCCTATTAAATTCAATGTATTACCCCTTTAGGTGCATCTCATACTTTAAGAACTTGCTCAGGTAAAGTCATAAATGGAGTCCCAAAACAATGTATCCATTTAGCAGTTAAGGATCTAAGAGTGTATTTGGAAGGCAATATGATGTTAACCACGTTTGGAAACTTCTCAGTATTCATGTAGTGCATTAACACTTTTTTGTCTACAGTGAAAGAATAATTTAAAAGGAGCAACAGTTTCAAAATAATGCAGACATTTTACCTCTAGTATCACATTTTAATTTTCCAATAAAAGCGCTCACTAGTAACATCTTAGCTTATAGATATTAACCTATTTCATATACTCAAAAATATCAAGGAAGAAAATGTATATGTATTTCTGAATAAACACAAGACTATTCTTTACACTCTTTCCAGAGGTAATGCATTGAAGACTGCTTCTCAATTTCCCCTCTAAATATTCTCCTGCACTTATGTCTGTCACACTATTTAAAAGGTCTCCAGGTGCAATGAAAGTAGCATAGACTGTGCCAATTAAGAATCCATGCAATTTGTTTAATTAGTCCTTCACTAAAAACAAAAATCCAACAATTTACTTCAAGCTGATACTTTCTATCATTTACTTACCTAACAGTGTATAAAGGTTAGTTTACTCTTTCTTGCTATTGTTTTTGCACCAATTAATATTTGATATATTACAGAGTCCCTAATAGTTAAAAAAAAACTACAATGAACAAGTAAATCATTTGTCTTTTTAACTATCTTTAAAATTTGTGGACTAGTAACTTTTTTCCTCTGGACCAGTAACTTTTCTTTCTTGACAAATAAACTATGGGATATCCCCCCCCCCTTTCTTCAGAAATCACAAACACAGAATAGAGTAAATAAATATAATTAAGTGAATAAATAGAGATTTGTAAATGCTTCCCCCATCTCATTGCACCTCAGATAACTGGAAGTGTATAGTAACACCTCTCTGCTATTCATTAGTGGGTAGCAGTTCTCGGTGGGGCACTATGATGGGGAAAGGCCACTACAATCCCTATATTTGTGAAATGTTTGGCTTTATAATATTAAGGTATATAATTCTGCATCCAGGTGGCTTCCCTTGAGGCTGTTTATAATTACTGTATCTTGTACTATACTCTGTAAAAATTAAATGATACATATTTATTTAAAAACTGTATATTGGTTAGATCCTAAATATAATCTTAAAAACAGTCGGCTAGATTACGAGTTTTGTCAGTAAGGCTGTGCGGTGCTAACGATCAGTTTTCCCTCACTGCTCACCTACAGACAACGCTGGTATTACGGGTTTTTACAAACCCGGCGTTAGCCGCAGAAAAGTGAGCGGAGAGCAAAATTTTGCTCCACATCTCACCTCAATACCAGCGCTGCTTACGTTAGCATTAGTAATACCAGTGGGCGTTAAAAAGCAGCGTTGGGACCTCTCAACGCTGTTTATTAAAGCTAACGCAAGACTCGTAATCTAGCCGAGTATTTTTAATAAATGTAATCGGAATACTATTGCAAATAATTATGCCAATAATATTGTACAATATTTCACTTTGCATAAAAAGTAAAGTTCAATAAAATAAAACAATATATTCATATATGTGAACGTAACAATTTTGAAACCAAGTTTAACCCCTTAAGGACCACAATGTACCCTGTATGTCACTGGTCGTTAAGGGTTTTTTCAGAACATAATAGCACAAGTCTAGCAAGAACACGCTATTAATGCCCTCCCTCCAGCAGGCTTTGTGGAATAGAGCAGTCTCAACGCTGGTTGCAAGACCGTGCTATAAAACAATCAAGTCCAAAAAAAGGCCAGTGACATACAGGGTACGTCGCTGGTCCTTAAGGGGTTAATTTATTAAAAAAAAACAAAAAACATTTTGGGTTACTAAAGCTCTATAGATGTACAAATTGTTTCAACTAAGTAGATATCTACGGCTACAACCATTTTGCTTTTCTTTAGGAACTATTCAGAACTCTGTACTATTGTTATTTTTTTTATTTTTTAACAGGGAGGCCAACATATAACATATAAAGTAGTGTAAGATAATATTCAAATCCATAATAAATAGAGTTTTAACAGAAAAAAATGCAACATGAATGTTTATCCGCAGAAACTAATGCAATATGAATGTTTATATCTGCCCTTTAAACAATGTGCAAGTTGACTCTGTTTCTTTAGCATAATTCAGTAAACCAGTTGATACAACTGTAGAAAATTAAAATGAATTTTAAAATATGTAAGATCTTTTGCAATTAAATTGTATGGTAAATTGTATTGATTAGAATAGAAATGTTATTCCTTAATAAATCTGGCAACTGAGCTTTATCAGTAAAGATGCTTTGCTAAATAATTACTAGTGTGTATCTAAAACTATTTAATCATTGTCTTGATGGTAAGTAACCTTGCATGGAGCACATGTGCTGGGTTACAAAGGGCCAAAGGGTCATACAAATGCAGAAAAAAAAATCACATTTGCATAACTAATTTATGTAAGAAACTTGAGTTACTAATTTAGTACCATCTGTATTACACAACCATCTTGGACTGGGGTATAATTCTGATATTTATTAAAGCTGCAAAATATTTTTTTTTACAATTATTGTTTAACATTTTATACTGGTCATTTAAAAATGAAGACATCTACCTTTTAAAGAAACAATACTACATTAGAAAAAATAAAATAAAAACAATAAAGGCATAATGTTGTCATGCCTCTTCTCTGTCTTCATGTCATGCCCATGGGTGATCCAGGGTTGCTGAGATGTTCGGCAGCTGCCTTGTCATTGTGCTATATTATACCTGTGGTTTTGGCTGAGTATTGTAATAAGTCTAGCTCCCTTTGTCTGCAGATACTAGCAGCCCCAGCCAGCCCATTTAAGGCAGCACTTCCTGCTACCTTTTGCCAATTATAGAGCCTTGTTCACTGGGTGTGCTGATTCTGTTTGCTGTCTGCTGGATACTGACTTTCTATAACATTTTATTGGACCTTTCTTTAGTCTGACTTTTTTCTACTGCTTTTGCCTGAGTGCTGCCCTAGTTTTTGCCTTCTGAGTTTGTGCTTCGCTGCCCAATTGTTTTTAAAATTATGCATTTAGGGAAGAAAAATACAAACATTAATTATGGACTCAATGACACTTTACTGACTGTTACAAATGAGGAACGGGACTTGGGAATTATTATTTTGGATGATTTAAAATTTAGTAAACAATGTAGTACTGCAGCGAGTAAGGCCAGCAGAATGCTTGATTGTATTGGTAGAGGTGTTTGCAGCAGAAATAGTAAGGTTCTTATGCCACTTTACAGATAATTAGTTAGGCCTCATCTTGAGTATTGTGGACAGTTCTGGAAGCTATATCTTCAGAAGGAGATAAACAAACTTAAATCAGTGCAAAGGAGGGCTATCAAAATGGTACATGGTCTAAAAAATAAAATGTACCAGGAGAGGCTCAATTACCTAAATATGTATAGCTTAGAGGAGAGAAGGGGGAGAGGTGATACAATAGCAACTTTCAAGTATATTAAAGGGCTTAGTAAAGCTGAGGCTGTGAGTATTTTACATAAACAGAAAAATTCAAGAACAAAGGGTCATGATCTTAAGCTGAAGGGTAGTATATTCAGGAGTAATTTGCGGAAGCACTTATTTACTGAAAGGGAGATTGATTCATGGAATAACTTCCACAAGAGGTGGTAATGACAAACACTGTGGGGGACTTTAAGAATACCTGGGATACGTATAAGGCTATCCTACAAACTAGACAAGTTTATACTTTTAGGAAATATCCGGCAGACTTGCTGGGTCTATGGCTCTTATCTGCCATCAATATCTTTGTTTCTATGTTTGTATTACTCTTGGCCTGTTCTTGGCTTCCCTTTTCTCCAGTTAATTCCAGTACCATATTCTGTTATCTCCATATACTGGAGGAACTCTTACCTGACACTGAATAGTGGCCAGGAAAGTAGTGGAGGAAATATAGATTAGTGGGGTTGCCTGACAAATGCTCATGTTGATTTTGCTAGGACTCTCAATATCACTAACTCTTTTGATCTGTTTACAAAAAGGCAAATAATTAAAAAAGTTACTGAAAATTGGACTTCTGATTCTATACCAACCAACATTTAAATAATAAAATCCAGGACTTGGCATTTTAAGGGTGGAGCTTAAGCAACTCATGGGTGGAGTCTGGGTGTGGAGACATGCAATCTTGGGATGGAGCTGCTTGGGTGGTCCCAGTTCAGTGACAAACAGGACAGGATTAGAGTTTGAGCAAATTGGACTAGACTAAAATAAGCAAAAGGGGAAGCAGCACAATCATTTAAATTAATTTCACATAGGCATGGAAAATACATTGACCAGAAAAAAGTCTGAAGAAAGAAGAAGACAAAAATAGATTGACAGTCAAAAATACATTGATAGACAAATAGGCAGAAAGAGACAGTTAAATAGATAGGTATGGATGTTCATGGGAGTGTGTTTGTAAGGACATACATGTGTAAGTGAGAGAGTATAAAACATAGGTGCCACATCCAAATAGAGTCAGACATCGGGTCTGTGATCTAGTACTCCCCTCACCTTTGTTGTTTGCACTTCATTTTCTTCTTATTTTATATGGCTGGTTGCTGTATTCATGATTTGGGTACACAAGTGGACAAGCAGGCTTGGACCATATTCATACTACTATAGATAAGGTAAAGGAGTCTGCTCTGATTATATATATATATATATATATATATATATATATATATATATATATATATATATATATATATGTATATGTGTGTGTGGGTGTTAATTCTGTCTCAAGTATTGATGTTATTCTACATGCATGACAATATATATATATATATCTATATATATATATATATATATATATATATATATATATATATATATATATATACAGGGAGTGCAGAATTATTATGCAAGTTGTATTTTTGAGGATTAATTTTATTATTGAACAACAACCATGTTCTCAATGAACCCAAAAAACTCATTAATATCAAAGCTGAATAGTTTTGGAAGTAGTTTTTAGTTTGTTTTTAATTATAGCTATTTTAGGGGGATATCTGTGTGTGCAGGTGACTATTACTGTGCATAATTATTAGGCAACTTAACAAAAAACAAATATATACCCATTTCAATTATTTATTTTTACCAGTGAAACCAATATAACATCTCAACATTCACAAATATACATTTCTGACATTCAAAAACAAAACAAAAACAAATCAGTGACCAATATAGCCACCTTTCTTTGCAAGGACACTCAAAAGCCTGCCATCCATGGATTCTGTCAGTCTTTTGATCTGTTCACCATCAACATTGCGTGCAGCAGCAACCACAGCCTCCCAGACACTGTTCAGAGAGGTGTACTGTTTTCCCTCCTTGTAAATCTCACATTTGATGATGGACCACAGGTTCTCAATGGGGTTCAGATCAGGTGAACAAGGAGGCCATGTCATTAGATTTTCTTCTTTTATACCCTTTCTTGTCTTTCTGAGTCGGACTGGAGCTCTCTGCCCTTTACCAATCCAGGCACGGGCCCATCCATCTGGCCCATCAAGACTCACTCTCATTTCATCAGTCCATAAAACCTTAGAAAAATCAGTCTTGAGATATTTCTTGGCCCAGTCTTGACGTTTCCTCTTGTGTGTCTTGTTCAGTGGTGGTCGTCTTTCAGCCTTTCTTACCTTGGCCATGTCTCTGAGTATTGCACACCTTGTGCTTTTGGGCACTCCAGTGATGTTGCAGCTCTGAAATATGCTCAAATAACGAAAAAAAGGCACCTTCACGGTTATGCTGTTAAAAGGTCTTTTGTTTATTTCTTGAACAGCAAACAAATTCTTGAATTCAGCTCAGGATGGAAAGTTTGGGTTGTTCCCAGTGACCCACTGACGCGTTTCGGCTCGCTGGCCGTAATCGTAGTGTGGTCTGTATAGCCTCTATCGGCTCTTTTTAAATCTGTAGGCTTTTGCCTATTGGTTAAAACCAAAAACCTGGGAATTAACCCATTACTTTCCAATTCATTTAAATACTCATATGTAAATACTATTACAAAGACTTTCTTAGGACAATCAATTCATGTATATTCTAAACATCCTCATATATGACATGACTTCATAAAATTACATTGGCACATTTCAGAAAATGATAAATTCATATCTAAATTAATACTCTTGTATAAACATAGTGATAGAAGGAGGAAAAGGCTATCAATGATTACATACTTAATTTAAATATGTTGTTAACTCCTCTCTTAACTATATACTACAATGGTACCCTTTTAGTGTAATGCAACCTTTACCAGATAATCTAAGACTTAAATATTAATTTATGTGACCCCTTGTTTTGGGTAAATTCATTCTTTAATATCTGTTGTCCCCAACTCCATAATTTAGCTGCCAGTTTTTGAGTTTATGTTCCGGGATCGATTTGCATTATCTCTTAGACAGTCAGAGTCAAAAAATTCCTTATTTCTGGACACACAGACTATTGCCAGAAGTTGATCAGATCATATTCTGAATTTAATCCTTGTGGCAACCTCGTTTTTAGTCTGTGTATCCAGAATATTTCTTTTTTAGCCAAGACTGACTCCCTATCACCTCCTCTTGAGCCCATTTTTGCATCATCTATTATTGTCCATCTAAGTGTTTTGCTACTTTTATTATGACAATTTTTGAAATGAAGCACAAGAGGTGTAGTTAGTTTACCTAATTTTATGTTTGAAAGGTGCTCTCTAATTCTATACCTTACTTCTCTAGTGGTGAGTCCAGTATACTGCACTTCGCATTCTATACAAGTAAGCAGGTAAATGGAATAAGTGGCTCTACAATTTGAGCATCCTTTAAATTCAAAAACCTCTCCTGTTACACTACTTTTAAATTCTTGTCTAGGGTCTAACTTCTCGCAGGCTTTACAATGTAAATTGCCGCATCTAAATACCCCTCTATGTTCTAACCATGAGCTTCTTCTTGGAAGCTCAGATTTCAACTGTGTAGGAGCAATTCTATTTCCAATGGACAGTCCTTTTCTGAATGCAAACCTGCACATTCTTGGACTAATCTCCTCCAACCCATCATCAGCTTTTATCATAAACAGATTTTTTCTGATGATTTGACAAATTTCCTCATACTGATTACTATATTGGGTGACAAAAGTCACCATTTTCTCCTCCTTAATATCACGCTTTTTTGATAGATCCCTATAATTAAGGTAAATTGACCTGTCTTGGCCATCAATATCTTTTCTTACTGAGTCAATATCTTTTTGTTGATATCCTCTTTCTCTCAATCTTTTACTAAGATCGTCTTCTTGTATACTGTACGTATCCATGCTTGTACAGTTTCTCTTGAGCCGTATATATTGACCCCTTATAACTGATTTAAAGACCCTTTGGGGATGATTACTGCGGGCATGCAATATAGTATTGCCCGATATGGGCTTTCTATATAATTCCACCTCAATTTTGCTTTGATTCTTTCCTTTAAGGGTAACATCTAAGTAGTTAATACTGCTCTTACCTACTTCAAAGGTGAAATTAATCCCCACATCATTTGTGTTCAGTTTTTCCACAAACCTCTTCGCCTCCTCAGGTCTACCACACCATACAAATATCAAATCGTCTATATATCGTTTGTAATAAACAATGTGGTCCCTATCAGTGTTTTCACCCCCAAAGATGTGGGACAGCTCCCACCATCCCATGAATAAATTCACATAGGATGGTGCAAATTTTGCTCCCATGGCCGTCCCACATCTCTGGAGGTAAAATTCCCCCTCGAAGGCGAAGAAGTTGTGGCTCAGTAAAAATTCTGTTACTCGTAAGATGTACTTACATAGATCTTCATCAAAAGATTTATTTCTATGAAGAAAATAGTTTAATGCCTCCAAACCTTTCTCATGTCTAATAGAGGAATATAATGAGACTACATCTATTGTCAACCATATGTAGTTTTCTTTCCAATCTATAGATTCCATTTCTAGTAATAACTGTTTGGTGTCTCTTAAAAAACTTGGTAACTGTTTCACCAATGGTTGGAGAATTTCGTCCAACCATTCTGAAAGATGTTCAAAAATAGAATTGATTCCACTTATTATAGGCCTTCCTACCACATTTTCTAAGGATTTGTGGACTTTGGGCAAAAAATTGAAGATCGGAATAACGGGGTGGTCTACCAACAAAAATTCTTTGGTTTTATCATCCACAAAACCACCTTCAATTCCATCATCAACTAAGTGCCCAAGTTCCTTTTGAAATCGTTGTGTAGGGTTAAAAGTCAACTTAGTGTATTGGTTCGGATTACTCAACTGTCTGTGGGCTTCTTTGACAAAGAAGGTTCGGTCCATAACCACGACCGAACCCCCCTTGTCTGCTGCCCTAATTACTAAATCATTTCTGTTTCCCAATTTCTTTAACGCTAAATGCTCTTCTTTGGTCAAATTTTTTCTTTTGTATTTATTTACACAATAAGCTAATTTATTTAAATCCCTTTCAACTCGTTTTTGGAATTTCTCCAAAATTTCTCCCCTAGATTGAATAGGATAAAAAGAGGAAACTCATTTTAAAGATGGTCCTTTTACTATCTGCCTGTTTGCAAATTCACTGTTACTTTCATTGTATAATGATTCCAGAGTTTCCAGATCACATTCCTCCTGATAGCTAAGGTTCCTACTCATAGGATATCTATCTCTTTCAGACTGCAGGTGACTAAATACCTCTCCGCTCTCATCATTTTTAAAATGTTTTTTCAATGTTAAATTTCGAATCAGTTTATTGGTATCAATTAGAGTCTGAAAATATGGCCAAACTGGTGGCAAGTGGCATCTTGGCAGCTGCACGCTTGACTTTTCTCAGTTCATGGGCAGTTATTTTGCGCCTTGGTTTTTCCACACGCTTCTTGCGACCCTGTTGACTATTTTGAATGAAACGCTTGATTGTTCGATGATCACGCTTCAGAAGCTTTGCAATTTTAAGAGTGCTGCATCCCTCTGCAAGATATCTCACTATTTTTTACTTTTCTGAGCCTGTCAAGTCCTTCTTTTGACCCATTTTGCCAAAGGAAAGGAAGTTGCCTAATAATTATGCACACCTGATATAGGGTGTTGATGTCATTAGACCACACCCTATCTCATTACAGAGATGCACATCACCTAATATGCTTAATTGGTAGTAGGCGAGCCTATACAGCTTGGAGTAAGACAACATGCATAAAGAGGATGATGTGGTCAAAATACTCATTTGCCTAATAATTCTGCACTCCCTGTATATATATATATATATATATATATATATATATATATATATATATATATATATATATATACACACATACACTTTGTATCAAAGGTGCACAGCACTGAAATTGTTAACCTACAACACTGCTTGGTTTAATGGATTCCAAAGCATTTAGATCTGCCTAATTTTTTTTAAATAATCATTGTGGAATTACTGTTTTAAGAAGATTAGTGCTACAGTATTAAACAGTGAAACGCATGTTTCTTATGTTCATTGCTTTCCCTAGATATTATAAATCCAGTAAAATCCCACATTATCATATAAACAGTACACTGTATATGTCAATATTCTACATTTAAGGTTGTATACTAATGACCTAGACATTCCAATGAGAGACATAAAAAACAAACAAAAAAGAGTTAGATGTTAACCCTATCCTTTCTAAACCATTCTTATATATAAGTCATAAGCAGTGCATTCCAGAAAAAAAATATGTACCTTTATTAGACCAAGAATACATTTTCCATTGATGTCTGGTTTTGTTTATTAAAGTAGCATTAAAGGCAATAGAAAAATAATGCAGCTTCTGACATGTTAACAATTTAAGTAATTAGCATAAAACTGCTACCTTCTCTATTCAACCCATCTACAAGGTCAGCTTGATCCTTTGCTTGTTGTATTCATTCCTGCAATCATTTTTATACTGAAAAAATTACTTTCAGTTTTCAACACAGAAAACAGATTCCAATGTTAGAGCAGCTCTTTGATGAACTACATGCCTCTGATATCTGTGCACAAGAAGAAAAAATGTAGCAGAGTGACCATATGATCAGGTCAATATGTCTATTTTTATATTAAAGCATACTCATGCCACTATGTTCCTTGACACAGTATTTTAAAGAAAAATTTAAAGGGACATAGTACACTAGATTTGTATTTGCATAAATGTTTTGTAGATGATCCATTTATATAGCCCATCTGGGAATGTTTTTGTAAAAATATATAGTTTTGCTTATTTTTAAATAGCATTGTGCTGATTTTCAGACTCCTAACCAAGCCCCAAAGTATCAGATGGTATACTGATGTCTACAGACTCCTCGTTGTGTAATGGGTATTTTCATATGCAAGGGAGGGGGAGTTTCTGCCTGTTCCTGCTTTCCCAGCCCCTTTGAGTGAGTGTCCCAGCCTAACCTCATCAACAGTGTTAAACTGAGAACTTCTAAGTAAGTTTTGAAAATGGTTTATACTGGATGTGTATGTCAGTATCTGTGCATATTATTCTTTATAGTAGTGTCTATCACATGTAGTTATATGAAAATTGGTGTATACTGTCCCTTTAAAGGGACAATCTAGTTCCTATACAAATATGGTTTTTTTTTTAAAGGAAGAGGAAATCTATCTATCCATCTATCTTTTAAAATCTCTAATTGCTCACATAGTCCTTCATTTATTAAATAATGGATGGGCACGATTCTCAACTATAGAACATGTTCTTCTGTGATTGAGGTGAACGGACAGTGGACACTGTACACCTGGTGCCTGCATTTAACATTGCACTAGGAAATCCTTGGTCATGCAGGAGCAAGGTCTGTCAGTCCTCCCAAAAAAACTACTGTATATCACCTCTGAAGATGACCGTTGCTTCTTAAAGGGACACTGTTTTTTTTTTTCTATCGTGATTTAGATAGAGCATGCAATTTTAAGCAACTTTCTAATTTACTCCTATTATCAAATTCTTTTCATTCTCTTGGTATCTTTATTTGAAATGCAAGACTGTAAGTTTAGATGCCGGCCCATTTTTGGTGAACACACTGTATTGTTCTTGCTGATTGGTGGGTAAATTAACCTACCAATAAACAAGTAAATTCACCTGAACCAAAAAAATAGCTTAGATGCCTTATTTTTCAAATAAAGAAAGGAAGAGAATGAAGAAAAATTGATAATAGGAGTAAATTAGAAAGTTGCTTAAAATTGCATGCACTATCTGAATCACGAAAGAAAAAAAATTGGGTTCAGTGTCCCTTTAACTTTTGGCATGCAGGTGTGCACTAGCAAGTCTAGCCCACAACTCCAAAGCAGCTTTAACTGATTTATAACTGGAGCTCAAAGGATGTTTTCATTGGTGTTTTCAGCTGTGAGGTGAAAAGTGTTACAAAATGCAGTTAGTATAAAGTTTTATCAGCAACTTTTTAACTAAGTTTACATACCTCCCCTCTTCTGTTTTACAACAGCAAAATACACACAAATATATATTATAAATACTTTCAAACAATTTAATTTATATCTATAACTCTTACATTTAGTCAATATATTTGTATTCACTATTTTAAACAATATAATTATGAATCATTTATTATTTAATAGATCATATTTTAGTATCTAATATATTTAGTATTGAAGTATGAATATATTAAATATGTGTGTCTTTCATAAGTTCCTGCCTAGAAAAATCATTCTTAAAGGGCCATGATACCCAAATGTTGAAACACTTGAAAGTGATGCAGCATAGCTGTAAAAAGCTGACTAAAAAATATCACCTGAACATCTCTATGTAAAAAAGAAAGATATTTTACCTCAAAAATTCCTCAGTAGCCACATCCCATTGTAAAGGACTTCTAAGCAGCAAATCAGTATGTCTGTCCCGGGACAGCTAAGGGAGTGAGCTTACGTGCACACTCATCTTTTTTCCCTATTCAGTTTAAGGAAGTTTACTATGAAATCTCACGAGAGTTAAGTCAAATCGCATGAGATCACAGTAAAAGAGCTCATGACCTCAGCACTGCTGATGCTGATTGGCTGCTGTTCATTTCTTCAATTTTTTTTTTTTACCTGTAGCTGAGCAACAGCTGAGTATAACTTTTTACACAGCAGTTACTCTGCTGAGCTGAGGAAATTGTGAGGTAAAATATCTTCTTTTTTTACATAAAGATGCTCAGGTGATATTTTCCTACCAGCTTTTTATAGTTATACTGCATCAGTTTTAAGTGATTTAGCAGATGAGTATTATGTCCCTTTAATTAATCATATGATTTTATTAAAGTATGTTTTTCACTATGAGAGCTTGTAAAAATTTTGACACCATTAATGACTGCTTGCAACAAGCTGAAATCTGTTATTGGACTCAAGATAAACATCCACTACCATACTTTAGCAAGCACAAAATGAAAATACTATATAGTTTGCTATCTTATTTGGTAGCCGTATTTTGCAGTATTAGAATCCTGTTTAAAAGCACTGGAGACATATTCTTTTGTTACATAAATGGCAAAGCTCTAATAAAAACGACATATGTTTTGTACACATAAGGGGATATATCTCCCCTTTTGTGGACACTTGACTTTATGAGTAAGATCAGTGCAAATATGCAGACAGTGAGACTCTGGCACTAATGTTAGCATGCTAGCAGAGGTAATATCTATGCTCACCCCTTTTATTATATTTAGTTGTGCAGCAGGGCTACTTACTGAAGATTGTCAGCTGTCCAGAATTCTCAAAAGAGACCCAGACTGGTGGAAAAAACAAAAACAAAAACAAAACATTTCTCAGAACAGTACAAAACAGCAGCATAAACACATTGGGGCCTATTTATTAATGTGCGAGTGGACATGATACGATATTGTGGATCATATCCGCCGCACATCGATAAATGCCGACAGCATACGCTGTCGGCATTTATCATTGCACCAGCAGTTCTGGTTAACTGCTGGTGCAACACCGCCCCCTGCAGATTCGTGGCCAATCGGCCGATAGCAGGGTGTGTCAATATGATCGAGTTGATTTCCGGCGATGTCTGTCCGCCGCCTCAGAGCAGGCGGACAGGTTATGGAGCAGTAGTCGTTAGACACAGGGCATCAAGCTCCATACTGTGTTTGATAAATAGGCCCCATTGCCTGTTACTTTGTAAAAAAAAATGTTGACATTTTTATCCAGCATAGTAACCTTCAAGAATATGAAACCTAAAACTTTTAATTAATACCAAAGTTAATCCTTTTCAATTAAAGGCAATACTGAAGAGAGGCATAATGAAAAAAAAATATTTCCATATAAACATAAAGGGACATAAAACCCCAAAAGAAATCTTTCATAATTCAAATGTAAACCTCACCTCTTTGTTTTATTGGTATCCTTTGTTAGAAAGCAGGGAGGTAAGTTGTGGAGTGTGCACATCTCTGAAGCACTATATGGCAGCACTATTTCCTGTCATGTAGTGCACAAGACATGTGCACACTACCTATCTAGGTTTCTCATCAATGAAGAATACCATGAAAATTAGCAAATTTGACAAAAAAATAATAACATGAGAAAGAAGCAAATTTGACAACAAAAGTAAATTGGGAGCATTTTTAAAATTGTCGTAACCATGACAGAAAAATGTTGTGTTTTATTTCCCTTTAAATTGAATAGTCAATTAGTGGGTAACATACTAAGATCATAGCAAAACCTCTAAGTAAAAATACACTTACGCCATAGGGGCGCATTAAACTCTCCAATTAGAGAAAAAAAACTAGAGATAAATATGTGGAATAGTAAATGATTCAACAAAGAGGGAAGTATTGAAGTTACTGTGAAAAGTCCTAATAGTTCACATGTAGGAATTCCAAAATGCAGCAGCTCTTCAGAAGACAAGCACACTCTCACTCTGAAAACACAAAAAAGAAGCACTTCCTAGTGTAATAAGAGTGGACCAGGCTTGACAAAATGAGCAAACAGATATTGTGGTACTCACAAGTGAAGCGGCACGACAATGTGCCTATAGAGGCAAGCAGCGAGCTCTTGTGTCCCAGCTCACTGAAATTGAATAACATTTATTAAAATCAAGTGACATAATAAAATCAAGGGATTACATGACAGCCCTTGAGCAGTAAAACCGCAACACATTTCTCAGATATATAAGCCGTTTCTTCAGGCGTAAACCGCTCATTACACACCCCTCCTTAATATAGCAGTCAGTAGCCAATTCACAAACAAGATTCAAACCCACCCCCTATATACACAGCATATATACAAATAACTAATATATTGCATCTCATTTGTATTACACAATGATCTCTATCCCCAACGTCATCTAATCACATGATATGGAACTCACATCCATGATAGATCCAACATAAGCCCCTATTTCGGGGATAATTACTTGTTACGTCTTTACTAAAATGAATGCGCTGTGCGTATAATAAAATACAGTTATATATAATTCCCATAAATAACAAATCAAACAATATATTTATATGTTGAAACATACTCTGATTTAAAGCACTATTTATGTATGTCCAAAGAAAGTGTTTAAGCCTAAAACAATGTATTGATCTGTAACTAGAGTTAATTCCATAAACAGCCTCTCTTTGGAAAAAAGACTTGCGATAGGAGGCCGTAATCACATGAACCAAAAAAACATCAAAAAAAATTGTGAATGAAAGTTTTGTTTAGTGTTCATGATTGGTAGCTTTGGTCACTTGATATTTATCATCAGAGGTAGCATAAATAGATTCTCCTCTGTGTTGTTTTAACACAATCCACATCCCAATGACTAATAGATAGAACAATAATAAACTTAAATATCATATGAACAATAACAATCTAATGGAAATCAGAACCTATAGAACATATACCATATCTATTAAAAAAAAAAAAGTTTTGCGGTATGCTGCCATACGGCTATACCGCTAAAAAATTGGCCATTGCGCGTAGAATGGCAGATCTCCCATATTACAAGTCGCTGCAGTATAGCTATAGCGCAAGCGTTTTAGCCTGTAACGCAACCATCCATTCTGCAATCAAAAAATAACGTTTGAGTGTTGGATTTTCATAGCACCTGTATTACAGGTTGTGCGGTCTGACTGAAATGCTTGTGTTATAGCCTATACCGCCCTGATTCATACCGCAATCTGAGACCAGTAATTATGGATTTTGCGAAACAAAAATGTTTCACAAAACTCATAGCTAAAATGTTACAAAGTACACTAACACCCATAAACTACCGATTAAGCCCTAAACCACCACCCCCCGCATTGCAAATACTATAATAAACCTATTAACCCCTAAACTGCCGCCCACCTACAAAGCCAACACTAAAATAAAGTATTAACCCCTAAACCACCGCACACCCACAGCTCCAACATTAAATAAATCTAGTAACCCCTAAACCGTCAGCCCCCCACATGGTTAATACTATAATAAACCTAATAACCCCTAAACTGCCGGCCCACCCACATAGCCAACACTAAAAAAATCTAGAAACCCCTAAACCGCTGGCCCCCCATATCGCAACTACTAAATTAAACTATTAAGCCCTAAACCTAATATACCCTAATTTTAAATTAAATTCCCAATATAACTATTTTTAAATAAATCAAAACTTACCTGTAAAATAAAATAAAAACTAAGCTTAAATTATAATGTAACCTAACATTACCATTTTAAAACAATAAAATTAATGAAAAATAAAAAAACTAAATTACAAATAAAAAAAATTCTAACACTACGAAAAAAAAATACATTACAAAAAACTAAAAACTCTAAAATTACGAAAAATAAAAAACTCTAAGATTACAAAAAATAATAAACTAAATTATCCAAAATAATACTAATTAAACATAATCTAATACCCGTATAAAAATAAACAAAGTCCCCCAAATAAAAACACCCCCTAACCTAACAATACACTACCAATAGCCCTTAAAAGGGCCTTTTGTAGGGCATTGCCCTGAAGCAATCAGCTTTTTTACGTTAAAAAATTACAAAGTCCCCCCAAAAGTAAAACCCCCCAACCAACCAACCCCACAAAATATAAAACCTAAGTAAAAAAAAAAGCTAAGCTGCCCATTGCCCCTAAAGGGGCATTTGTATGGGCATTGCCCTTGAAAGGGCATTCAGCTCTTTTGTGCCCAAAGCCCTAATCTAAAAAAAAAAACACCCAAAAAAAAATACTAACATCAACCCCAGGAAAATCTACTCACAGTTCCTGAAGTCCAGACATCCATCTTCATCCAGGCGACGAGAAGTCTTCTATTGTCATCCCGGTGGTGCAGAGCAGGGGAGGTGTGGAGCATCAGTAGCGCGGACATCCAGCGTGGAGGATCCTCTTCATATGATCAAAGCTGTACACTGAAGATTGAATGCAAGCTACCCGTTTAAAAATGGTGTACCTTGCATTCCTATTGGCTGACATTTTCAAATCAGTCAATAGGATGAGAGCTACTGAAATCCTATTGGCTGATTTGAACAGTAATGTTAGGTTACTTTATAGTTTAAACTTAGTTTTTTTTATTTCACAGTAAGATTTTATTGATTTAAAGATAGTTATATTGTAAATTTAATTTAAAATTAGGGGTGTTAGGTTTAGGGGTTAATAGTTTAATTTAGTGTGTTGTGATGTGGGGGCTGGCGGTTTAGGGGTTAATAGGTTTAGTTTAGTAGTTGTGATGTGAGGTGCCAGCAATTTACGGGTTAATATGTTTATTTTATTCGTTGCAATTCTGGGGTCCAGCGGTTTAGGGGTTAATAGTTTTATTTAATGTCGGCAATGTTGGGGCATGGCGGATTAGGGGTTAATCCTTTTATTTAGTGTCATGATGTTGGGGGCGGCAGATTAGGTATTATTAATTGTATTTTGTGTCTGCGATGTCGGAGGTGGTGGATTAGGGGTTTTTAGACTAGGGGTTTATGTTAGGGTGCTAGGTTTTAAATAACTTTCTTTTCCCCATAGACATCAATGGGGTTGTGTTGCGGCGATCCCCATTCCGCGATCACAGGTGTTATTTTTTTTTAACACTTTCTCTCCATTGATGTCTTTTTTTGTGTTATTTACGCACTTGGTATAACGCAAAACTTGCAATCTTGGTTAAAGAAAAACATAATTTATGTAAGAACTTACCTGATAAATTAATTTCTTTCATATTGGCAAGAGTCCATAAGCTAGTTACGTATGGGATATACAATCCTACTAGGAGGGGCAAAGTTTCCGAAACCTCAAAATGCCTATAAATACACCCCTCACCACACCCACAATTCAATTTAACGAATAGCCAATTAGTGGGGTGATAAAGAAAGGAGTAAAAAGAATCAACAAAGGAATTTGGAAATAATTGTGCTTTATACAAAAAATCATAACCACCATAAAAAGGGTGGGTCTCTTGCCAATATGAAAGAAATTAATTTATCATGTAAGTTCTTACATAAATTATGTTTTCTTTCATGTAATTGGCAAAGGTCCATGAGCTAGTGTCGTATGGGATAGTAATACCCAAGATGTGGAACTCCACAGAAGAGTCACTAGAGAGGGAGGGATAAACTAATAACAGCCATTTTCCGCTGGAAAAAAAAAATCCACAACCCAAAATATAAGTTTATTCTCATAATGAAAAGAAAAAACTCAAACATAAGCAGAGTCAGAATCAAACTGAAACAGCTGCTGAAAAACTTTTCTACCAAAAACTGCTTCCGAAGAAGCAAATACATCAAAATGGTAGAATTTAGTAAATGTATACAAAGAAGACCAAGTTGCTGTTTAGCAAATCTGATCAACTGAAGCTTCATTCTTAAAAGCCCACAAAGTGGAGACTGATCTAGTAGAATGTGCTGTAATTCTCTGAGGCAGGGCCTGACCCGACTCCAAATAAGCCTTATGAATCAAAAGCTTTAACCAAGATGCCAAGGAAATGGCAAAAGCCTTCTGACCTTTCCTAGAACCAGAAAAGATAACAAATAGACTATAAGTCTTCATGAAATCTTTAGTAGCTTCAACATAATATTTCAAAGCTCTTACCACATCCGAAGAATGTAAGGATCTCTCCAAAGAATTCTTAGGATTAAGACACAAAGAAGGGACAACAATTTCTCTATTAATGGTGTAAGAATTCACAACCTTAGGTAGAAATTTAAATGAAGTCTGCAAAACTGCATTATCCTGATGGAAAATCAGAAAAGGAGATTAACAAGAAAGAGCAAATGATTCAGAAACTCTTCTAGTAGAAGAGATGGCCAAAAGGAACAACACTTTCCAAAAAAGTAGTTTAATGTCCAAAGAATGCATAGGCTCAAACTAAGGAGCCTGTAAAGCCTTCAAAACCAAAATAAGACTCCAAGGAGGAGAGATTGATTTAATGAAAGACTTGATATGGACCAAAGCCTGTACAAAACAGGAAGCTTAGCAATCTTTATGTGAAATAAAACAGAAAGAGCAGATATTTGTCCCTTCAAGGAGCTTGCAGACAAACCCTTATCCAAACTATCTTGAAGAAACTGTAAAATTCTAGGAATTCTAAAAGAATGCCAGGAGAATTTATGAGAAGAACACCATGGAATATAAGTCTTCCAAACTCGATAATAAATTTTCCTAAAAACAGATTTACAAGCCTGTAACATAGTATTAATCACTGAGTCAGAGAAACCTCTATGACTAAGCGCTAGGCATTCAATTTCCATACCTTCAAATTTAATGATTTGAGATCCTGATGGAAAAACAGACCTTGAGGCAAAAGGGCTGGCCTTAATGGAAGTGGCCAGGGTTGGAAACTGGACATCCGAACAAGATCCACATACCAAAACCTGTGAGGCCATGCTGGAGCTACCAGCAACACAAACGATTGTTCCATGATGATCTTGGAAATCACTCTTGGAAGAAGAACAAGAGGCGGGAAGATATAAGCAAGTTGGTAACACCAAGGAACTGCTAATGCATCCACCGCTTCCGCATGAGGATCCCTTGACCTGGACAGGTACCTGGGTAGTTTCCTGTTTAGATGGGAAGCCATCAGATCTATTTCTGGAAGACCCCACATCTGAACAATCTGAGAAAACACATCTGTATGGAGCGACCACTCCCCTGGATGTAAAGTCTGATGGCTGAGATAATCCACTTCCCAATTGTCTATACCTGGGATATGAACCACAAAAATTAGACAGGAGCTGGATTCCGCCCAAGCAAGTATCTGAGATACTTCTTTCATAGCTTGGAGAGTCTGTCTGAAAATAAATGAACGGTTCTCTCTTCAACAGAGACCAAACCTGAAGAGCCCTGAAAATCGCACAGAGTTCTAAAATAATGATTGGTAGCCTCACCTCTTGAGATTTCCAAACCCCTTGTGCTGCCAGAGATCCCCAGACAGCTCCCCAACATTAAAGACTTGCATCTGTTGTGATCACAGTCCAGGTTGGACGAACAAAAGAGGCCCCTTGAACTATACGATGGTGATCTAACCATCAAGTCAGAGACAGTCTAACATTGGGATTTAAGGATATTAATTGTGATATCTTTGTATAATGCCTGCACCATTGGTTCAGCATACAAAGCTGGAGAGGTCTCATATGAAAATGAGCAAAGGGGATCGTGTCCAATGCTGCAGTCATGAGACCTAAAACTTCCATGCACATAGCTTCTGAAGGGAATGATTGAGACTGAAGGTTCCGACAAGCTGAAACCAATTTTAAGTGTCTCTTGTCTGTTAGAGACAGAGTCATGGACACTGAATCTATCTGGAAACCTAAAAAGGTGACCCTTTGAGGAATCAAAGAACTTTTTGGTAAATTGATCCTCCAACCATGTCTTTGAATAAACAACACTAGTTGATTTGTGTGAGATTCTGCAGAATGTAAAGACTGAGCTAGTACCAAGATATCATCCAAATAAGGCAAAACCGCAATACCCCTTTCTCTGATTACAGAGAGTAAGGCACAAGAACCTTTGAAAAGATTCTTAGAGCTGTCGCTAGACCAAATGGAAGAGCGACAAATTGTTGATTTGTGTGAGATTCTGCAGAATGTAAAGACTGAGCTAGTACCAAGATTTCGTCCAAATAAGGAAAAACCGCAATACCCCTTTCTCTGATTACAGAGAGTAAGGCACAAGAACCTTTGAAAAGACTCTTGGAGCTGTCGCTAGACCAAATGGAAGAGTGACAAATTGTTAAATGCTTGTCTAGAAAAGAGAATCTCAGAAACTGATAGTGGTCTGGATGAATCGGAATATGAAGATATGCATCCTGTAAGTCTATTGTGGACATATAATGCCCTTGCTGAACAAAAAGCAGAATAGTCCTTATAGTCACCATTTTGAAAGTTGGCACTCTTACATAATGAGTCAAAATTTTCAGATCCAAAACTGGCCTGAATTAATTTTCTTTCTTTGAGACAATTAATAGATTTTAATAAAACCCCAGACCCTGTTCCTGAAACGGAACTGGTATGATTACCCCTGAAAGTTCCGGGTCTGAAACACACTTCAGAAAAGCCAGAGCCTTTACTGGATTTGCTGGGATGCATGAGAGAAAAAATCTTTTCACAGGAGGTCTTACTCTGAAACCTATTCGGTACCCTTGAGAGACAATACTCTGAATCCATTGATTTTGGATAGAATCTGCCCAGAATGTTTTGGAAGAATCTTAATCTCCCCCCTACCAGCTGAGCTGGAATGAGGGCTGCACCTTCATGCAGACTTGGGGGTTGGCTTTGGTTTCTTAAACGGCTCGGATTTACTCCAACTTGAAGAAGGTTTCCAAATGGAACCAGATTCTTTAGGGGAAGGATTAGGTTTCTGTTCCTTACTTTGTCGAAAGGAACGAAAACGGTTAGAAGCTTTAGATTTACCCTTAGGTCTTTTATTCTGAGGCAAAAAACTCCCTTCCCCCCAGTGACAGTTGAAATAATCAAATCTAACTGAGAACCAAATAACTACCTTGGAAAGAAAGAGATAGTAATCTAGTCTTAGATACCATGTCAGAATTCCAATATTTGAGCCACAAAGCTAAAATAGCTAAATACATAGATTTAACATAAATTTTGATGATATCAAAAATGGCATCACCGAAAAAATGATTAGCATGTTGAAGCAAGCGAACAATGCTAGACAAATCAGGATCCATTTCCTGTTGCACTAAACTCTCCAACCAAAAAGTTGATGCAATTTACCAGCTGCAACATCAGCCATAGAAATGGCAGGCCTGAGAAGATGGCTAGACTATAAATAATCTTTCCTTAGAAAGGATTCAAGTTTCCTATCTAAAGGATCTTTAAACGAAGTACTATCTTTCATAGGAATAGTAGTACATTTAGCAAGAGTAGAAATAGTCCCATCAACTTTGGGGATCATTTCCCAAAACTCCAATCTAACTGCTGGCAAAGGATACAATTTGTTAAACCTTGAAGAAGGAATAAAAGAAGTACCAGGCCTGGGGCGGAGTTTGCCGTCTAAGGAGATGGCCGCATCTTGAACGAGCTCCAGAGCCCTATCTGTTTAGAACAGCCACAGGCAGTAGCTGACTAGCAGTTGGAGACCCCACTAGGTGATGGCAAAATCTTGAGGTACAATTGAGCTAAGAAGAAAAAATGGGGTTTATTTAGCAGCGCTAAAAAAAGCTAGGAAATGATGATACCAATCTAATTTATGTTTTATACAATCTAGTTTATTTAAAAATTCTTATAACACATAAAAACAACAGCAAATGCTTTTCCTAATTAATAAAGGGACGTCTCCCTTATACAACACTTATAAAAACAGACTAGAGCCATATAATCCTAGAATTCCAGGTATAAAGGAATTAATTCTATAGATAACATATGGCAAGCAACAAATTTCTAAGATAAATGATGAATTGAATATTTAAAAGGCACAAATGTATCAATCCTAACAGCTTTACAGTTCTTCAGTAACAAATACAGTTATAAAGTTACACAGTTACTTTCCTTGGACATATTATTGGCTCAGGTGTGCTGGATAGTTAAAAAGGCAAAAAACAGCCAAAATTCTGATTTAGGTGCCAAAGCAATTGTGGTTAATGGAAATGGTTAATTTAACAGATGAATACAATTTGTTGCTTGCCATATGTTATCTATAGAATGAATTCCTTTATACCTGGAATTCTAGGATTATATGGCTCTAGTCTGTTTTTATAAGTGTTGTATAAGGGAGACGTCCCTTTCTTAATTAGGAAAAGCATTTGCTGTTGTTTTTATGTGTTATAAGAATTTTTAAATAAACTAGATTGTATAAAACATAAATTAGATTGGTATCATCATTTCCTAGCTTTTTTTAGCGCTGCTAAATAAACCCCATTTTTTCTTCTTATCCACCATTTAGTTCTCTTTGAGGGAAGAACTTTTTTAGCAGCAGGAATCCACCTTTAGGCGCTCCTATCACACTACACATAAGTACAATTGAGCTAAGCCCGGAGCCTGAAGCTTAAACTAAGTATTAGCCATTCTGTGTTGTTGCTTACTGACGTCCTACCGACGGCCTATGCACCCGCCTGATTCTGCAGTGGGGCAGAAGCACATCCGTGCACACATCAGAGGACCTACAACCCTCCGGCTCTCAAATTTAGCAGCTGGGCACTTGGCTTACACGCTCGATCCCTCTCAATCAGCTCAACAGCAAGACAGAAAGTGCCGCTAGAAAAGCTGAGAAGGACTCATCCGCCCGCATGGCAGCCCAGCTCTTCATCGCAACCTAATGAGGAACAGATGATCCCTGCAACTGGGTAAGCCCTTATAAGCACCTGCCGATACTTGCTTAAATGCCCTGACTTTACCTGCAGACGAGCAAATTGAAAATAGTTCCTAAGACAGCCTATATGACAATACCAGTTTAGGCAGGCCTAATTAGCATGGAAACTGTCACGCAGGCCTAGAGCCAGACTACATATCTCTTAAAGGGGAACCTCCTGAATATAACTGACAGCTTCTCTCAAGTAATCCCCACCAAACCACTTGTTTATATGAGATAAATATTTACTCTTTAGTGTGGGGCCTCATATACTACACAGCATGTCTCCTAAAAAACCATCAAAGGGAAACAAGGGCCCTAGGCAGCTGAGGGCGTCAAATCCCTCAGTGAATAGTTTTTTTTTAAAACCCTGGATTCCAGATCCTCTGCTGTAACAGACCCTACACCTTCAGAGAATGCCAGCCCGGCAAGCTCATCTGACTCTGAATCAGAACAAACTTCTGACACCATCACCATTCCAAAAGCCCTATTTGACTCACTCCCTTCAAAGAAGGATTTCTCTTCTCTGTTAACACAAGTTAAGCAGTGTATCAGGGATGACATTTCTGACATCAAAAAAGACTTATCTGACATAGGCCACAGGGTTGAATCCCTAGAAAATAACCAAGAGACACACGTCTGCTATTTCTGATTTGCACAGCCTCATTAAAAAACAGGACACCACGATTGCTGAGCTGGAGGATAGGGTAGATGATGCTGAAAACAGAAGCAGGCGCCATAATATCAGGTTAAGGGGCATCCCTGAACTAATTTCTTCTTCAGACCTGGATCAATATTTACAAGATCTCTTCAGCACGTTGAAAAAGGAGGAAACCCCTTCAAAAATAGACATTGATCAAGCCCACAGGGCTTTGCGGCCTAAACCGCCTGAAGGACAACCACCCAGGGACGTAATTGTCCGCATCACTAGCTTACAGGCGAAGGAGGAGTTGATGAAATTGGCAAGAGAACAACAACCTTTCATTTATGAAAACTCAACTATCCAGATGTTTGCAGATTTATCCCAAAGGACACTTTTCAAAAGAAAAGAACTCATACCTCTCACTCTATGCCTTAGAAAAATTAAAATTCCCTATAGATGGGGGTTCCCCTTTCATCTGGTAATACTCTGGAAAGGTAGACGGCTCACATGCTTTTCAACAAATGATATCCAAAAGATTTGCAAGGAGCTTGACATACCTTCACCATTATCCACGTCTGATCTTCTGGCATCCCAGGTCGGTGAGGAAGGTCTAGTCCCCCTACCTCAGAGAAAGGACTGGGAACAGGTACAACATAAGAGAGCGAGACGTCCACCCTCTTCACCACAGCACCTCTCAGAGGAAAAGGGATGATGGTTAAATAGCCCTTGATGTTCTCTTTTATCCCTCTTTCCTCAAACCTGGATGAGTGTAGGAGATGAACTACCTATACGATGACTAGGCTCCTGGTCCCAGTTTGGTACTTGACTTTCCATGCTCCTGGAACAAGGTCTGAGCTTTTGTTTTGCCTTTTCTAAAGATGCCTCAGTTAGGCCATGTCTAGACCCACATTTTGGGATCTCTAGTGTCAAATGTTACTTATAAATTATTTGTTCTTAAACAGTTGGGAGAATATCTCCCTTAGTTTATTAATATGGTTTGTATATATTGTGTTATTGATGTAACTCATACTGTTTTTTCATATTTTTTTATTGTTTTCTTTGATGTTATTTATTTCTAACTGCAACCTCAGTGTGTACTTGCTCCTTACTTTTTTTGATATTCATATTACAATGTCAGTCCATCATTATGCAACTGTTCCTCATTTCCTATGACGTGTAACAAATCACCACAAGACATTAACATATTTACACAAAACACCAAAGGCCTGAATTGCCAGAATAAAAGGAGACTGGCTATCTCAGATCTCCAGAAAAGAGGTGGGAACATTCTAATGCTCCAAGAAACACATTATAAATCAAATAATATTCCTAAATACTTTTCGCCCCACTATCCCCAACATTTCCACAGCACTAACTCCCATAAAAAAGTCAGTATCTTGATTCATAAGTCAATCCCATTTACCAAAACTCACATTGACAAGGATAAGGAAGGGAGGTACTTGTGTATCTGAGGAATCCTATTTGGAAAACCAGTAACCCTGGTGAATTTATATGCCCCTAACAAATTACAAGGGAATTTTCTCTCATCAATCTGCAACACAGTCATGAAAGAAGCTAAAGGCTTTCTGATAATGGCTGGAGATTTAAACATTCCGTTGAATCCTATAATAGACTGCCCCAACCCAGACACTAGAGCAAAAATCCCCCACCTCCAAAGCATTTGGCAAAAATTCAAATTACTCAGCTTACATGATTCCTGGAGATGCCTAAACCCCCAAAAATCAGACTTCACATTTTTCTCGAACCCAAAGCGTAATTATTCTAGGCTGGATTATATACTTGTAGACCACCTAGTTCTATCCCACATCCAGCAATCACATATTAAACATACTTTGTGGTCAGACCACTCTCTTGTCACTTGCACAATTAGATGGCCTTCAGCCCCTTTTAAATCCTTCCAGTGGAGATTGGAGGAATCCCTCCTGTTCACTGAGCAGATTGACTCGTACTTTACTATTAATGACACTCCAGACATTGATATAACCACTCTCTGGGAGGCACATAAAAGCACTCTAAGAGGCGAATTCATCAAAGTTAAAGCGCAAATCGCAAAAAAAAAACAGGGAAAGGACCATAAACATAGCTAAAGAATTAGCTGAGCTAGACCATGCACACAAACTGCTCCCAACCGATTCCCTGATTCTAGAACAGCTCACAAAAAAGAGAGACGAGATGAATCTTATATTGCATATAGGAACCCAAAAGCAACTACTTCACCTCCAACAAAATTTTTACAGAGAGGGGAACAAGTCAGGAAAACTTCTGGCGAGGGCATTAAAACAACAACAACAACAGACTTACATACACTCACTTAAATCCCCCCATGGTAAATTAATTGAAGACACCACTGCTATAGCGGTTGAGTTCAAGGAATTTTACCACAAATTATACAATCTCTTTCCAAGCAGAAACCAAAATTCCCACTTACAACTTTGCCAAAGATATTTAGACAATATCCCACTTCCCCAATTAACGTCAGACCAATAAAATATTTTAGATCAACCTATCCAATCCTCTGAAATTCTCAAGGCCATAAAAACTTTAAAGCAAAACAAAGCCCCAGGGCCAGATGGCTTTTCAGGCCTTTATTATAAGACGTTTGCAAAATCCCTCGTCCCCTATTTGACAACTTTATTTAATTCTATCTCGGATAACACCCCCTTCCCGGACACCATGCTTCAAGCTAACATCTCTGTACTAGCGACCAGGTTGGGTTCGTCCCCCATAGAGAGGCAAAAGACAATACGGTCAAAATTCTCAACCTCCTAGAACACATCTCTTTAAACAAGATTCCAGCCATTTTCCTTTCCACCGATGCCGAAAAGGCTTTTCACCATCTAGACTGGACTTTCCTAATAGCAACCTTACAGCACTTCCACTTTCCCCACTCCTTCATCCAAAAAATATTCGCTCTATATACTAACCCATCGGCCCAGATTAGAGTTAATGGTACCCTCTCGGACCCTTTTGAGATACGGAATGGCTCCAGACAGGGCTGTCCCATCTCCCCACTACTGTTCATTCTCTCTCTCTCGAGCCTCTGGTTATAAAAATCAGATTGAACCAACACATCCAGGGGATTGATATTGGCACCCATTCCCACAAACTGGCTATTTTTGCAGATGACTTACTAATCACAATGACTGACCCGCTTGACTCTCTCCAAGCTGCCATATTTGAGCTCTCGAACTGCGGCTCTGTATCCAATTTCTCGGTAAACATGACTAAATCTGAATATCTTCCCATAAATCTAACACAAACTACCTTGACACCTTAAAATTAGACTGTACCCTTAGACCCCAAACCAAATATCTAAAATACCTAGGCATATCTTTAACCCCAGATAAAGAAGACCTGTGTAGATATAACTATGGAAATTTAATCTCTGAGTTCCAAGCACTTGCGTCTTCTTGGTTACCAAAAAATATATCCTGGTTGGGTAGGATCCAAGCAGTAAAAATGATTCTTCTGCCAAAAGCCCTTTATGTCCTGCAGACGGTCCCAATCCCGGGTATTATTAAAAACCTAGATACATTAAAAAAAATCATAAACGATTACATCTGGTGGAAAAGGCCCCCATGCATTAATAAGAACACCCTCTATAAACTCCCTAGAGAGGGGGGTTTTTGAGTCCCAAATCTTTGCGCCTATAAACTGACAATATCGCTACAGAGAATAGTAGATTGGTGCAGATTTGGGGGACCAGACTCAAAAAGATGGATTCAAATTTGGTTCAGACTTATCATACTCTAAACACATAAGTAGTTTAAGCTGGAATCCAGCATTTCTCAACAGCCACGCAGTCTCCTCTTCTGCTATAACCAATGAAACATGGTCGGATTGGAGGATGTTTCGTAAATCTTTCAAAAATATTTCCACGACCTATTCATCCCTTACTACAATATTATCTAACCCTGAATTCACCCCTAGTCTGCACTTAGACACTTCAAATTTTCAGGCACTGGAGCAGATGCTTCCAATACACATCCTCACAGAAGGGAGTAACATTAAATCCAAAGGCCAAATTGATGCTATGGAGCATCCTTTTCTATCTTCTTGGTTTAGATTACACTAAATTAGACATTACATAGTCACCCATAGACATAGAACAGACCTCTTAAGGCCTCTAACAATGTTTGAACAGCTTTGTATATCCAAGGAGAATCCTTCTAGGGTTATCTCTAATCTATAAAAACTAACCCTGGCTAGCTTTTACCCTCTCCTACCTCCTTATACTGGGAGCTGGGATAGAGAGCTGAATTCCTCTACATCTGCCCAGACATAGTCACGTAGATTAATAGCTTTATCTCAGTTGGGTCATTCCTCACAAGCAAAGGAAACTAACAAAAAAATAATGCTACGGTGGTACTTATCTCTAGCAAAACTTAAATACATCTACAAAAACACCTCAGGTCTGTGCTGGAGGAGATGTCGGGAGGAGGGCCATCTTTCCCACATCTGGTGGGAGTGCATGCATATCAAACAGTTCTGGGCAGATATATTTAATTGCATCAACAGGACCTTAGGTTCTAACCTAGATCCCACCCCAGAGATGATAATGCTCAATCATCCTAACAACTTGACTTGTAAAATAAGAAAACACTTATTCCAAATCCTACTTAATGCAGCCAACCAACTCATCCCCAAACATTGGAAAACCTCACAAAGTCCTTCTATTTCGGAATGGATAGCCCTAGTAAATAAAAATGTATTATTAGAATGGTTCCATTACCTCAAGTTGGGCCAATTGACCTTCTTTCACGATATACAATTCCTCTGGGACTCTTTTCTCTTTGGTGTGAACATCCCGATCCACAAAAACCCTTCATGTTGCAACAGTTACTAATACTTATATGACCCATGGAGTAATGCAGTACATACACAAAATTTCTTTTTTGTATTTTTTGGTTTTGTTTTATTTTGTTTTAGTAGTGTTAGTTGTTTAAACAGATTTCCTTGTTTAATATCTATGTAACATATCAAGATTGTTGTCACCGGGGGTCTCTAACCCCTGACTCACCTAGGCGGGGCCTAAAAACTAAAAGCCTTTTCCTTGCTTCCTATTCTATATGATATAAGGTTAATGTCCTTCACTATTTTGCTCGCTTTACTCATCGCCGTGGACATACCCAAGTCTTAGCCTTGATGAAACGAACTTGAAACAAAGCCAAAGGAAATTGGGAGCACCCCGCATCAGCTATACTTTCTGTATAATACGTTGAACATTCTTGTACCAATGCTTATTGATTATGTATTGTTGGAAAATATTTTCAAATAAAAAGAATATAATAAAAAAAAAGAAGTACCAGGCCTATTCCATTCCTTAGAAATCATATCAGAAATAGCATCAGGAACTGGAAAAACTTCTGGAGTAACCACAGGAGGTTTATAAACAGAATTTAAATGTTTACTAGTTTTAGTATCAAGAGCACTATGGCTAGATTACGAGTTTTGCGGTAAGAGCGGCTCGGTACTAACTTGCAAGTTATTTCCACCGCTCACCTCCCTATAGCGCTGCTATTACAGGTTTTCATAAACCCGGCATTAGCAGGCAATATGTGAGCGTTGAGAAAAATTGAGCTCCATACCGCACTCAAATACCAGCGCTGCTTTGAGCTGGTTTTACGTACTCGTGCACAGTTTCCCCATAGACATCAATGGAGAGAGCCAGATAAAAAAAAGCCTAACACCTGCAATAAAGGAGCGTAAAGCTCCGTAACGCTGCCCCATTGCTTCCTATGGGGAAAGAAAATGTATGTTTACACCTAACACCCTAACACCCTATCAGCCAATCGGAATTAAAGGTGAAAAAATCCTATTGGCTGATGCAATCAGCCAATAGGATTGAGCTTCAATCCTATAGGCTGATCCAATCAGCCAATAGGATTGAGCTCGCATTCTATTGGCTGATTGGAACAGCCAATAGAATGCAAGCTCAATCCTATTGGCTGATTGGATCAGCCAATAGGATTGTTTCACCTTTAATTCCGATCAGCCAATCGGAATTCAAGGGACTCCATCTTGGATGACGTCCCTTAAAGGAACCTTCATTCTTCTTTAGTCTTGCTTATAGGTCCCGAATGAACACATAGCCAATGACATTTCTGTATTTGGAGGCGTGCCTGACCCCGGGTCTTTTAAAAACAGGACTAAGATCATCCGGTTTATACAACTCTTGAGAAAGTCAGGTCGTAGCCTGAAGAAACGCATTGAGGCTGCACTCTCACCCTCTCCTGGTTCCTGAAACGCCGGCGCTGAACATTGAGTATCCCCCGGTACAGCAAGTCTTCTTACGGCTTTCTGGAAACGCTTTCGAGGACCCAGCTGACGAGGTGACAGAGAACACACCCACAGTATCCGATGGAACTTACTAGGACTTGGTGACTGTGCTTATTTTCTTTTACCACATTGTACGTGTTATTTTAGTGCTTTGTGTGTCTGTTCTATTAAACGGTGTTACACTTAGAGTGGGATGCGCTCTGTGTTTTCTTTCATTTTGTAGCATCTTCTATGTTCAGGAACACAGCCCTGCGTCTTACACTGGAGCAGCATCCACGTGCTACACCGCAGCTGGGAAGTATTTTTACCCCTCTGACCATTGTTTGATGCCATTATCGGTATTGTATTACACTTTATCGGGCTGCAGAATCTACTCTGACTGCCTATATTCCTGTCAACTGTGCACAGCTAAGAATAGAACTACTATACTTTTTTAACTTTTCTACCTTTTGAAGATTTTTTACTATTTGATCCTGACGTGTGCATAAATAGAGCTGATATGTATTTCTAATAACGCCAACTGGCTATATTTGAGAAGCGCAGCTTTGTTGTGAATTTTAAGTTTCTACTACTGAATCCTACCTTGAATCGTTATCCAGTTTCCTAGGATCTGATTTTACTCTGTGTCTACAGCTGTACACTAGTTAATGCTGTCTAGGATTTGAAACATTGTTTCCATTTATTTTGAGCCACCGCTCCCTCATACAACCGCCAGCTTTAAAACCTGAGCCGCCTCTCCTACAGAGACTTCAGCGACACTTAGCCCCAGTTTGGAAACCTACGTAAAGAGGTAAAAGATTAAGCTTCTGCTCAGCTGTTACTTTTCTCGTTCCGTAACTCCCGGTCTTTTGTGACGTCATCTGCAGCATCAACACTGTTAACCAGGAAGTCTCACACGCTGTCAGTCTCCCTTTGCATAAGACGCAACTAAACAGCAAGTGGGAGTTTATGGGAGGAAGACTGCTTATTCCCTTCTTATAAGAGGTATCCGATAACATCTGAACTATCATTTAACTGTGAATAGTAAAGTCTAATATCCTCTAACTGGGTGTACTATTGCTTAAGAATGCTAGATTATAAAACAACCTTTAACCTATCACTGCCTTTATTATACTAACAGCCGTGAGTATATAATATACCTTTCACAATTTGTTTGGCATTCACTTCCCTGTAGTGTATTGCTTAAACATTGTGATACAACTACTACTATTTCAGTTTGTGGGAATCTGCAGCTGAGTTCCACATCTGCTAACAGTTATCATTACATAATACTAAACCCAAACATGGAACCAGCAGATTTACCACAAATAGTCTACAACCTATCCCAGAAGGTAGATCAATTGGCGCAAGGCCTTCATGAATTACAGGTGGAAAATCAGTCTCTGCGAGGAATAATTAGAGACTCAATGGCACAGAAGTCTAACCTACCAGAGATCATACCCGAACCACTTGTTTCCCTTCCAGACACCTTTGCAGGAAATCGGAAACACTACAGACAGTTAAAAAATGCCTGTCAGTTGCGCTTTAATTTGAAACCCAGGAGTTATGCAAAAGAAAGAATCAAAGTGTTGACAACTATATCCTTCCTAAGGGGTGAACCCAGGGTTTGGGCTGACAACTTCTGTGAGAACGACAATCCTGTACTAGGTTCTTTAACCGGATTCTTCAGGGCCATGGATGAACTGTTCTTAGACTTAGACGTTCAATTAAGTGCCGAAGCCACTATGAGGAGTCTGAAACAGGGGAAAAGACAGTTGAAGAGTACATCACTGAAGTTAAGCAATGTGCTACAGACTCTCAATGGAACTCTATTGCACTCTGCAACCAATTCCGACTTGGATTAGCCGAGAACATAAAAGATGAACTTGCGGAGGCGGGGCTTGGCCGGGCAGGCAAATGGCTGCGTAGTCACACAGCTCCGGTACAATAGAAGGACAAACTTCGGTTCAAACAGGTGCTATTCACCCTTCACCACGAAAAACAGGCGACTAAACACTCAGAGACCACAAAGATATTAATGAGGCTATTGGGAGCGTTCGGGCTCTCCTGAACAACCGCAGTGAAAACTCCGCTCCGCACAGTGCCGCCGCCATCTTGGTACTCCCGCGGCAACGAACAACAACAGCAGCATGTGAGTTAACTAACAAACACATTGTGAATATGTAGGAGTTCAGTAAGAAAGCACGCTAGAAGGAAAAAGTACCTAATTATCAAAAAACATAGCCGCACTGAGGCGGACCAAGATGCACACTGTAGAAATACACTCATACCTACGCCACTTTTGAGAATATGGGGACAGCAAAGAGCTATTAAATACATGATAAGAAACTACTCAGGAATGCATGTGAACTAACAAAGCGCTCCGCATTTAATCTTCATTACCGCAGCTTCACATTTGCTACGCCTGAAGAACCGAGAGCCACTACACAGGAAGTTTTGAGCCTCCAGGGCCCACATTCCGTTTTTTTTTTTTTCTTCCTAACTAAGCATTGCACCATCATAAGAATACAAACAAAAATGACGACCAAGCATAAAAATAAAGGGGACAAAAACCTTAAAAGCCAGACCCAAGCTAATACTCTGGTCAGCTCCTTTTTTCACGCTAACTCACCAGAAGTGCAAGACACAGACTCTTCGGATAACAATGCTCCCACTGACCCCACTCCTGCAGCAGATTATCTGATACAACTAAAACAGGACATTGCCAAACTCCCATCAAAGGAAGATTTTGACTCACTTAAAACTCTTATAACAAAAGAGCTAACATCTTTGCGAAAAAACATGACAGAAATGAGCGAAAGAATAGTAGACATAGAAGAAACACAGGACACAACATCTGAAGTAATCAGTTTATTACACAGTCAAGTAAATGCACAAGAAGATCAAATTGAGACCATGCAAGAGAAAATAGAGGACTTAGAAAACAGGGGGCGGAGAAGCAACCTCCGTATTAGGGGGATCCCAGAAGCTATAAAAGCTGCTGATCTGATGGAATATCTACAAAGCCTCTTTCGTCAGATTGTAGGCGACCAACAAGCCCCATCATGGGAAATTGAAAGAGCCCACAGATCCCTCCGACCCCCACCCCCCCCCAATGCACCTCCCAGAGACGTCATTCTCAAATTTCTTAAATTCAACGACAGAGAAACTATTTGGCAAAAAGCAAGGTCCTCCCACACGATTTCGTACTTGGATCATGATTTACAAATATATCCAGACCTATGCCCAAGTACTATTCAAAAACGAAAAGAAGCTCGCTTCATCACCTCTGTTCTACAGGATAGAAATATCAAGTATCGCTGGGGGTTCCCATTCAGCCTAATAGTCCCACATGAAGGGACGATACTCATCTACAAAGGTATTCAGGACCTGGATAAACTCTCTAAAGGATTGGGAATCCCCCTGAAACCCCCGGGACCTCCATCTTCCTCCGACGACTTTCAACCCCCCACTCTGCGCTCACATCTCACCACCCTGCAGAAGACATCCTGGACTAAAGTCCAGTCTCTTAACAAGAAACGGAGAGAACACTCCTACACCTCTCCAGCTACTACTGGGGACTGACAGAACTGTCATTTTATCTTGATTTCTACAGTGGGTGAGATTACATCTACGATCTAGACGAACTATTGTTGTCATGTTTAATCTGTTTTGTTTTGCTAAAGTTAATTATGCATTCCGTGTTAGTTTTGTACTTATTTACACTCACAATGTTCTTACATAGCTTAATCTACAATTCATAGTTTTGATTGTGGTGAAGAATTAACCACCCGTATTCTGACCTGTACAGGTCAACTTACCATTTAATTTTTCTCTTTGAAGGTTTCAGTATGCAACTCTTAACTTATATGTTTGCACTGTTATTTTGTTTTATTAAAACAACTAAGTCCTCTCTGTTGTAAAACCTCCGACTGAAATGAAAGCAATTTCAGTCACCATTATGGTTCTTTACCATCCCTCCCTCTTGACCAACCACCCTATCCCCCAAAGGTTACTACAAGTACTTAACTGCTTATTTTGGTATACTCACACAAGGAATTTACACAGATCCAGACAATACTCAACCTCACTTTTTTCCCCATTAGAACACACATATGAACCAGACAGACCTCGAACAAGACCCAAATTATGTTTTCATACATGCCATATAGTAACACATAATGACTCACAATGCAAAAGTCAGTAGACCATTAACTTTCCTGTCCATTAATGCAAAGGGCCTAAACAACCCTCACAAAAGGAATATAGTTATTCGAGACCTCAAAAGTAAAAGAGGCGATATAATATTTATACAAGAGTCCCATTTCTTAAAGGGCCACGAACCCAAAACCTTTCTATATAAGCATGGCCCCTCATATTATTCTTCTAACACCTCCAAAACTAACGGTGTGGGAATTCTAATTAGGAAGGGGATACCCTTCCAGCTGCTAGACTCCCATAAAGACGCAGAAGGCAGATACATAATCTTAGTGGGCAAACTTTATAACACAACAACAACCTTAGTAAGCGCATACACCCCCAATACCGCCCAAGACAAATTTATATCTTCCCTGACAAATAAAATTTTAGAAGTCACTAAAGGTATGCTAATCTTAGGGGGCGATCTCAACGTCACTCTAGATCCCTTTAAGGATAACTCCAACCACACCTCATCTACACCACACAGAACTATAGCCTCTATAAGACAAAAACTGAGGGACCTAGCCGTCCATGATGTGTGGAGGATACACCACCCAGATGTAGAAGACTTTACCTTTTTCTCGCACCCACACTCACGCTACACCCGCATAGACTACATCCTAACCGACGTCACCTCCCTATCATATGCCACACAATCCTCGATTCTATCAACATCCTGGTCAGACCATTCCATAGTATCATGCATCATACATTGGCCCTCAGCTTCTCCCTCCACCTATACTTGGAAACTCAATGAAGAACTTTTAGACCTCCCACAATACACGGATAAGTTACAGAAAGCTATACAAGAATTCTTTGTTATTAACCTCGGCTCAGTGCCAAACTTTCATAACATATGGGAAGCACACAAAGGGACTATACGAGGGGAATTAATGAGTATGCAATCTCACCATAGAAAACAACAGAGACTCCTGTTACAGGACTCCCTGTACAAGATGAATGAGCTGGAGATACAGCTCAAAAAAAAGCCTACTGACACACAACTAGCTAAAGCCTTACAGGAAAGCAAACAAATCACAACAAATCTACTAGACAAGGAATGTAAAAGACTAGCCTTTAAATTAAAACAATCATTCTATGAAGGGGATAATAAATGTAGCAGACTTTTTGCCCGCAAACTGAAACGCACATCCAACCGCACATATATTCTTAAGATCAAAACCACTGACAAAACACATCATGATACCTCCAACATAGCAGAATCATTCCGATATTACTACGACCACCTATACAACCTTACTGCAACATCCCCACTACAACACACTCACACCCCGACTGACATTGCATCACGTATTGAATGCTTTTTATCAGATATACACTTCCCCGAGGTAGCGAAAGAGCAACTAACTCTTCTCCAACAGCCCTTTACATTACTGGAAATCCGAAAGACCATAACAGACCTTCCCACTGATAAAGCCCCAGGCCCAGATGGTTACACAAACTATTATTACAAGAAATACACAGACATCCTATCTCCACACCTACTGACCCTCTTTAACTCAATTACGTCAGACAACCCTTTCCCCACACAGAACCTGGAGGCTATTATTTCCATAATACCGAAACCTGGGAAAGACCCCGAACGTGTAGAAAACTACAGACCAATTTCCCTACTAAATACAGATTTAAAAATTTATGCCAAGATTTTAGCCACCCGACTAAACACCGTCCTTCCACAATTAATTGGCAAAGATCAAGTCGGCTTTGTCCCAGCAAGAGAAGCTAAGGATAATACGATCAGGGCAACCCAATTGATAGAACACGCCAAACTTAGGAACATTCCGCTCTTGGTCTTGTCGACCGACGCGGAAAAAGCCTTTGACCGCGTCGGTTGGCAGTTTCTGAGAGCGGTACTAGTAAAAATGGGCCTGGGGCAAGAATTTACAAGCAGGGTTTTTGCCATGTACACCACCCCCACAGCCAGAGTACGAGTAAACGGGTCCCTATCTGCCCCCTTTCACATCACCAATGGAACCAGACAGGGCTGCCCCCTCTCCCCACTCCTATTTGCCTGTGCGATTGAAGCACTAGCCCACAAAGTTCGTAATCAGCCACTAATCACAGGCATACAAACTCAAAATTCACACCACAAAATAATGCTTTATGCAGATGACGTCCTGTTCTGTATCACAAACCCACTTACCACTATTCCTCATATTCTCCAATTACTAGACGAATTCGGAGTCGTATCTAACTTCTTAATTAATAAGAAAAAGTCGGAAATCATGAACATAAATCTCCCCCAGGAAGATTTAGACACAATCAAACCAATATGTCCATTCAGATGGCAGCCCACATCACTCCGATATTTGGGTATTCACCTAACCCCAACCCCGGACCACTTATTTGCCTTAAATCACAAACCCCTCCTCTCCAAAATAATAACGGATCTCTCATCCTGGAAAAAAACACATATCTCCTGGCTAGGAAGAATAAATGTTGTTAAGATGATCATCCTCCCTAGAATTCTCTACCTCTTTCAGACCTTGCCCATCCCACTCCCACCGAGTTTCATGAATACATTACAGTCAAATGTATTGGACTTTATTTGGTTCAATAACAGAGCAAGAATCAGCAAAAAAATTATGCTCCTACCCATAACTATGGGAGGCCTCGGGGTTCCAGACTTTCACAGGTACAGACAAGCTACATTCCTGCAACGCATTATAGATTGGCACAGTAACTTAGACAACAAACTATGGGTCCAATTAGAACACGACCTATCACAAACCCAACACTTAGGCCAATTATGCTGGACACCAAAGGACCGAGGAAGATTCTTAAAATCCCCCTCGCAAATTACTCTAGAAACGTATAAAGCGTGGGACAAAATGCTAATTGAATATCCCAATATTTCGACCAAATTCTCCCCACTAACACCCTTGACTCATAATACCGAGTTCAACCCGGGCCTCTCACTATCAAACAGACTTACCAATACCCCCCTCCGGTCCCTACAGATATACCATATGGGAAACGAACAACACTCTCCCACACGACAGGAACTAATATCCACAGGGTTTCTAGTCTTCAAAGACTGGCTCTTCTACAGACAATGTCACTCATACATTACAACCCACCCACAAACTTCTAACATGACCAGATCACTAACACCCCTAGAATCCCTCTGCCATAAAAATACTCCGACCAGGCACGCACTGTCCATCACACACACAATCTTGTCACAACAACCACACGGTTCGCTCCCATATTATATAGATAGATGGAATTCCGAATTAGGAACAGAGATTACACATACAGAAGCCCTACAAATCTTTAACAATATTAAAAAGACTTCAATTTCCTGTAAATTCATCGAACTCAATATCAAAATCCTACAGCGATGGTATCTGACCCCAGAAAGATGCAAAAAGATCTACAAACTCAAATCAGCACAGTGCTGGAGATGTGGTTCAGCTGAGTGCCACATGTCCCACATATGGTGGCAATGTGACAAATTATCCCCCGCGTGGACACTGATCGCTAAAGAATCTAGCTCAATCTTAGGTACACCCACCCCCCCCGATCCATGTATGTGGCTTTTTAATAAGATCCCAAACAAACTCCCCACCCCCTCCAAAAAACTATTCCATATTTTAAGCAATAGCTTTAAAATCATACTAGCTAGAAACTGGAAATCAAATAAAGTCCCTTCCCTAGCACAATGGCAATTAGAGTGTCATCGCACCCTTTCCTTAGAAGAATACCATTACATGAAAAACAAAACAGTGGACACATATGCCCAAATGACCTTTATGTGGGAAACTTACATACAGTCTAAAACTCCAACCACTCAGGAAGTCCAAAATTAATCGGTCCATGTAAAATTATGTTCATGTAACATAGAACTGCTTTTTGACCCAGATAATATGCTTATCCTTGTAACCATTGTAACCTTATTTGTTTATTCTCCCATTTTTCCTCCCCTCCCTTCCCCTATACCCCTGTATTACTTCAACTGTGAAGCAAGTCAACAATGTAACTCATTTTTATTTCTTGCATTTTGAATGTATGTACTTGTTTTACTCTCAATAAAACTTTTTGAAAACTAAAAAAAAAAAAAAAAAAAAAAAAAAAAAAAAAAAGATGAACTTGCAAGAATGGATCTCCCGAAGACCTTGGAAGGTCTGATGAGGCTGGCAACTCCGAGAGAGACGCTCTGAACGGTATAGCACAGAAACCCACTCCAAGAGTTACATTCTGAGTAGTACAGCACAGTCTTCATCCACTACTAAGATGCAAAGCGAACCTATGGAGCTTGGGGTTATACGTGGTCCTCTGACAGCTGAAGAGAGGAATGACAGAAGAATGAAATCCCTTTGTATGTATTGCGCAAACCCCATGCATTTGGTTAAGGACTGCCCAATCCTACTAAAGAACAAGAAAAGTAAGTTCTCTTTTATACACTCCTCATAACAGATTGATAAGAAATCTTCTTACTGCTTGTTATCTCTTTGTTTACAGTGGGATCAACATCAATTGAACACTGAAGCCATAATAGACTCCGGAGCCTTCGGGGATTTCATAGATATTGATGTTGTAAACAAAAATAAAATTCCTCTTGAATTAAAGCATACTCCTGTGTCTGTGCGAGTCATTGACATTCAACCATTAGTACTGGATCGATAACTCACCATACAGTTCTTCTTTTGATTACCACAGTTACAGGTCACACAGAATACATATCCTTTGATGTCTTACCCTCACCTCATTTCTCAATTGTCCTAGGCATACATTGGTTACAACTCCATCAACCAGTAATAAATTGGTCAACTCTTCAAATCAGTTTTGATTCCTCTTATTGCTATAATACCTGCTTCCCACACCACACCCTATTGCAAACCAATCAGGAAGAAGGTTTCCTACCCAAGGAGTACACAGATTTCCATGATGTGTTTAGTAAAACAGAGACTGAGACATTACACCCACATCGGATCTATGATTGTCCCAACTGCAGCATGGTGCAGATATTCCATACGGGCATCTTTATCCCCTAAGCCAACCCGAATTGGATCACTTAAAAGAATACCTAGAGGAGAACTTGCATAAAGGTTTTATCAGGTCCTCTACCTCCCCTGCAGGAGCAGGAATGTTCTTCGTCAAGAATAAATACCAGTCACTATGACCGATCATCGACTACAGAGAGCTTAACAAGCGAACCATTAAGAACAGGTATCCCCTTCCTCTAATGCCGGAGCTTATCGAACGTCTCTCTAATACCACCATCTTCACAAAACTCGATCTTAGGGGAGCGTGTAATCTCATAAGAATCAGAGAGGGGGACGAGTGGCTAACGGCCTTCAGGACCCGGTATGGCTTATATGAGTATCTTGTGATGCCATTTGGGCTGTGTAATGCCCCTGCCACCTTCCAGCATTTCATAAATGATGTGTTCAGAGACCTACTCGATATCTGCATCATCATAGACTTGGATGACATCCTCATTTATTCTACAAATAAACTCGAACATGTCAAACATGTACTCTGGGTTCTATTTAGGCTCAGAGTACATAAACTATTTGCTAAGCCTGAAAAATGTGTCTTCCATACCGACAATATATCCTTCCTTGGTTATACCATTACACCGACTGGTATACAAATGCAACATGAAAAAGTAGAAGCAGTACAAGATTGGCCACTCCCAACCAGTAAATAGGATCTACAACGTTTTTTGGGTTTCTCCAATTATTACAGGAAATTCATAAGAGGATTCTCAAAACTAGCAAAACCACTGACCATTCTCACAAGTTCTTCCACCCCTTTCCTTTGGACTAAAGAAGCCACAAATTCATTCAACCTTCTAAATAATTCCTTCACTTCAGCACCCATACTTAAGTTTCCTAATCCAGATCTTCAATATATTCTTGAGGTGGATTCCTCTGATTTCGCCATTGGGGCAGTTCTCTCAAAGAGAACTTCTGTGACAGATCCCATCCATCCTGTCTCCTATTATTCCAAGGTAATGTCCCCAGCTAAGAGGAACTATCCTATTGGGGAGAAATAACTCCTTTCTATTCATCGATCTTTGGAGCATTGGAGACATCTGCTAGAAGGAACTAAGAAACCAATCATTATATTTACGGACCACAAAAATCTCCAATACCTACAGAAAAATAAAACCCTGTCATCAAGACAAGTCCGTTGGAGCCTGTATTTTGCCAGATTTGACTTTAACATTGTATACAGACCCGCAACAAAGAACGGTAAGGCGGATGCCCTATCACGTCAATCTGAAAAACCAGAGCTGGAATTTGAGACAATTTCTATTATTCCTGAAGAGCGTTTCATAGGCATTTCAACTCAGCTTATAGATGATATAAAATGTATGTCAAAGGAAGAGTCTAACGTTCCACATACTGAAGTAACTCTAGAAGCCGGAATCTACTATCATAACAATAAAATATATCTGTCCCATCATTTAAGACCTCTACTCCTACAGACAAACCATGATTCCCCCCTTGCTGGTCATTCAGGGGTTCAACGGACTTATGAACTAATATCTAAGACTTTCTGGTGGCCAAACATGAGAAAAACAGTTCGAGAATATGTTGAATCTTGCGTAGTTTGTGCCACCCCCAAGGTAATGAAAAGACCACCCTATGGTCTCCTAATGCCCTTACCCATTCCAGATAAGCCATGGCAACATGTAGGCATGGATTTTATAGTGGATCTTCCTACATCACAAAACCAAAACACTATCCTAGTAGTCATAGACTTATTCACGAAAATGCCACATTTCATTCCTTACCATAAGTTACCCACGTCTTCACAAACAGCTACGCTATTCCTGGATAATATCGTAAAGCTACATGGAATACCACCCATACTCACCACTGACAGGGGCACTCAATTTACCTCCGACTTTTGGACCAAACTCTGCGAGGTTGCTCAGATTAATCAATGCTACAGTACATCTTTCCATCCACAAACTAACGGCCAAGCAGAGATGCTAAATCAATGGCTGGAACAATACATCAGATGTTATTGCTCGTATCATCAGGAAGATTGGATGAAATTATTACCCATGGCTAAATTTGCATTCAACAATTTGGAGAACTCCTCTACAAAGATGACCCCGTTTTATGCCAACTACGGATATCATCCCACTTTTTCTTTGGCTAAAGACAAAGCTATAAATACTCCTTTGGTGGATGAGTACACAAACTCCTTACTACAAAACTTCAAACTACTCAAACAGAACATCCAACAGGCTCAAATCTACCAAAAACATTACTACGACTTACGCTGCAGAAAACCTCCTCCTTACAAAGTCGGAGATATGGTCTGGTTATCTACCAAGAACCTAAAGTTACAAATCCCAAGTAAAAAACTGGCTGGACTCTACATTGGTCCATTTCCTATTCAACGGATAGTGAACCAGAATGCTGTCACTTTGTCTTTGCCCACTTCTATAAAGATACATCCAACATTTCACGTGTCAATACTAAAACCCTATACTCCAGTGCGGAACACTGACGTTGTGTTGCCTCCTCCATCTCATCTCATGGATCCTGATGAATATGAGGTCCAGACACTGTTGGATTCCAGGATTAGTCGTGGGCAGCTACAATACTTAGTTCGATGGAAGAACTTCTCCTCGGATGACGAATCTGGGAACCGGCGACTAACATCAATGCACCCAGATTGGTCTCTCTTTTCCACCGTAGGTTCCCGGACCGACCTGGGCCTCAAGCTGTGGGACAGCTTGTTTGAGGGAGGGGTACTGTCATGATCTGCGCTTTCTCATTGAGCTCATATTGTGGACTAAACCTTTAATTCAGAAGACCTGCCTACCATTCTCTTAAATATCAGCCGCACCCTCAATCTGGTGCTTAGTATTGTTAGTGCAACCTGAAAGCTACTGTGATATCAGAGCCTGTGTATTATTTGCTTATCCTCCTACTTGAAAGCAAGTTTCTACTACTGAATCCTACCTTGAATCGTTATCCAGTTTCCTAGGATCTGATTTTACTTTGTGTCTACAGCTGTACACTAGTTAGTGCTGTCTAGGATTTTAAACATTGTTTCAACTTACTTTGAGTCTCCGCTCCTTCCTACAACCGCCAGCTTCAAAACCTGAGCCTCCTCTCCTACAGAGACTTCAGTGACACTTAGCCCCAGTTTGGAAACCTACGTAAAGAGGTAAAAGATTAAGCTTCTGCTCAGCTGTTACTTTGCTTGTTCCGTAGCTCCCGGTCTTCTGTGACGTCATCTGCAGCATCAACGCTGTTAACCAGGAAGTCTCACACGCTGTCAGTTTCCTTTTGCACAAGACGCAACCGAACAGCAAGTGGGAGTTTATGGGAGGAAGACTGGTTATTCCCTTCTTAGAAGAGGTATCCGATAACATCTGAACTATCTGTGAATAGTAAAGTCTAATATCCTCTAGCTGGGTGTACTATTGCTTAAGAATGCTAGATTATAAAACAACCTTTAACCTATCAAAACAGCATACTTTCCTCATAACATCCTATGGTTGTAACGGTTCAGTTGACTAACTCCTCAGTGATATAACAATATACTTTCACTGCCTTTATTATACTTACAGCCGTAAGTATCTAATATACCTTTCACAATATGGTTGGCATTCACTTCCCTGTAGTGTATTGCTTAAAAATTGTGATACAACTACTACTATTTCAGTTTGTGGGAATCTGCAGCTGAGTTCCACATCTGCTAACAGTTATCATTACAGTAGGTCAGGGTGAGAATTTTGAATTAAACTCTGTTGTGAATGAGGAGACAGTGAAGGGACTCACAGAGAGGTGCAGCAGAAACAGAGCATCAAGAGAGGTGGATTAGGCTGGCAGATGTATTTAGGATGGATTGGAGGGGAGAGAGGTGGGAGAGAGGGAGGCCAGTTAGTAAGTTGTTACAGTAGTCAAGTCGGGAAATTACCAGGGAGTGGATTAGCTGTTTAGTAGTTTCAGCACCTAGAAATGGAGGAATTTCGGAGATATTGCATAGGTGGTTGCGACAGGATGAAGAGAGCAATTGGATGTGGGGAATGAAGGACAGATTTGAGTCAAGCATGACTCCGAGGCAGCAGACTTGGGGTGATGGGGAGATAGTGGTGCCGCCAACAGTGATAGAAAAATTAGAAACTGGAGTAGAGTTAGAGGGGGGAATTAGAAGTAGTTTGGTCTTGGACATGCTTATTCTTAGGTGGTGAGAGGCCATCCAGGAGGAAATGCCAGATAAGCAGTCGCTGATGTGAGAATTGACAGAAGGAGAGAATGCAGGGGTGGAAAGGTAGATCTGGGTATCATCAGCATAGAGATGATAGCTGAAGCCATAGCTGTTGATAAGTTTACCCAGTAAAGAAGTGTAAATAGAGAAGAGTAGAGGACCCAGGACAGAGCCTTGAGGTACTCCAACAGACAGAGGCAAAAGAGAGGAGGAGTCACCAGCAAAAGAGATGGAGAAGGATCTGTTAGAGAGATAAGAGTGGATCCAGGAGAGGGCAGTGTCACAGACCCCAAGAGAGCTGAGAGTCCATAGGAGAAGGGGGTGGTCAACAGTGTCAAAGGCAGCAGAGAGGTCAAGTAAGATGAGTATAGAGTATAAGCCTTTGTTTTTAGCAGAAAGGAGATAGTTAGTAACCTTGGTGAGGGCAGTCTCAGTTGAGTGTTGGGGACAGAAGCCAGATTGCAGGGGGTCGAGCAATGAGTTGGAGGACAGGAATTGGGTTAGGCGATCGAAATCTAATTTTTCAAGGAATTTTGAAGCTAGTGGGAGCAGTGATATGGGGCAGTAGTTTGCAGGAGAGTTAGGGTCAAGGGACGTTTTTTTGAGGATGGGGATGACCTTTGCATGTTTGAAGGAGGCAGGGAATGAGCTGGTAGAAAGGGATAGGTTGAATATGTGAGTAAGACCCGGAGTTAGGGTGGGAGACAAAGGGGGAATTAGATGTGAAGGAATAGGGTCAAGTGGGCAGGTAGTGAGGTGTGAGGAAGACAAAAGGGAAGCCACTTCTCTCTCAGTGGTTGGGAGGAGGGTGCAGAGAGTGGCAGAGGGGGTGACTGGGAGCGAAGTTGGGAGATTGCAGGTTTGTGTTGGGATGTTTCTTTGGATGGCAAGTGTTTTATTGAAAAAATAGTCAGCGAGGTCTTGAGCACTCAATGCAGATGATGGGGGTGGTGTAGGTGGGTAGAGGAGAGAGTTGAAAATGGAGAAGAGTCTTTTAGGGTTTGAAGAGTGAGTGGATAAAAGAGAAGAGAAGTATGTTTGCTTTGCTAAGCGAAGGGCAGAGGTGTAAGAGTAAAGAATGAACTTATAGTGCAGGAAATCAGGTTCAGAGCGGGATTTCCTCCAGGCACGTTCAGCACTGCATGAGCATTTTTGTAGGTGGCGTGTTTGTTGAGAGTGCCAGGGCTGGAGCTGACGACGTGGGGCTTTGCGAAGTTAGGGAGGAGCGAGAGTGTCAAGTGCAGCAGAGAGAATATTGTTATTGTGGGTTATAGCAAGGTCAGGGCAGGATATTGTGGAAGTGTGGGAGAGGCATATATGAATAAGATTGGAGAGTTGGGGAGGGTCCACAGTGTGCAGATGTCTACTGGTGCGGGGGTGAGAGGGGGAAGTAGGTTTAGCATCTATATGGGGATTAAAGGTGAGCAGATGGTGGTCTGAGATGGGAAATGGTCGACAGGCAGCATCAGAGAGAGAGCAGAGATAGGAGAATACCAGATCAATCGTGTCCATCACGGTGGGTAGGAAATAGGGTGGACTGTGAGAGGCCGAAGGAGTTAGTGAGTGAGAGAAGTTTAGAGGCAGCAGGGGCAGATGGGTTGTCAATAGGGATGTTGAAGTCCCCCAGAATTAGGGTAGGTGTATTTGTAGAGAGAAAGTGAGGAAACCAGGCAGCAAAGTTGTCGAGGAATTGGGAGGTTGGTCCAGAGGGGCGATAGATAACTGCCACTCTGAGAGAGAGGAGGAAGAATAGGCGGATGCAGTGGACTTCAAAAGAAGAAAAGGAGAGAGATGGAAATGGAGATAGGTACTGATAGGAGCAGGAGGGGGATAGTAAGATGTCAACACCACCACCATGTCTCTCACCTGGCCTAAGTATGTGGCTAAAGTGAAGACCACCATGAGTGAGAGCAGCAATGGAAGCAGTGTCAGAGAAAGATAGCCAGGTTTCAGTAATTGCTAGAAGGTTAAAAGCATTGGAAACAAACAGGTTGTGAACAGTTGTAAGTTTAAGAGCGAGCATTCCAGAGGGCACAAGAAAAGAGAGGGGATAGGCGCTGTGTTTTAACGGAGATGAGATTGTTGGTATTGCGTGACCTAGAGTTTTTGCTGCAGGGCCATGGTTAGGAGAGACATCACCAGCAGCAAGCAGTAGTAGCAGTGAGAGTGACAGAAGGTGTGAGTGAGATTTGTAGGAGCACGAATGACTAGATGCAGGAGAGTTAGAGGGGGAAGTGTTTCTAAAGAAACAGAGTAGTTCATGAGAGGACAGCATAGGGGATGAGAGAAGGGAGGGTGAAATGTGGATAGTGCGGGGATTGTTGTTGTAGGGACATACAGTGATTTTTAGGAGAAGGGCAGACAGAGAGAGCAGAAAAGACATGGAGAGCATTGTGTAGAAGTATAGTTATTAAGTTTACCTGTTAGTTGGTCTGCAGTTTCAACCTCCAGTTTCTAACTCCAGTGAGTAACTCCGCCACTTTTAATCAAAGAGCGACTTTAGACTCAGTAATGGAATAATTCTGTGCAGCTGATTAAAAGAAGTTGGGCTAGCCAGGAGTTACACACTTGCAAATTAGAGGGGGGGGGGTGGCAGGATGCATTACAATTATACAAAGTATATTATAAAATGATTACAGATAGACAAGATGGAGACAGAGCAAATGGTTACCAGAGATTCTAACAGGAATTAAAGGAACATTTAACAGCAGCCAGGTAGACAGAGGCAGAAGACATTACCAGAGATTCAAAGAGGAATTAAAGGGACATTTAACAGCAGCCAGGTAGACAGAGGCAGAAGACATTACCAGAGATTCTAACAGGAATTAAAGGGACATTTAACAGCAGCCAGGTAGACAGAGGCAGAAGGCATTACCTGTAGAGAGATGAGATGAAATAGCATTAGAAACAGTGTGGATGTAGATAAACTCCAGTGAGTAACTCCGCCACTTTTAATCAAAGAGCCACTTTAGACTCTGAGAGCCAAGGCTCAAATGAGCTTATGGCTTGCCCAGGTAAGAAAAATATTTTCCTAAATATGTTTTTCTCCCAAATATGAAACTGATAGTCTGCAAAAGGAAATATACGTAAACCTGACTCATGGCAAATATAAGTACAATACATATATTTAGAACTTTATATTAATGCATAAAGTGCCAAACCATAGCTGAGAGTGTCTTAAGTAATGAAAACATACTTACTGAAAGACACCCATCCACACATAGCAGATAGCCAAACCAGTACTGAAACAGTTATCAGTAGAGGTAATGGAATATGAGAGTATATTGTCAATCTGAATAAGGGAGGTAGGAGATGAATCTCTATGACCGATAACAGAGAACCTATGAAATAGATCTCCCGCGAGGAAAACCATTGCATTCAATAGGTGATACTCCCTTTACAACCCTCTGACATTCACTGTACTCTGAGAGGAATCGGGCTTCAAGATGCTGGGAAGCGCATATCAACGTAGAAATCTTAGCAGAAACTTACTTCACCACCTCCATAGGAGGTAAATTTTGTAAAAACTGAATTGTGGGTATGGTGAGGGGTGTATTTATAGGCATTATGAGGTTTGGGAAACTTTGCCCCTCCTGGTAGGATTGTATATCCCATACGTCACTAGCTCATGGACTTTTGCCAATTACATGAAAGAAACATAATTTTAATCCACACGGAAAAAAATTGACCTGTTTCAAAAAGGGGCGGAGACAACTCCTTTGGCTTTATAAAAAAAAATCCTTTAATACTTATGCTGTCATAATAACACACAATAAATATCAAGTAAGGTGGAAATCCACAGTCAAGATTTGATTTTCCTTTTACAGACAGAATTATTGTCAAATGGAATAAGTGTAAAATAATATTTTGCATTCAAAATTTAGCAAAGGTTGTACAATCTCTACAGTAAAGTTCCCTTTTGTAGTGATATCCTTCTTATCTTTTTTGTTTTACCCCAGTTCCTCAATGCTGTATGTTTAGGGGATATGCTTATGCAATTGTTACTGATACAGGTCTGTATAAATAAATATCTGAAAAATTAACATTATTTTACAAAAATCCCAAGCACTTCTGCTTTTATTTTCCTGCCCTAAGCCCCTCCCCCGCAAAACATTATATATATATTTGTCACAACATAGCAGTGATTAAACCCCATTTAGTGCCAGTACCACCCTTTGTAATCAGTAACATACACTGAGCAATGATTATATCCTTTTGTGCCAATAACACACATCAGTAATTATACCCTCTTATTTGATCCATTAGCACCAGCAAAACCACCGAACTGTGATTCCCCATGTTGGCTACTAGTAACATAAGCAAGAAATGGATTTCTTCCAGGGTGTCGGTAAAACAAAGCAATTATATTACCCCTCTGTGCCACCAACAGACATATAACTCTGATTGTCTCCTTGGCTGCTGCTGCTGCAAGAAAGCACAGTTATTTATTGTATTCATTTGCATATAAATAACACACACAGGGTGACTGATTAAGCCCTTTTTGCCAGCTTTGATTTGAAACCCTTAGCTATCCATTACAAATAGAGGAATTAATTAGCTCCTTTGCACCAGAGCATTCATTTTCTACAAGTAGTGATACTTTTCAATTCCGTACTGTTGGTTTTTATTTCATAAACTATTCTCTGTGCATGGTCCACTAAGCTAATTCTAGTGTCAGCATTGTAAGATAACAGACAGAATTGATACTGTGCAAGCAACATTCTTATCATTACCTACCAACTGAGGCAAGTGTTTAATGCTCCAGGCACATATTTGAGGTTTTAATGCCCCAGGCCCCAGGTATAACATCTAGCAGCATTTACCCTAGCCTGTGCCTACCAACACCATTGGTTAGGCAAACGCATGTATATTAATAAACAGAGATTTTTAGTAGTAGTAGAGATTGTTTAGTAGAATCCTCACCAGCATCAACAGATGATTTGTAGCAAATTGTGATCCTTCTTGTGAAACTTAAAGGGAGTCTGTGCTGTGCACTGCTTTCCTTTGGTTTGTCCAACTTGTAAATGTCTTTCATCCTTCAACCAGCAACAGTCCCCTAGAGAGTAAGGAAGCCTGCATGTGACAATCACAGACATCACAACATGCAAAACCTCAAGCACATCAAATGTATATGTAAAAACACACATACATATACATAACACACAGAATTTATACCACCAGCACAGAGGTGGTGGAGAGGATAAGAAACATGCAAGCCTGCACCAAAGCTGCATCTACAACATGAGAAATGGAGCTCCAAATCAAGAATTATTACCCCAGCTGCCCAAATTGTCTAGCCCCATGCCTGCCTTAGATCAGACACATCAGCTGCTGCCCTATCATACCAGCAATATGCCCATTAAATACCTTAGGTGATTAACCTTAAGCTCTGCGGCTTCCTTAAAGGGACTCTAAAGTCATTTTATACCTTAGCAAATAATCCTTACGCTGCAAAAACTGTAAAGTAAACAATTTAAAAGAGTTTAAAATTGTAATTTTGTAAGCAAAATTTACATTGTTTTGTAGTCCAGGGACACACCAATTGGAAAGCCTCAAATGTTGTCTATCATTTCTCATTTGCTGTGGCCAATTATGGACATATATTAATGAGTTACTGCAAATATAAAGCAGTCACTGGGGCCTGTTTATCAAAGGTCTTGCAGACCTGATCCGACAGTGCGGATCAGGTCCGCAAGACCTCGCTGAATACAGAGAGCAATACGCTCTCCGCATTTAACATTGCACCAGCAGGTCACATGAGCTGCTGGTGCAACGCCGCCCCCTGCTGACTCGCGGCCAGCAGGGAGGTGTCAATCAACCCAATCGTCAATCAACCCGATTAGTGAACTTGTGGCGGCGGCCACCAATATTTTGTAGACAGGACTGGGGCAGCAGGGTGAGATTAACGTGGGTCATGAATGTGTTAGGTATGTTGTGGGTGGGACAAGGTGTGTCCTGGCAGAGCAAAGGAAGGCCCTGACAATTGAGATGGTAAGAAGCTTAGGGTAGGAAGTGGCCAGACCACTCAAACCATTAAAATTCATCAGGAATTGGAACATTTGGGAGGTCTCATGTAAGACTTCAAGGGGAGAAATGTGTAGAGTAAGTGCTGGGCTGACATGGCAGCCAGACAGTTTAATTTAAAATTGATGTGCAGCACAAGGTCCAAGTTGGGAATCTCACCAAGGGCCCCATTTAAAAAGCTGCGGATACAGCTTATGGGCTTTAGCATTTCAGGTTCACACAAACCAGCTTGAAATTCTAGTTATGTAGTTGCCGTCTTAAGATAGAGCTCTGCTCTGGAGCTATTGGTTTGTGCAAGAGCAGGGCTTGTTGCTGCATAAACAATTGCTTGTGCAATGTTAAATGCAGGCAGGGGATTCAGGATGCCATGCAGATAAGGTCTCTGAGAATTAACATTGTCCCCCTAGCATTTAATGAAAGTAGTCCCATGGGTAGAGATGTAAAATGTATTGAACTTTTAAAGACATGGGGGGGAAAAAATGGTTTTCCTGTTGTAACACTAGTACAAATCTAAAGCGATTATGTTATATTGGAAACATAAAATGTAGTGTGTGTATAAAAGTATTAGGCTTGAAATAAAAGTATAGTTTATTTAGTAAACAATAAGCTAACTTTTTAAAACTTTATTTTTTGTTACAAATGGAACTACAAGCGTTGGATATGTTAAGTGCATGCAAACTATAAGGAACCTCTTTTGCGAGTACCCCCCCTGTATTTCAGGAATTGCTTGTCTTCAGAATACACAAATTGCAATTACATAAAGTCTCATAAGTCAAAAGGGGTAGATTTATTATTGGGGTTGATTTATTAATGGTCAAACATACATGATTAGCTGTAGCGAATCATGTCCGCTCAACCTCGCTTAATGCTGGCAGCACACGCTGTTGGCATTTATCATTGCACAAGCATTTCTAGTGAAATGATTGTGCAATGCCACCCCCATCTCACTGGCGGCAATCATTCCGATTGTATGGGATCGGGATGATTTCAGTCCACCACCTAAAAGGTGTTGTTTTTTTTTTTGGGGGGGGGGACCTTCCCATCTCTACCCATGGGTTAAAGATACCAGAATACATCTATCTGTACTCTTTACAAGGGTCATCTTCAAGCCACTGCAAACAAGCCCTCACCATTTTCTTCATGAACCCACAAGTGACAGTTGCGTGCAATGGTTATGCATATTGATCTAAAACTGCAGCCTGAGAAACCTGCAATTTCCTGGATTTGTAATTTTTATGCTTTTCATTATAAAAGCGTTTTTTTAAACAGCCTTTCCTGAAGATGGTGCTGGATACTGATATCAGCAATGATGGGGACAGCTCTGGTCTGGAACAAACCAACGCAGATACAGAAATTGTCAGGACGTGTTTCAATTCAGCTTATACTTGTTTCCTTTATCATTTTGCAGGTATGTGAAACTGGTTAAAATAGTAGGTGTATTACAGAATATTTATATCTGTGGAAGCATAGGATGAAAGTGTTCTAAGAAAATTAAAGGGACAGTAAAGTCAAAATTAAACTTTCATGGATCAGATAGATCATGCAATTTTAAATAACTTTACAATTTACTTCCATTAACAAAATGTGCACTGTCTTGTTATGTTTACAGAATATACGGGCCCGATCCAATATGCAGCGTCGCCCGCAAAAGCCGGCGGCACCAGATTTTGCGCGATTTTGGTATTACATATACGGCGTAGCATACAAGTTACTGCCGTATATTTCACCCATCGCTCGCAATTTTTACTCCCATAGGCTAACATGGGACCGCGTTGTAAATCGGTATCCATTTTCCAGCGCAAGGCCTTACGTGGCGAAAAGGGAGAAATCTTACTCCATTTTCACCTCACCATAAAATGCAGCCGTAGAAGGCCTTGCGCTGAGTATGGGAGCACCGTAACTCCCTAAAATGCCTGGAAAAATAAACTAACACCTAACGCATGCGCAATGTCTATCTACCTGTCAACCGCAATCCCCCACCGCAATAACTAATAAACTCTATTAACCCCTAAACCGCCATAGCTCATACCACAATTAACCTATTCTAGTATTAACCCCTAAACCGCCATAGCCCACATAGCCTATTAAATCTATTAACCCCTAATCTGCCGCCGCGAACGTCGCCGCCACTATAATAAAGTTATTAACCCCTAAACCTAAGTCTAACCCTAACCCTAACACCCCCCTAACTTAAATATTATTTTAATAAATCTAAATAATATTACTATTATGAACTAAATTATTCCTATTTAAAAGTGAATACTTACCTATAAAATAAACCCTAAGATAGCTACAATATAATTAATAATTACATTGTAGCTATTTTAGGATTTATTTTTATTTTACAGGCAACATTGTATTTATTTTAACTAGGTACAATAGCTATTAAATAGTTAATAACTATTTAATAGCTACCTAATTAAAATAATTACAAATTTACCTGTAAAATAAACCCTAACCTAAGTTACAATTACACCTAACACTACACTATCATTAAATTAATTAAATAAATTAACTACAATTAGCTAAAATTAAATACAATTAAATTAAATAAACTATAGTACAAAAAAACCCACTAAATTACAGAAAATAAAAAAAATTACAAGAAGTTTAAACTAATTACACCTAATCTAAGCCCCATAATAAAATAAAAAAGACCCCCAAAATAATAAAATGCCCTACCCTATACTAAATTACAAATAGCCCTTAAAAGGGCTTTTTGCGCGGCATTGCCCCAAAGTAATCAGCTCTTTTACCTGTTAAAAAAGAATTACAACCCCCCAACATTAAAACCCACCACCCACACCCAGCCTTACTCTAAAACCCACCCAATCCCCCCTTAAAAAAACCTAACACTACCCCATTGAAGATCACCCTACCTTGAGCAGTCTTCACCCATCGGGGCAGAAGTCTTCATTCGATCCAGGCACAAGTGGTCCTCCAGCCAGGCAGAAGTCTGCATCCGATCCGGGCAGAAGAGGTCCTCCATCCGGGCAGAAGTCTTCATCAAAAGCGGCATCTTCTATCTTCTTCCATCCGACGAGGAGCGGCACCATCTTGATGACATCCGACGCGGAGCATCCTTCCTGGCCGACGGACTAACGACGAATGAGGGTTCCTTTAAATGACATCATCCAAGATGGCGTCCCTTGAATTCCAATTGGCTGATAGGATTCTATCAGCCAATCAGAATTAAGGTAGGAAAAATCCGATTGGCTGATGCAATCCGCCAATCGGATTGAAGTTCAATCCGATTGGCTGATCCAATCAGCCAATAGGATTGAGCTTGCATTCTATTGGCTGATTGGAATGTGCTCCATGGGTGTAAATGAAATCTTCTCTCAAATCCCAGCGTAATTCCATAAACATTTTCACATTTCAGTTCTCAATATTTTTTCTCACAAGTTAAAAAGTTGAGAGTTTTCACCAAAATAATCAAAACACTAATTACTCTGAAAGGAAAACCTATGCATTCAAAAATTACAGTTAATTTAAGGTACAGTGCACTGATAACAGCAAAATTTGATTTGCATTAGGCGTAATATTTATGTTTTAAAACACACTGGTTTCCCTCTCTGTACTTCACCCTCCATTGCAAACTTTAACTCTCATTATTTGTATGGGTGACATCTCGCCACTCGTAGGAACTGACCCTTTTTTAATAGAATTCCACAAGGGTAGCCCCAGGGAGTGTCTGTGTGGAAAACCACATCTTGACCAGTGAATCTTTTATAATCAGGGCCTAAGAAACTAAGCTGAATCAGTGCTAAACTACTTTAAGAGAAGAGAAACGTGCAGCCTACGCCAATCTTTTTACTTAACTGCACATGTGCAAACAGAGTTCATGCTATATCTGTGTATTAGATTTAAATTGGTTAGAAGGGTTTTTTTACAAAATAAAGCTGCACAATTCCTTGCAAATTCTTCTCATATAGGAAGGTACATTATTATGAAGCTTCAAATTATTGTGCAGTATGGAGTAAAATAAGTAAGGGGAGTCATATACTCACGGTTTATAAAGCCTGTCTTCCCATTATTCTGTATTCCAAACCAGTCCATTGTTCCCTGCAATGCATATTAATTTCAAGCTAATCTGTGCTCTGAATACTTTATTCTATCTAGTGCTTACTTAGTATTTAATGTTACTTTAAAGTATTCCCTAAAGCAGTAATGGGTAACCATGGCACCTCTGATGTTTCGGAACAACATTTCCCATTATGCTCCTAGGTTTCAAAACATCTGGGGTGCCAAGGTTGCCCATCACTGCCCTAGATCTTTAAGCTAATATGAGATAGTGAAACACTGCTATTGGAAATTTGATCTGAAGTGTAGCAACTCAGTAAAGAAGTAAAAGATAACTGCATCCATAGGGGCCTATTTATCAAGCTCCATATGGAGCCTGAAGCCCCGTGTTTCTGGTGAGCCCTCAAGCTCACCAGTAACACAAGTTATGGAGCAGCGGTCTAAAGACCGCTGCTCCATAACCTGTCCGCCTGTTCTGAGGAGGCAGACAGCGATTGCCAAAAATCAACCCGATCGAATACGATCGGGTTGATTGACACCCCTGCTAGCGGCCTATTGGCCACAAATCTGCAGGGAGCAGCGTTGCACCAGCAATTCACAAGAATTCAGCGATGTCTGTCGGACATGATCCGCTGATCGGATCCTGTCGGACAGATATTTGATAAATATGCCCCATCGGGTGAAAGCATTGCAATGCTGTTGTCAGAGAGAAGATGGAGTACTGATCAGAAATGTCTCAGGTGTTACATCTGAGTTGTCAAAGCTACAATAAAGATGGCATTATTAACATACACCTAAATTACAAGTTTTGCGATACGGCTATACCACTGAAAAATTGGCCTTTGCGTGCGGAATGGCAGGTCACCCATATTACAAGTTGTGGCAATATGGCTATACCACAAGCATTTTAGCCTGTACCACAACTCTCCATTCCGCATTTAAAAAATGGCTTTTGAGTGTGGAATTTTCAGGTCTCCCATATTACAAGTTGCTCGGTCAGGCTATTACGCTAGCGTTATAGCTTATACCGCAACGATCCATTCCGCGATCAAAAAACATTAGTTATGGATTTTGCAAAACAAAAATGTTTCACAAAACTCAAAACAAAAATGTTACAAAATAAACTAACACCCATAAACTACCTATTATTCCCTAATCCGCTGCCCACCCACATCGCAAACACTTAACATTAAAATATTAACACCTAAACCGCCGGTTTCCCACATCGCTACTACAAAAATAAACCTAATAACCACTAAACCGCCGACTCCCCACATGGCTACTACTAAAATAAATCTATTAACCCCTAAACCGCCGACCCCCCACATCGCGACACACTAAGTTAAACTATTAACCCCCAAACCTAACACCCCCTTAACTTTAAATTAAAGTAACAATATATTTATCTTAAAATAAATAAAAACTTACTTGTTAAATAAAAAAAACTAAGCTTAAACTATAAAAAAACTAACATTACTATTTTAAAAAATAAAATAAAAAACTAAAGTATAAAATTAAAAAATCCTAACACTACAAAAAACAAAAAAATAACATAACAAAACAAACAAAAAAAAATAAATTACGAAAAATAAAAAAAATCTAACATTACAAAAAATTATAATCGAAAATATCCAAAACAATAAAAATTAAACCTAATTTCATAACCTATAAAAACAAAAAAGTCACCACAAAATAAAAACACCCCTTAATCTAACAATAAACTATCAATAGCCCTTAAAAGGGCTTTTTGTAGGGCATTGCCCTAAATTAAACAGCTCTTTTATGTTAAAAAATTACAAAGTACCCCCTAACAGTAACCCCCCACTCAACTAACCCCCCAAAATAAAAATAAAACTAAGTCTTAATAAACCTAAGATATCCATTGCCCCTAAAGGGGCATTTGTATGGACATTTCCCTTAAAAGGGCAATCAGCTCTTTAGTGCCCATTAAAAAATAAAGAAATCCCTAATCTAAAAAAAAAGTCTGACCCCGAAATAGGTACTCACCAATCCTGAAGTCAAGCGGTGAAGGTTTTCTTCCAGATGGCTCCATCTTCATCCAGCGTGGGGACATCTATCTTTATCCGGAGTGAAGGCGGCGCGGAGCAGAGGTGGCCGCGGAGCCATCCAGCTTGGAGGATCCTCTTCATGCGATCGTTGACGCACACTGAAGATTGAATGCAAGGTACCCATTTTAAATTTTCAAATCAGCCAATAGGATGAGAGCTACTGAAATCTATTGGCTTTAATAAGATTTTAACCATGTATTTACTGTAAATATTTCACATTTGCTAATGCGAATATGCTATATTTTTTGAGCGATCTCGGGTGTAAGGTTTTTTTTCTTTTTTTTTTCAATTGATTTCTATGTGTGAATACATGCACGTGCATGCAAAAACTTAAGTTAGGATTGTTGCGCTATTTGGATTACCGCTTGTGCAAAATAAGTTTATTTTAAATACGAACGCAACCCGACTAGCACAAAACGCTTAACTCTAACTGAGTTTTTGCAATCGCGAAAAAATTTTTACCGCTCCACTTGTAATCTAGCCCTTAATGTGCAGATAATAAATTCAATCACTACTTTGTTTTTCGATAAGATGAGTATGAAAGCGCCTATATAGGAGACAGAATGTGATTTTGATAGGTAATAACTGTAAACACACTATGGGGTAGATTTATCATCTAAAAGGTGTTGGATGAGTTAACTGCTGCTTCTTAACTCCTGTTTCCGGTGAGCCGGAAGGCTCACGCAGAGAAAGCAGCATCTGCTGCTTAGTAAATATACCCCTATGGCTCCGATTACAAATGTAATGGGTCACTATAAGCAGTATCGCTGGACCGCGTTAACTTTAATTAGCAACTTGCTTTTACAAATTCATAGTAAATTCATAGTAAATCCCATTAACCAGAGGTGGGTTAAACTGGCCGACAGTTTACACACATATTTAAACATTTATATATATATATATATATATATATGTGCGTGTGTGTATGTGTTTAAATATGAGTGTGTGTGTATGTATACATGTCTATATATGTGTGTACATATGTATTTATGTGTTTATATATGAAAATATGTATGTGAACACAATATAAATATACATGGACATATATATATATAATTTTGAGCCCTTCCCAATCAAATACTTTGAAACATACATCATTTAATTCATTCATTTTAATGTGTATATATATATATATATCCGAATTAGATACAGACCAGCACTCCCCAAATAGTCCACAATTTCCAGGGTGCACTTGAACAAAGTTATGCAATATCCAAAAGATAAGGCACTCTCCGGTTTTGACTTACACAGTTTCTTTATTCGTGACGTTTCGGGGTCTTTAGCCCCTTCCTCAGACTGTTATTTTGAGTCTGAGGAAGGGGCTAAAGACCCCGAAACGTCACGAATAACGAAACTGTGAAAGTCAAAACCGGAGAGTGCCTTATCTTTTGGATATTATATATATATATATATATATATATATATATATATATATATATATATATATATATATATATATTCATATATATAGGTATATATTTATATAATTTTATATATATGTATATTAGACATGTGCGTTTCGATTCGTTCCGAATCCAAATTCTGAATTACGGTAGTACCGAATCTACCGAATAAATCCAAATAAATCCGAATTAGTTTGGATTTATTCGGTAGATTCGGATGGCCATGGATTACACTAGTATTGTACAGTATATTAGGTTATATCACTCTGCTATGGGTTACACCTAATATACAGTACATAATACTAGTCTAATACACAGCACATCCCACCTAACATATACTGAAATTCTGAATTTCCAAATCGAACCGAATCGAACCAAATCCAGCCGCATTTATTCGAATGAATCCGAAACGAATCCGAAAATGAATTCATTCAAATTTTTCCGAACTGGAATCGATCCGAACCGAAATTCAAAAACATCCGAATCGATCCGAACTGAAACAAATTTTTCAACCATGCACAAGTCTAATATATACATACATACAAATATATATTTTCAAATAAAAAAGATAATTTTCTTCTATGTGAATAACATAGGAATTTTAAGTATTCCTAATTCACCTTCAGGTTTAGCACAGCTAGTATAGCTCAGTGTTGGTTTAGCGTGAGAGATAACTAATAGTTGTTTTTTTAGTGTGTCCCATAGAAGTCAGTGGGGAGAATTAGCGCAGTCATAATATGCAAAGTCCTCTTACGTCCATCTTGTAATAAACTTAAATCCGGCCATGAAAATGTTTTAATTCTAGCGCAGTAAGCACACGATAGGAAAAAAAATACCACTCTACTTATAATCTCCCCCTATCTTGATAATTGATTGCTAAGATTTGATGAGCCCAATTTTTATAATTATTATAGAGTACCTTAAAAATGTAACTACAATATCATAGTTAAACTTTCTAAGGTTAGTTTGTAGTTTCATTGTGGTATATATGTTATTTCGAAATATGCTCAGCAGTATTATCACCACATTTAAAATGCACTGGGGATACGTTACGTTAGATTTGTAGATAAGATTGTTGAGTACGATGTGTGAGTAGAGAAAAGCAATAACTTATCTGATTGTATTTAAACAATCCTTTCCAACTACATTAAAATTTGCATACGAAGAGAGAAGCGCTTTACCAGGAACGAACAACAGCTCATCAGCTAGTTCTATGGCGATTTACCACCCAGGAGCAGCCTCTTTTAGACCAGTGTGCTTTTCACAGAGGAAAACTTTCCTGAAGCATATCAGTCTGATCCCGCCAAGTAAGGTCAGTCCAGCCCTGAAATACCAGGCAATTCTCCTCTAAACAATGAACTTGACAACCCGAGACAATCGTTTCGGCCTCCTATGGGCCTCTTCAGTGAGGTGCAGCCACATTCCTCTAAGCACACTGGGCAAGGTGTCCACTTCTGGTTTCCCCATCACCTATATGGAGACTTCCCCAGGGTCATATTAATTTGCATACAAAGAGAGAAGTGCTCTACCAGGAACAAACAGCAGTTTATCAGCTAGTTCTATGGCGATTTACCACCCAGGAGCAGCCTCTTTTAGACCAGTATGCTTTTCACAGAGGAAAACTTTCCCGAAGGATATCAGTCTGATCCTGCCAAGGAAGGTCAGTCAACCCCCGAAATACCAGGCAAATTTTTAATTATATTTGTTCACTTTTTTTTTCTTTTTTTCTAAAGAAAAAGTTAGGAAAACAGTGTTCTATGTTTATGTAGATATTTTAGCCTTATATTTTTAAAACCTGCTTCAAAACAAAATAGATATTTTATAACACAATAATAAATCTGAATATCTAGTTGTTTACATATCAACAAAAAACTTTTTTTTTTAAATGTTTTAAAATAATCTATTTGAGCCATACATGTATAATACTCAAAATTATACTGTTCTATATATAACTAAATCAGTTTACATATGTTATGTGGCCACCGTAGGCTATAAAACAGAACGTTGTTCCACTCTTGTATCACCAATCAGCTGCTGAAGCTGGTCTATTGGATAAACACATACAGCCAGATTACAAATTTTGCGTTATGGCTGGCTCACTACTAACTTGCAAGTTATTTCCACCGCTCAGCTTTAATAGCACTGCTATTACAGGTTTCCAAAAAATGGCATTTGCGGGCAATATGGCAGTGTTGAGCTCCATACCGCACACAAATACCAGCGTTGCTTTGAGCTGCCTTGACGTGCTTGTGCACAATTTACCCATAGACATCAATGGGGAGAGACAGCTAAAAAAAAGCCTAACACCTGCAATAACAGAGCGTAAAGCTCCGTAACGCAGCCCCATTGATTCCAATGGGGAAAAAATTGTATGTTTAAACCTAACACCCTAACATAAACCCTGAGTCTAAACACCCCTAATCTACCGCCCCCGAAATTGTGACACCTACATTACACTTATTAACCCCTAATCTGCCACCCCCGACATTGCAGACACCTACCTACACTTATTAACCCCTAATCTGCCACCCCCAATGTCGTCGCCACCCCTTAAACTTATTTACCCCTAATCTGCTGCCCCCAATGTCAATTGGAATTAAAGGGTAAAAAACCCCATTGGCTGATGCAATCAGCCAATAGGATTGAGCTTTAATCCTATTGGCTGATCCAATCAGCTAATAGGATTGACCTTGCATTCTATTGGCTGATTGGATAGAAGATGCTGTCTGGATAAAGACTTCTGCCCGCCTGGAGGACGACTTCTTGCCGCTTGGATGAAGACTTCTCCCGGCTTCATTGAGGACTTCTTGCCGCTTGGATGAAGACTTCTCCTGGCTGGATGAGGATGGATGTCCAGTCTTCAAAAACTGTAAGTGGATCTTCGGGGATTAGTATTAGTTTTTTTTTAAGGGTTTACAGGGAGTGCAGAATTATTAGGCAAATGAGTATTTTGACCACATCATCCTCTTTATGCATGTTGTCTTACTCCAAGCTGTATAGGCTCGAAAGCCTACTACCAATTAAGCATATTAGGTGATGTGCATCTCTGTAATGAGAAGGGGTGTGGTCTAATGACATCAACACCCTATATCAGGTGTGCATAATTATTAGGCAACTTCCTTTCCTTTGGCAAAATGGGTCAAAAGAAGGACTTGACAGGCTAAGGAAAGTCAAAAATAGTGAGATATCTTGCAGAGGGATGCAGAACTCTTAAAATTGCAAAGCTTCTGAAGCGTGATCATCGAACAATCAAGCGTTTCATTCAAAATAGTCAACAGGGTCGCAAGAAGCGTGTGGAAAAACCAAGGCGCAAAATAACTGCCCATGAACTGAGAAAAGTCAAGGGTGCAGCTGCAGAGATGCCACTTGCCACCAGTTTGGCCATATTTCAGAGCTGCAACATCACTGGAGTTCCCAAAAGCACAAGGTGTGCAATACTCAGAGACATGGCCAAGGTAAGAAAGGCTGAAAGACGACCACCACTGAACAAGACACACAAGCTGAAACGTCAAGACTGGGCCAAGAAATATCTCAAGACTGATTTTTCTAAGGTTTTATGGACTGATGAAATGAGAGTGAGTCTTTATGGGCCAGATGGATGGGCCCGTGGCTGGATTGGTAAAGGGCAGAGAGCTCCAGTCTGACTCAGACACCAGCAAGGTGGAGGTGGAGTACTGGTTTGGGCTGGTATCATCAAAGATGAGCTTTTGGGGCCTTTTCAGGTTGAGGATGGAGTCAAGCTCAACTCCCAGTCCTACTGCCAGTTTCTGGAAGACACCTTCTTCAAGCAGTGGTATAGGAAGAAGTCTGCATCCTTCAAGAAAAACATGATTTTCATGCAGGACAATGCTCCATCACACGCGTCCAAGTACTCCACAGCGTGGCTGGCAAGAAAGGGTATAAAAGAAGAAAATCTAATGACATGGCCTCCTTGTTCACCTGATCTGAACCCCATTGAGAACCTGTGGTCCATCATCAAATGTGAGATTTACAAGGAGGGAAAACAGTACACCTCTCTGAACAGTGTCTGGGAGGCTGTGGTTGCTGCTGCACGCAATGTTGATGGTGAACAGATCAAAACACTGACAGAATCCATGGATGGCAGGCTTTTGAGTGTCCTTGCAAAGAAAGGTGGCTATATTGGTCACTGATTTGTTTTTGTTTTGTTTTTGAATGTCAGAAATGTATATTTGTGAATGTTGAGATGTTATATTGGTTTCACTGGTAAAAATAAATAATTGAAATGGGTATATATTTGTTTTTTGTTAAGTTGCCTAATAATTATGCACAGTAATAGTCACCTGCACACACAGATATCCCCCTAAAATAGCTATAACTAAAAACAAACTAAAAACTACTTCCAAAACTATTCAGCTTTGATATTCATGAGTTTTTTGGGTTCATTGAGAACATGGTTGTTGTTTAATAATAAAATTAATCCTCAAAAATACAACTTGTCTAATAATTCTGCACTCCCTGTATAGGGTGGGTTTTATTTTTAGATTAGGTACTTTGGGCACCGTAAAAGAGCTAAATGCCCTTTTAAGGGCAATGTCCATCCTAATGCCCTTTTCAGGGCAATGGGGAACTTAGGTTTTTTAGGTAGGTTTTTATTTGGGGGGGGTTTGGTTGTGTGGGTGGTGGGTTTTACTGTTGGGGGGTTGTTTGTATTATTTTTTTTACAGGGAAAAGAGCTGATTTATTTGGGGCAATGCAAATAATAATAGTTATGTTAATAACTATTTACAAACTAGTCTACCTAGTTAAAATAAATACAAACTTACCTATGAAATAAAAATATAACCTAAGCTAGATACAATATAACTATTAGTTATATTGTAGCTAGCTTAGGTTTTATTTTACAGGTAAGTATTTATTTAGTTTTAAATAGGAATAATTTAAGTATTAATTGTAATTTTTATTTGGAATTATTGTAATTATGTTAAAGTTAGTGGGTGTTAGGGTTACGTTAGGATTAGGGTTAGACTTAGGGTTAGGTTTAGGGGTTAATAACTTTAGTATAATGGCGGCGACATTGGGGCAGCAGATTAGGGGTTAATAAGTGTAGTTAACTGGCGGCGATTTTGGGGGCAGCAGATTAGGGGTTAATAGCAGTAATGTAGGTTGCGGCGATGTTAGGGACAGCAGATTAGGGGTTAATAAGCGTATGTAGGTGGCGACGACATTGGGGGCAGCAGATTAGGTTAATAATATTTAACTAGTGTTTATAATGCAGGAGTGCTGTGGTTTAGGGGTTAAAATGTTTTCTATAGTGGCGGCGATGTCCGGATTAGGGGTTAATAATTTAATTTTAGTGTTTGTGATGCGGGAGGGCCTCGGTTTAGGGGTTTATAGGTAGTTTATGGATGTTAGTGTACTTTGTGATACTTTAGTTATGAGTTTTATGGTACAGCTCTGTAACGTAAAACCCATAACTACTGACTTTCAGGTAACGGTACAGATCTTGTAGTTATAGGCTGTACCGCTCACTTTTTGGCTGGACAGGCAAACTCGTAATACCGGCGCTATGGAAGTCCCATTGAAAAAGGACTTTTTGAAAGGTGCAGTAATTACGTTGCGTGATGGCCAAAAAAGTGTGCGGTACAGCTGTACCTTCAAGACTCGTAATAGCAGCGGTATTGAAAAAGCAGCGTTATACTCATAAATTAAAACTCGTAATCTAGCCGATAGTCTAAGAGGTGGTAATAAAAAACTAAACTGTTCTATTTATGACTATGACATATTTTCAAGTATGGAAAATGATGTTAAATTTCCATTACCAAGTATTCTACATCCTTCTTTTCAACCTCCACTTTTTCTTAATTTTCCATTGCAAATATCACATTCATTGATTTTATTTTTTTCATTTATTCTCCACTTGATTCACTTGAAGTTTTCATTGGCGGGAGACAATTTGAAGGTTCAAAGTGGAGAGTTTGGTAGACTGCAGCTTGAGGAAAGGCTCGACACCAAACAAGGGAGTAATTGATATGGGAGGAAGATAAACAGGTCATAGGTAATATAAAGAGAGTCATTTGGAGAGCACCTTTCGGTAAGTGTGGAAATATAGTAGTTTTATTTAGGTCTGGTTAAATAATTTTGATGGTGTATTTTTAAGTGAGGAAAATGTAATTCCTAATGATTTTATATAGATCAGTGCACAGTTTGAGTTAAAGATAACCCCAAAACAGTAGACCAGGGTAGAAGTGGAGAACACAGAGTCTTCCACTACAATTAAGAATTTGGTACTGGAGGGGGTAATATGTAGAAACATCAGTTTTTTGGATATTGAATAGCAGACAGCATAACTTCATCCAAGAAAAAATTGCACAGAGACCGTTTGTGATCTGGTTGTGTGATGCTTGAGGAATGAATAAAAATGTGACTGTTTTTAGCATAGATATGGTGCAAAAAAAAACAAATGAACTTATATTTTTTCCAAGGGAAGATGAATGCAGATGGAATGGATTGCAATAGTTGACTCCGAAAGCCATGATTTTGTAATCTCTTGTAAAGCATAATTTTAATAACGTCTGTACTGTTAGTGACAATCACGACAATGCAAATGAGAAATACATTCAGATATGTAATATGAAATATAAAATCACACAATATGTAGATGTAGGTAACCTGAAGTGCCTATAGAGGTCTTTCCATCATTTGTATGGATGCTGAGTAGGGATGGGCGAATGTGTTTATATCCGAATTCGAATGTTAGAACGAATGTTATTGTAGAAAGTTCGATTTACATAATAGAATGTTGATAAGAACGAATATTCTTAAAAATTTGATTTTCGAATGTTATTTACAGTTTTCGAATGTCACATTTGTAGTTTAGAGACATTTGACCTACCGAGGTCAGTGCCATCTTAGAGAAAGCACAGGAGACTTGTCTGCCACAATAAGGAAGCTGGTTGCACAGACATTGGGAAGTCCCAGTGTGCCGCCTAGTGTAAGTCACCAGCAAGAGAGTAGTTAGCAGGAAAATCTGCTGCAGATGTTTTGAATGCTGCTGATTAAGTAAAAAAGCATTTTATCAAGTGCAAGAGCTGCAGAGAGTAAGGAAACTTCAATGAGAATTGTACAATCAAATGGGGATTTAGTGGTTGACAGCAGCAGGATTATAGTGAGTCAAGCACAAAGTTCTCAGCACCCTATGTTCTCTGTTTTACTTGTCTCTTTATCACCTCTGTACCTGTGTCAATCATTGGACTTATGACACTGTCTATTATTACAGCTGCCATTAGTAATGCCACTTACCAGCTAGCTAGTAAGAATAATCCAAAGTGGTAAGTGGCTTTGGAGTTTGGTGCAGAGGATGATAGTTTAGATCTATCTACGTTAAAATTCTGATGGCTCAGAAACTATGGGGGCAATGAGAAAAATAAAGTTTACTGAATGTTATCTCAAGTAAGCATAGCCTCTCAGTTAGGTTTGGTGCAAACAGGGCACTTTCAGTAACTGGCCTCCAGTAGTCTTATAGTTTAACACTGATAGGAGCTAGAGGGCATTCACTGCAAAGGAGGTCAAGTAGGGCATAGTGATCCAGCTAGGGTGCTGGTCTCTACTACAGCAGACATGTATCCATGTAATGTACATTCACTGCATACTCACCTTAAAGTAACAGTAAACACCTTGAGTTTTGTATTTAACAAGTTTTGCTATGTATAATGAAAAAACTTTGCAAGATATTTTCATTATTTATTTTCCTACCTTTTTCATGTAATTCAGGTTTGAAAATTGCACAGCTTCTAATTACCAGAACTTAAACTGCACCCTGCTGACTTCTCAAGGCTAACTCTGCTATTCACATATTTCCCTAATTGGCTTCTTGAGACAACAACTGCAAACAATGCACTCTATACTACATACTGGGGGGTAGTTATCAAGCCGTCTACTTTCCTGGCTTCGCCGGCCCAATACGCCCGCCTAAGCTCGCCTCACATCGCCGCCGCGGACCTGAAAAAATACGCCTAAGTTATCAAATAAAGCTGTCAAAAAGCCGCGGGGCGATGAGCAGCGAACAGTGACAGTTATCACTCATCCGATCTCGCTGCCCTTCGGCTTTTTCCCAGCTTTATTGCTAGCCTGTCACTAAGCACTCACACTAAACTATATTGTTCTATCCCTATACCGGCGCCCCCGGAGCCTCCCGTAACTCAATAAAGTTACTAACCCCTAAACCTCCGCTCCTAGACCCTCCCGCAACTCTTATAAATGTATTAACCCCTAAACCGCCGCTCCTAGACCCTGCCGCAACTCTTATAAATGTATTAACCCCTAAACCGCCGCTCCCGGACACCGCTGCCACCTACAGTATACCTAGTAACCCCTATCCTGCCCCCCCTACACCGTCGCCCTCTATTATAAAGTTATTAACCCCTATCCTGCTGATCCCGCACCTCTCCGTAACTAAATAAATAGTTTAACCCCTAAACCGCCGCTCCCTGAACCCGCCGCAACCTATATTAAACCTATTAACCCCTATCCTGCCCCCCCTACACCGTCGTCACCTATAATAAATTTATTAACCCCTAATCTGCCTCCCCTACAGCGTCGCCCCCTATAATAAATTTATTAACCCCTATCCTGCCCCCCACTACGCCGCCGCCACTGTAATAAAATTATTAACCCCTAAACCTAAGTCTAACCCTAACCCTAACGCCCCCCTAACTTAAATATTAATTAATTAAATCTAAATAATATTTTTATTATTAACTAAATGAATCCTATTTAAAACTAAATACTTACCTATAAAATAAACCCTAATATAGCTACAATATAAATAATAATTATATTGTAGCTATCTTAGGATTTATTTTTATTTTACAGGTACCTTTCAATTTATTTTAACTAGGTACAATAGCTATTAAATAGTTATTAACTATTTAATAGCTTACCTAGCTAAAATAAACTGAAATTTACCTGTAAAATAAATCCTAACCTAAGTTACAATTACACCTAACACTACACTATACTTTAATAAATTATTCCTATTTAAAAATAAATACTTACCTGTAAAATAAACCCTAAGATAGCTACAATATAATTAATAATTATATTGTAGCTATCTTAGGATTTATATTTATTTTACAGGTAACTTTGTATTTATTTTAGCTAGTTAGAATAGTTATTAAATAGTTATTAACTATTTAATAACTACCTAGCTAAAAGAAATACAAAATTACCTGTAAAATAAATCCTAACCTAAGTTACAATTAAACCAAATACTACACTATCATTAAATTAATTAAATAAACTACCTACAAATAACTACAATTAAATACAATTACATAAACTAACTAAAGTACAAAAAATAAAAAAAACTAAGTTACAAAAAATAAAAAAATAAGTTACAAACATGTTAAAAATATTACAACAATTTTAAGCTACTTACACCTAATCTAAGCCCCCTAATAAAATAACAACCCCCCCTCCAAAATAAAAATATGCCCTACCCTATTCTAAATTAAATAAAGTTCAAAGCTCTTTTACCTTACCAGCCCTTAAAAGGGCCATTTGTGGGGGTATGCCCAAAGAAAACAGCTCTTTTGCCTGTAAAAGAAAAATACAACCCCCCCAACATTAAAACCCACCACCCACATACCCCTAATCTAACCCAAACCCCCCTTACAAAAACCTAACACTAATCCCCTGAAGATCATCCTACCTTGTCTTCACTCAGCCGAGCAGCGATGGAACCGAAGTGGACATCCGGAGCGGAAGAAGTTAATCCTCCAAGCGGCGCTGAAGAAATCTTCCATCCGATGAAGTCATCATCCAGGCGGCGCTGAAGAAAAGTCTTCGATCCGGCCGATGTCATCTTCAAAGAGGCGCTGAAGAGGTCTTCTATCCGGGCGAAGTCATCTTCCAAGCCGGGTCTTGAATCTTCCTTCCGCCGACGCGGAACCTCCTTCTTCACCGACGGACTACGATGAATGAAGGCTCCTTTAAGGGACGTCATCCAAGATGGCGTCCCCTCAATTCCGATTGGCTGATAGGATTCTATCAGCTAATCGGAATTAAGGTAGGAAAATTCTGATTGGCTGATGGAATCAGCCAATCAGATTCAAGTTCAATCCGATTGGCTGATCCAATCAGCCAATCAGATTGAGCTTGCATTCTATTGGCTGATCGGAACAGCCAATAGAATGCGAGCTCAATCTGATTGGCTGATTCCATCAGCCAATCAGATTTTTCCTACCTTAATTCCGATTGGCTGATAGAATCCTATCAGCCAATTGGAATTGAGGGGACGCCATCTTGGATGACGTCCCTTAAAGGAGCCTTCATTCGTCGTAGTCCATCGGTGAAGAAGGAGGTTCCGCGTCGGCGGAAGGAAGATTCAAGACCCGGCTTGGAAGATGACTTCGCCCGGATAGAAGACCTCTTCAGCGCCTCTTTGAAGATGACATTGGCCGGATCGAAGACTTTTCTTCAGGGCCGCCTGGATGATGACTTCATCGGATGGAAGATTTCTTCAGCGCCGCTTGGAGGATTAACTTCTTCCGCTCCGGATGTCCACTTCGGTTCCATTGCTGCTCGGCTGAGTGAAGACAAGGTAGGATGATCTTCAGGGGATTAGTGTTAGGTTTTTGTAAGGGGGGTTTGGGTTAGATTAGGGGTATGTGGGTGGTGGGTTTTAATGTTGGGGGGGGTTGTATTTTTCTTTTACAGGCAAAAGAGCTGTTTTCTTTGGGGCATGCCCCCACAAATGGCCCTTTTAAGGGCTGGTAAGGTAAAAGAGCTTTGAACTTTATTTAATTTAGAATAGGGTAGGGCATTTTTTTATTTTGGGGGGGTTTGTTATTTTATTAGGGGGCTTAGATTAGGTGTAAGTAGCTTAAAATTGTTGTAATATTTTTAACATGTTTGTAACTTATTTTTTTATTTTTTGTAACTTAGCTTTTTTTATTTTTTGTACTTTAGTTAGTTTATGTAATTGTATTTAATTGTAGTTATTTGTAGGTAGTTTATTTAATTCATTTAATGATAGTGTAGTATTAGGTTTAATTGTAACTTAAGTTAGGATTTATTTTACAGGTAATTTTGTATTTCTTTTAGCTAGGTAGTTATTAAATAGTTAATAACTATTTAATAACTATTCTAACTAGCTAAAATAAATACAAAGTTACCTGTAAAATAAATATAAATCCTAAGATAGCTACAATATAATTATTAATTATATTGTAGCTATCTTAGGGTTTATTTTACAGGTAAGTATTTATTTTTAAATAGGAATAATTTATTAAAGTATAGTGTAGTGTTAGGTGTAATTGTAACTTAGGTTAGGATTTATTTTACAGGTAAATTTCAGTTTATTTTTACTAGATAGCTATTAAACAGTTAATAACTATTTAATAGCTATTGTACCTAGTTAAAATAAATTGAAAGGTACCTGTAAAATAAAAATAAATCCTAAGATAGCTAGAATATAATTATTATTTATATTGTAGCTATATTACGGTTTATTTTACAGGTAAGTATTTAGTTTTAAATAGGATTCATTTAGTTAATAAGAGTTAATTTATTTAGATTTATTTAATTAATATTTAAGTTAGGGGGGCGTTAGGGTTAGGGTTAGACTTAGGTTTAGGGGTTAATAATTTTATTACAGTGGCGGCGGTGTAGTGGGGGGCAGGATAGGGGTTAATAAATTTATTATAGGTGGCGACGGTGTAGGGGGGGCAGATTAGGGGTTATTAAATTTATCATAGGTGGCAACGGTGTAGGGGGGGCAGGATAGGGGTTAATACATTTAATATAGGTTGCGGCGGGTTCAGGGAGCGGCAGTTTAGGGGTTAATACATTTATTATAGTTGCGGTGGGCTCCGGGAGCGGCGGTTTAGGGGTTAATATGTATAGAGTAGCTTGCGGTGGGCTCTGGGAGCGGCGGTTTAGGGGGTAATAACTTTATTTCGTTGCAGCGGTGTGGGGGGGACAGATTAGAGGTGTTTAGACTCGGGGTACATGTTAGGGTGTTAGGTGCAGACAGCTCCCATACAAATCAATGGGATGTCTGTCAGCAGCGAACTTGTACTTTCGCTATGGTCAGACTCCCATTGATTCCTATGGGATCCGCCGCCTCCAGGGGTGGCGGTTTGAAAACGAGGTACGCTGGACCGTAAAAGTGCCGAGCGTACCTGCTAGTTTTTTGATAACTAGCAAAAGTAGTGAGAATGTGCCGCACTTGTGTGCGGAACATCTGGAGTGACGTAAGAATCGATCTGTGTCAGACTGAGTCCGGCGGATCGAAGCTTACGTCACAAAATTCTACTTTTGCCGGTCTCGAGCCTTTGATAACTAAGGCGTATCAGCCTCGCCACAAATACGCTGCGGAATTCCAGCGTATTTGAGGTTGACGGCTTGATAACTAGGCCCCTAAAGCCGTGGCTAGCCTTTTAGTCTGCCAACTAAAGCCCATATTGGCTCCTCCAAATAAGGCACATGGTGATTGGTTTCTAAAGACCGCTGCTCCATAACCCTGTCCGCCTGCTCTGATGAGGCGGACAGGAATCACTGCAATTCAACCTGATCGAGTACGATCGGGTTCATTGACACCCCCCTGCTGGCGACCGATTGGCCGCGAGTCTGCAGGGGGCAGCGTTGCACCAGCAGCTCACAAGAGCTGCTGATGCAATGCTGAATACGAAGAACGTATTGCTCTCCGCATTCAGCGATGTCTGTTGGACCTGATCCGCACTGTTGGATCAGGTCCGATAGACATTTCATAAATAGGCCTCATTAGGCGGGCTACTCTGAGTGTGTTTAGATTTGAGTAGTTTGGTTATTGTATAGAGGATTCAGCTATTAGTATCTATTTTGGTTTACTACATAAATCTTTTACTTCCAATGTTTGGTTTTGTGTTGTTATTTTATTCATCTTAGAATAACTTTATTTAAACCTAATAAATATTTAACACTAGCAGTACTATGAAAGCATATTAATTCACAATTTAGTCTAGCATTAGTATGATATCATGTCTGAGATATATAAAATTGTTTGTAGTTAGTCAACAGTCAAGGAAAATGGATTAAATGCAAATTATATTATCAGTAATATCAGAATACTTTTAGTAACATAACCCTTATGTAAAGTTAATTTTATAAGGTAAATTAAAATCTATTATTGTATGGTTATAATAACTGTAACTTTTGTTTGAGGTGACCTCTCTTTGCAATAGTTAAGAGAACCATTAACAAGTGCTTCAAATATTTGGGGATTTGAGAGCAATTCATTTCTTGACACTAAGCAAAAAATAGCACCCTTCAGGATTAAGGTAAAGGAGAGATGAACTGCATATCTATTTGGATTTCCAGCCAGAAGGTTTGGTACGATCACAAAATAAATGATAAAGATCTGCAATTGTTGCCTGACAGAAGTGACAATTAGTGTGGGGACTGGGGAGTACAATTAAAGGGAAAGTCAACACCAGAATTTTTGTTGTTTAAAAAGATAGATAATCCCTTAATTGCACATTCCCCATTTTTGTATAACCAACACACTTATAATAATACACTTTTTACCTCTGTATTTACCTTGTATCTAAGCCTCTGCAGACTTCCCCCTTATTCCAGTTCTTTTGACAGACTTGCATTTTAGCCAATCAGTGCTTACTCCTAGGTAACTTCACGTGCATGAGCTCAATGTTATCTATATGACACACATGAACTAACGCTTTCTTGTGGTGAAAAACTGTCAAAATGCATTCACATAAGAGGCGACCTTCAAGGTCTAAGAAATTAGCATATGAACCTCCTAGGGTTAGCTTTCAACAAAGAATATGAAGAGAACAGAGCAAAATTGGTGATAAAAGTAAATTGGATAGTTGTTTAAAATTACATGCCATATTTGAATCATGAAAGTTTACTTTAATACTATGCTGTAGTAGTTAACAGGTAAGCAGAAATTCCTTCAGTAATATAGGTAATATGTCAGCTCTGATTGTATATGAAAAATGAATGTTGTTAATTGGTAAACGTGTGTAATTGTACAATACTGAGCAGGCAGAAATCTTAAACTCTACAAGGAAAAGCCTTACCAAAAAAAGAGGTTGCCCCTTCTTAAAAATGACCAAACTAAAGGAAGGTAATCAGAAGTGTGCAGGAATATACTGTATGATATTTTCATATGGCTTTACTTCTATCCTCTTCAGATTCATTAATGGGTGTTCTTGACATAACATCTATAGTTGTAAAACATAAAATATAACACTATTTACTTTTTTTCAACTTTTCTTTTGTGCATATTTTAGAATGGATTGTTTATTTTTATTTTTTACATTTTCAATTTTTTTGTTCTGTAAAATTGTTATAGATGTTTTCATGATGCCGAAATCCTTTATAGATAGTCTCATTCTATGAACTAAAAGCGTAATGGCTATGAAATAGATGCTTCTTTATTGATTATAATAAAGCGTTACTCGCTGATCACAGATGTTATGAGGAGTGGGTACAAACTCTTAGGGCTCCATTTATCAGATGTCAAGCGGAAATGATTCGCTGTAGCAAATGATGTCCGCTAGACATTGCTGCAGACAGCCAGCATACACTGTCTGCATTTATCATTGAACAGACATTTTATCAGAAATGCTTGTGCAATGCCACCTCCTTCTCACTGTTGGCCAATCTTACAAGTGCTGCTCCTTAACTTTTATTTCAGGTGAGCATGAAACAATGAGCCTCTTAAGCAGTAACCGCTGCTTGAATAATGGAGTCCTTAGAATTAAGGTAGGAATTAAGGTAGGAAAAATCCTATTGGCTGATCCTACCTTAATTCCGATTGGCTGATAGAATACTATCAGCCAATCGGAATTCAAGGGACGCCATCTTGGATGACGTCATTTAAAGGCACCTTCATTCAGTGTTAAGACGTCGTTTGAAGAGGATGGCTCTGTGTCGGCAGGATTGAAGATAGACCCGCTCCTCTCCGGATGGATGAAGATAGAAGATGCTGCTTGGATGAAGACTTCTGCCGCTTGGAGGACCTCTTCTGCTCAGATCGGATGAAGACTTCTGCTCTCTGGAGGTCCACTTGTGCCCGGCTGGGTGAAGACGGCTCAAGGTAGGGAGATCTTCAGGGCGGTAGTGTTAGTTTTTTTAAGGGGGGATTGGGTGGGTTTTAGAGTAGGGTTGGGTGTGTGGGTGGTGGGTTTTAATGTTGGGGGGTATTGTATTTTTTTTACAGGTGAAAGAGCTGATTACTTTGGGGCAATTCCCCGCAAAAGGCCCTTTTAAAGGCTATTTGTAATTTAGTATAGGGTAGGGAATTTTATTATTTTGGGGGGCTTTTTTATTTTATTAGGGGGATTAGATTAGGTGTAATTAGTTTAAAATTCTTGTAATTCTTTTTTTTTTTTCTAATTTAGTGGGTTTTTTTTTTTGTACTTTAGTTAATTTAATTTAATTGTAATTAATTGTAGGTAGTTTAGGAAATTTATTTAATGATAGTGTATTGTTAGGTGTAATTGTAACTTAGGTTAGGATTTATTTTACAGGTAATTTTGTACTTATTTTAGCTAGGTAGTTATTAAATAGTTAATAACTATTTAATAACTATTGTACCTAGTTAAAATAAATACAAAGTTGCCTGTAAAATAAAAATAAATCCTAAGCTAGCTACAATGTAACTATTAGTTATATTGTAGCTAGCTTAGGGTTTATTTTATAGGTAAGTATTTAGTTTTAAATAGGATTCATTTATTTAATTATGTTAAATTTATTTTGTTTAATTTATATTATATTTAAGTTGGGGGGGGTAGGGTTAGGGTTAGACTTAGGTTTAGGGGTTAATACCTTTAATATAGTAGCAGCGACGTTGGGGGTGGCAGATTAGGGGTTAATAAATGTAAGTAGGTGTCAGCGATTTTAGGGACGGCAGATTAGGGGTTAATAAAATTTAACTAGTGTTTGCGACGCGGGAGTGCGGCGGTTTAGGGGTTAATATATTTATTAAAGTGGTGGCAATGTCCGATCGGCAGATTAGGGTTTAATATATTTATTTAAGTGTTTGCGATGCGGGGGGGCTCGGTTTAGGGGTTAATAGGTAGTTTATGGGTGTTAGTGTACTTTTAGCACTTTAGTTGTTCCGGCGTTAGCCCATAAAACTCTTAACTACTGACTTTTAAATGCGGTAGGAGTCTTCTTCCAAGACTCGTAATACCAGCGTTAGGCAAATCCCATTAAAAAGATAGGATACGCAATTGACATAAGGGGATTTGCGGTAGCCTCGAGTCGCGGAAGACCTCTCAACACTGCTTTTTAAGGCTAATGCCAAACTCGTAATCTAGGCGATTAAGATTACAAAAAATAATAAATGAAATTATCAAAAATAAAAACAAGTACACCTAATCTAATAGCCCTATAAAAATAAAAATAAAAAAGCCCCCCAAAATAAAAACACCCCCTAACCTACAATAAACTACCAATAGCCCTTAAAAGGGCATTTTGTATGGCATTGCCCTAAGTTAAACAGCTCTTTTACCTGTAAAAAAATACAAAGTCCCCCAACATTAAAACCCACCACCCAACCAACCCCCCCAAAAAAAATTAACTCATTCTAAAAAAAAACTAAGCTACCCATTGGCTGTTCAAATCAGCCAATAGGATTTCAGTAGCTCTCATCCTATTGGCTGTTTTTAACAGCAAATCGGATTTCAGAAGCTCTCATCCTATTGGCTGAGTTGAATTTGAAGAATCAAATCAGCCAATAGGAATGCAAGGTATGCCATTTTGAAACAGGTACCTTGCATTCAACTTCAGTGTACGGCGGTGACCGCATGAAGAGGACGCTCCACGCAGGACATCATCGCCGGTCCAGGATAGCTCCGCTCCATGCTGCGGGGATGAAGATAGAAGACGCGCCCGCGATGGATGGAGATGTCGCCGCATGGATAAAGACTTCTTTCCTGGATGGAGGTGGATGTCCGGACTTCAGGAGCCATGAGTAGATATTCTGGGGTAAGTGTTAGGTAATTTTTTTATTTTTTAGGGTGTTTTTTTTTTCAGATTACGACTTTGAGCAAAGTGTAAAAGAGCGGAATGCCCTTTTAAAGGCAGCGAAAAAGAGCTGAATGCTCTGTTAAGGGCAATGCCCATACAAATGACCCTTTAGGGGCAATGGGTAGCTTAGGTTTTTTTAAGAGTTAGGTTTTTTATTTTGGGGGGTTGGTTGGGTGGTTGGTTTTACTATTGGGGAACTTTACAGGTAAAAGAGCTGTTTAACTTAGGGCAATGCCCTACAAAAGGCCCTTTTAAAGGCTATTGGTAGTTTATTGTAGGTTAGGGGGTGTTTATATTTTGGGGGGCTTTTTATTTTTATAGGGCTATTAGATTAGGTGTAATTGTTTTTATTTTTGATAATTTAATTTATTATTTTTTGTAATTTTATTGTTTTTTATTTTTCGTAATTTAGTGTTTATTATTTTTTGTAACTTTAGGTTTTTTAATTTTTTTAGTAGTGTTAGTTTTTTTTATTTTATTATAAAAGTAATGTTAGGTTAATTTATAGTTTAAACTTCAGTTTTTTTTTATTTCACAGGTAAGTTTTTATTTATTTTAAGATAGTTATATTGTAATTTTAATTTAAAGTTAAGGGGGTGTTAAGTTTAGGGGTCAATAGTTTAATTTAGTGTTTTGCTACATGGGGGCTGGCAGTTTAGGGGGTAATAGGTTTAGTTTAGTAGTTATGATGTGAGGGGCTGGCGGTTTATGGGTTAATAGGTTTATTTAAAGGCAGCGATGTAGGGGGCCGGAGGTTTAGGGGTTAATAGGTTTATTTAGTGTTGGCGATGTCGGGGAGGAGCAGAATAGGGGTTAATAATTATATTGTGTAGGCAATGTAGGGGAGCGGCGGATTAGGGGTTAATAGGTGTATTTAATAGTCATGATGTGGGTGGGTGGCAGATTAGGGGTTAATGTGTTTTATATAGTACTAGCAATGCTGGGGAATGGCGGTTTAGGGGTTAATACACAAAATCCATAACTACTGCTCTCAGATCAGGTATGGATTGTGTCGGTATAGGCTGTAACACAAGCATTTTAGCCTGAACACACAACCTGTAATACCGGCGCTAAAAAACGTAATTTTTTTGAGTGCGGAATGACATTGCGTTACAGGCTAAAATGCTTGTGGTATAGCTATACCGCCGCGACTTGTAATATGCGTTCCTGGTTATTCCACGCTCAATGGCCAATTTTTCAGAGGTATAGCTGTACTGCAAAACTTGTAATCTAGCCGAATGTTACTTGAATTTAGTGTTTAAACATTAATCCACCTCAATCTAAATTAATAAAACCTGTTACTGTAAATTAAAATATACTGCACTAAAGAATTTAATTAATGATAGTAATTATTAATATTTTCGACTTCCAACTAAGTAATTTTAGACAATAAAAAATATGAATCAAAGAAATATTCATAGATAAATTTCCTGGCTTTTTGGAGTTTTTTTAAAAGAGCAATTTTTACAAACATGCTCTGAAACACACACAACAGTGCAATATTTATATGTTAATAGCGTTTTGTGCATTACAAAAATAGTTAAATTTACTTAGTTTATTTTGATATTACAGCTAAAAGGAAGAGCATGTTTTGCAGAATTAGGGGTAGGCGAATGTGATGAAATTGCAATTTGTTTGGTTGAATGAATAGTCCTGTGGACATTCGTTTTGGACAAACCTCTGTCTAGCAAAGTTAAAATGCGAGCGGGACCGCTATATGGTTCTCCACTTGTAATCTATCCCTTTCTTTATGTCCTTTGTTAAAAAGCATACCGCTGCTGATGCTACATACCTGTAGGACCTATGTGGCATCAGCAGCAACAATGCACTATAGTGAGCTAGTTGGTGATTGGTGGCCACACATATTTTTCTTATTATTAGTTTACCAGATGTGTTGAACTAGGTGCCAGTAGTGCATTGCGGCACTGGAGCGGATTTTAACTGTGTGTTAAACCCCTTTGCCGTTATATGCAAAAAACAGAACAATAATAAAATGATTTAACCAATTATTTTCTTACACTTCCATGTCCCTTTAAATGATTAAACAAAGGTACTAAACACAGGCATGGAATGTAATGATATTTCTATTTAGCAAACATGTCAAATGTGAAAACTAATGTTTCCATCTTTAACATATAAGGAAACTATCTCTGTGATTCCTTTCTGATCAGGAATGATTGTAGTTCTCAAAATAGATTTCAGTTTGATTCTAGTGTTTCTAAATAAGACACAACATTGATTTCATATGCTCTGCTTCATTACTTTCAGTGCAGTTCACCAACTTACAATGTATTGTTTGTAGTCAATATGATACTGTTATGTGCATTTTTGTAAACATTGTTTGTGCTTAGGAATTGCTTAATATGTAAAAAAAAAAATTACTGAAATACCCCTTGTGTGCAGCAAAACTGAAGTTGTGCAGAACAAAATGAAAATGCAAAGCTTTACTAATGTCTAAAAAAGGTATATACAGTATGATCTGGCTCCCTTTATATTTTATTTGTGATACAGAATAAACTTATTGGATTGTGATTTAAAACAAAAATATATAGGAAACAGAAGGGAAAATAACATTTTAAACATAGTGGCTTAGATAACAAGTGAAGGGCAAAAATATTAGCACTATTTAGTGCTAACACTGCTCAAGTTAAATCAATAGCGCTCTTATTCTTGCGCTCAGATTACAAGATGAAAGAAAAATTGTAGAGCTCGAACAAAAGTCTTAGGAGTACTAACATCTGGAGGTCGGATATTATGGCCATGCTAACTTCTTCGCCTAATAGACTTCTATGGGGCATGTTATAGAACTCAGTTGTGGCTTTCAAGCACTAAACCGAAGGTGTGCAAATCCGAAGATACTGTACAAAATAATTTAGTTTGTTTTCTTCAGTCAGTAGAAAATTTAATTTTTAATTCAAATATTTGTATTATTATTATTTATTTGTAGAGCGCCAACACATTCCACAGCACTATAAATATAGGCATGATATGCAAGGTAGCATTAATAGGGAAAAAATGGGTAGAGGGCCCTGCCAAGAGTTGCACTGTTTTAAATCGGCTCTCATGAAGGTGACCTACAAAATAGCTGGGCTCGTAGACTTACATGCTAAAAGGGTTCAGGGGATGAAAAAAGAGGAGAAACTGAGGTAAGAAAATGTTAGTGAACTTTGTATGCATCCCTTAACAATAGAGTCTTTAACCACTTAATGACCTTCAATGTACACTGTGTGTTGGCGGTGTTTCCTATACCCCCATGCATGTGACGGAAATAACGCAGGCCTTGCCGATGTTGTCAACATCGCACTATCTCTCTATGCCTATGGAAGTGAGGCATGAAGTATTAGCACAGCTTTGCTGCATTTGTAAAACCCTTAACAATCGTGGATGTAGCAGGCGGACAGGAATTGCCACAATTTAACCCGATCGGTACGATTGGCCGCGAATCTGCAGGGGGCGGCGTTGCACCAGCAGCTCTTGTGAGCTGCTGGTGCAATGCTGAATAGGAAGAGCGTATTGCTCTCCGCATTCAGCGAGGTCTTGCGGACCTGATCCGCACTGTCGGATCAGGTCTGCAAGACCTTTGTTAAATAGGGGCCAAAGTATAGATTCCTCCTTTGGGTGATACTTCCCAAAAAAGATGTTAAATAATTAAATTGGGTTAAAAGAGAGAGAACTACATAATTAACAGCAGGACTTGTAGAGAAATTAAAAGTTAGTCAAATTAGCATTTTCCTCTTGAAAGTGGAACTTGAGAGTTGATATGATTTTTTTTATTTAAATATATCCAGGGACATTATAAGGTGTTAGCCGGATCACTTTTTATACCAAGGACACTGAATTTCACAAGAGATCTTAAGACTTTATGAAAACAAAATCATGTACACCAAAGAAAATGTTTTTTCACAGTAAGAGAAGTCAAGCAGTGAAACTCGATGCTCATGGATTTAGAGACTACATATTAAGGGCCAGACTACAAGTGGAGTGCTAATTAGTGCTCCTCCTCGAGCGTTAACTGCATTAAAAGTTCAGCTTTTTGCACTTGTCAGGTTGTGCTTGTATTTTGAGTTGAAAGTAAACAGTTTTTGCTTGCACCCTAAAGGCTGTGACACATTGCAAGTGGAGCGGTGCGCAGAATGAAGATGCGGCTGTGCACGCTCAGTGTGTCCTGCCTTTTCATCTCTGAGCACTCTGCTGCGTCAGGTCGCATAGCTGAGCACTCAGAGATGAAATATCTGAACTTCAGAAGCGAAGCTTCGCGCCGCATCGCTTGCAGTGTGTCACAGCCTTAACCCGACAAGCGCCAAAAGCCAAACTTGCAATATCTCGTGCTCGTTCACATATTCCCCCTTAGAAGTCAATGGAGAAGTAAAAAGTGGAAAAAAAGAGCAAATCAGCATACAAGCTCAGTATATTATTATCACCTAACAAGATCAAAAAGAGAGGAAGAATACAAAAACAATATACAGGAGCGCCTATAGGCTTAAAGTGAAAGTAAATCCTAGCATTTTACAAATGCTAGAATTTACTATTGAAACAAATAAAGGGCACTTTCATTCATGAAGTATAAGATACTTTATGTAGAAAGCTCCTTTATTTGATGCAATCGATCGCCGCTCTTAGCTCCTACAGCAGAGCACGGCTAAACCTCTTTTCACCTCTTAGCCAATAGCCGTGCTGTAAATCCGGCTCCCATGGGCGCCAAGCCGGATTTACCGCATGGCTATTGGCTAAGAGGTGAAAACATCACCTCAGCCAAAAAAATGTTTAGCCGTGGGCTGCCGAAGCAACTAAAAACAGCGATCGATTGAATCAAATAAAGGAGCTTTCTACATGAAGTATCTTATACTTCATGAATAAAAGTGCCCATTATTTATTTCAATAGTAAAGCCTAGCGTTTGTAAAACGCTAGGATTTACTTTTACTTTAAGTATGGTACCAGGCAATAAGGAAACTAATATCAGGTGGTGGGGAAAATGACACCAAACAGTTTATAAAATAACAGAACTATAATTAGACCGATATCTACATGTAGACAGATAAAAATAAAAAATAAACAGATGGCAATTCCCACTAGAATGATGTGGGGGGAGCAAACCCCAATGAGGGAAATGTGAATGAAATATTTGAGTCCAACAAATAATCTAAAAAGTCTTAGGGGCCGAATTATCAAGTCTCACCGAAAACAGAAGTTATAAAGCAGCGGTCTAAAGACCGCTGCTCCATAACTTGTCCGCCTGCTCTGAGGCGGCGGACAGAAATCATCTAATATGATGGGGTTGCTTGATACCCCCTGCTAGCGGCCGATTGGCTACGAATCTGCAGGGGGCGGTATTGCACAAGCAGTTCTGTTGAACTGCTAGTGCAAGGATAAATGCAGACAGCGTATGCTGTCGGCATTTATCAATGTGCAGCGAACATGATAAAAAATGATTTAAAAAATATTTATTAAAAAACTTTTTAGTTAAAAAAAATTGTTTAAAACAATTATTGGAAGATATGACTCGAGTTTCCCCAAAGATAAAAGACACATTGAAGTACAAAAAAGTATTTTAGAAAACCTTATTTCAGGTTAAAAACCATGTTATATCGAATTTAAAAGCATTTGTATCACAATATATAATTAAAAAAATATATAATAAAAAATGTATATGAAGAGGTCTGCAACATTAATAAACACACAATCATAAAACATTTGATAAGAAATATGATAAAAAAACAAATATATATGTGAGACTATATGCATGTGGGGAGTGGACCCTGATTGATAATTTAAGTAAAGTGGGAACAAAAAGCTGTCTAAAGTCAGTTAACACACCTATAGCATGGCAATTAAGTCTAACAGAAGAACTATCGATAGTACGAATGTACATTCATTAAGATATTTCTAAACATTGGACTATAATTGAAACGACATTCATATTATGAGGAGATGGTGAAAAGATCAAAACAGATCAAAAAAGATCAAAAAGGATCAGAAAAGATAAATATCTGAAAGCTACTGATGACCAAAAAATCCTAATGTCAAGGTGATAGGAAGATGTGTTGTGAGATATATCACCGTAGCTCCAGGAGGTCTTAGGATGTAAGGCAAGCGTGTCTAAGTGTATATCCATATGAGACTAAAGATAAAGCTTGCAAATTAAAGCTTCTGTAGTTCATTTATTATAAGAATTAGAACTCTATTAGTGTCTAAATCTCCATTTACTTATATAAATACAGACAGAAGCTTTAACTTGCAAGCTTTATCTTTAGTCTGAGTCTCATTTGGATATACACTTAGACATGCTTGCCTTACATCCTTAGACCTCCTGTAGCTAAGGTGATGTATCTCACCACACATCTACCTATCACCTTGACATTAGGGTGTTTTGGTCTTCATTAGCTTTCAGATAATTATCTTTTCTGATCCTTTTTGATTTTGTTTATCTTTTTTGATACTTTCAGTCATGAGATGCAGGACACAGCATAAAAGGCACAACGCTATTTTATTGCAGAGCATAGAAGTATACAGACTGCACAACACATCAGACTTAGTAACTGCAACATAGACTATAAATGCCATGCCCCCATCGGGTGACGTCAGCAGGGACTTGACCTGTATAAAAGCTTCTTCCTGTAGAGGTCCCCAGACCCAGGCAACATCTTTCTTCAACAACTCGGTGATAGGGTGTAGTACAGTCTGGTAGGAACCTGCCCACATAATTCACAAGGCCGAATATTTGTCTCAGCTCGTGTACATCAGAAGGACTTTTCATCTGTTCAATAGCAAGGATTTTATTAGGGTCCGGCTTGATGCCATTTCCATTGATGATATGTCCAAAATAACATAACTCAGATTTCCTAAAATTGAATTTTCAGCCCGAACTCTCTGATGGTCCGCAGCACACAGCTCAATAGCTGATCATATTCTTCCAGTGTAGACCCATACACTAAAATGTCATCCATGACGACTGCCATGCCATTGTGGTCCCTCAGGAGGGAACTTGTCTCTCTTTGAAAGATTTCAGGAGCAGAGGATATCTGAAGGGGAGTCTGCAGAAGCAAAACTGACCTACCAGTCTAATGAAGGTAGTCAGTTTGCGGCACTTTGGGTCTAGAGGTATCTGTCATAAGCCACTGGAAGCATCCAGTGTAGAGAAGAACTTTGTCCTAGCCAGTTTTGGAGCTATGTCTTCGAGCGTTGGCAGCACATATCTCTCTCTTTTCACCGCACATTCAGCCATTTCAAGTCTACGCAGATGCGTACCTTCCCGTTTTTCTTTGCAACGGGCACAATTTCCTCTCTTTGTAGTCACAGCTGGCAAGACATTTCCCCGCACAATCGATGCGGCCACCAGGACTATGAACTTTTGTAGTAACTTTCACCAGCTGAGGCTGTCAAGGCAGTTTTATAATTGCTGCAAGGGACATAACAGTGATATCTGCTCCTGTGTCAATCTTGAAGGCAACCCTGGCTCCCATAATAGTAAGGGTAACCCTCTAATCTTCATCTGAACCAGACCGTTCAACAACAGACCCTACAAAGGACACCTCTTGAGCCTCCTGGTCACTATCCACCTGCATCTCCTTAATGGATTCAGTTTTACACACCACTTCAAAATGTCCCATTCGGTTACACTTTCTACAGCTTTTATCTTTAGCAAGGCATATGGCATTCTGATCATGGGTATGGTTACACCTCGTGTAGCAAGCCTGCTGCGCCCATCGGCTTCTGGGCCTATCTGCTGTCCTTGGTCTACCGCTCACACTGTGCCTTTCACCTTCAGCTTTCCTGAACTGCTGCACTTCATCCATAATACTCTCAGACCTCATGTCAGCACTTTGCTTTTTTACCAGTTCACTTTGGCAGGCCATCCTAATAGCCACATCTAACGTTAATTTAGTCTCCAACTGTAGCTTCAGTGAGACCTCAGCATCTGCAATTCCTATAACTATTCTGTCTTTGATTTGCTTTTCTTTAGCAACACCAAACTCACAGAATTCAGCTAGTTCATACAGGCTGTGCACAAATCACTCCACAGATTTTCCCACACGCTGAGCACGTTTATGGAAACAGGCCCTCTCATGAATCACATTACGTTTGGATACGAAGTGAGCACTGATTTTTTTCATGACTATTTCAAAGTAAAACTCTTCCCCTTCTTGGAATTTAAAGGCATTAAACACTGGCTCCACATCTTTCCCCATAGAGTGTGAATGAAAATTAACTTGTACTTCACCACTCTACTTGTCCAGCATGGAAGCAATCCTGAAGCGTTGAAACCGCTGACGCCATGTGGGCCAAACAGCAGGCTGACATAAATCAAAAGGCTCAGGTGGAGTACATTTCAACATCATCATTAATCAGGAAACAGAAGCGCAGGCAAGTACTTCTGACACCATAAAGTGATCCAAGAGATGTATATAACTATATATAACTCCAAGAGATGGACATTTGGAGTTTTATATAGTTACATACATCTCTTGGATCACTTTGAGCCTTTTTTTTTGGACACTTGGATAATCTTCACGTTTTTGGTCACAAATCCCAATATAAAAAATCATCTTTTTGCATTTCAACTTTGTATTTTGCAATTTGTATTCTTGCATTTTTTCTATTGTTGCCATTTTTTCACTATTTTTGCACAATTTCATAAATTGTTTTTATAGTATATGAACCCTTATATGGCCCTATATATTGTCTAAGCATTATTTCGTAAGTGTAGTTAATTGTTTTATAGTACACATATGTTCTAACGGGACAATTTATACTCTTCCTATATATGCCCCTTTGTTTACCCTGGGTCTCCTGTAACACATACATTAGCCATTTTTGGCGCTCCTATATTGTCTCTTTCTGTACTATATAACGGCCACAAGCCATGCCCCCATCCAGTGATGTCACACTCCCACTCTTATCACACTTTCACCATCTCATAATATAAATGTCATTTCAATTATAGTCCAATGTTTAGAAATATCTGAATGTATGTATATTTGTACTAACTATCGATCATTCGTTCATCTGTTAGACTTGATTGCTATGCTATAAATGTGTTAACTGATTTTAGACAGCTTTTCGATCCCACTTCACCTAAGTTATCAATCAGGGTCCCCACATGCATATAGTTTCACATATATATTTGTTTTTTTATCATATTTCTTATAAAAAATGTTATGATTGTGTGTTTATTAATGTCACAGACCTCTTCATATATGTTTTTTATTATATATTTTTTGAATTATATATTGTAATACAAATGCTTTTAAATTCAATATAAGATGTTTTAAACCTGGAATAAGGTTTTTTTTTACATACGTTTTTGTACTTCAATGTGTCTTTTATCTTTGAGAAAACTCGAGTCATATCTTCCAACAATTGTTTTAAACAATATCTTTGAACTAAAAATGTTTTTAATAAATATTTTTTTTAAATGCTAATTTATAAAAATGCTGTTTTTTAATATACTATTCTTAAATATATACATATACAAACTTTTTTTCTACTAAATAAATAACAATAAAAAATTATGGATAGCACACTATTTGATAGCTTATCCACTATGGGTTATATCTCCCTTAAGAGTTTTGTAAATATAACTAATGATGGTCTATTACGTATTTTATCAGAACTGTTTTCCAAGTAAACAATTAGGTATACAGTACTTTTAACTCTTGGCTATGACACTAACAAAAATGGCAACAAATATCTAAAGAGATATAATTATGTAAAATGGCACTCAAGCCACACGCATCCTCCCAATATTGTCAAACCGGAAGTGACACCAAAAAAATGGAAGAGATGTCACTATTCCAGGAATGGAAGTAATGCCACACGAACGTGGAAACATAACACTGTTTGGTGGAAATACTAGTTCTCTGGCGGGAATAATTTGTAATCCTTCAATTGGACTAATTTCCATTTATAAGTATGATATTTGTTGAGCACAGTATGTCTTGAAAAAGGCCCTGTCAGGGATTTTTTCCCTGTTTATTTGAGATGTGCTGCTGGCAGCCATTTTACTCACCTCTCTTCCTGACTATGGTGCATTGTGGGGGATGCTGCTCATTTTCTGCACTTCCTTTTATGGCCAGACTGGTGTGCATCATCCATGTGAGACAGGATGCAGTCTCAGAATTGTGATGTCATCACTTATTATTTAAAGGGCCTCTGTTCAGTATGCTTTGCCTTTGCGTTGTCTCAGACCTGTTTGTGAGAGTTCCTGTGTATTACCTGGCTGCCTGACGTCCTTCCTGGTTCCTGATTCCTGGCTTGTTCCTGACTCTGCTGTTTTCCTTGTTCCTGATTCCGGCTCGTCTGACTATTCGCTTTGGCTCCTGTCTCAGCTCTTCTGACTACCAGCTCTGGTTTTGACTCCTGGCTTGTTATTTGACTTGTGGACTTTTTATTATTTTTTGCTATTAATAAAGGTGTGATTATTTTTGCACTTCTCGTCTCAGTCTGATTCCTGGCACCTTGACAGGCCCCCAAGCTGGACACTGTGACTCGAGTTTTCCCAATTCTTATATGCAGCTATTGGGTGAGCAAATCTTCATTTTGAGATTTGTATTTAGAATATTTTGCACATTTGTATTTGTTTTTCTTTTTATGTAATCCACAAGGCGAATCATTAGCCTGACACTAGGACAACACTTGGATTTTTTTTCCCACGTGTACACAGACTATTTCCACACTGTTGTTTTTCATTTTTATCTTAATTTTTGATCTACCACATGATGACAACTCTATCAAGGGATTCAGATTTATACTAAGACTTTTTAGATTATTTGTTGGACTCTTCTAATATTTAATTCACATCTGGTGAACTGTTTGTGCAATGCCGCCACCTGCAGATTTTGCGGCCAATCGGCAACTAGCAGGGGGTGTCAATCAACCCGATCGTATAGACAGCTGCTTCATAACTGCTGTTTCCGGTGAGCCTGAAGGCTCGCATGGAAACAGGGGCATCAGGAGCCATTCGGCCCTTGATAAATCGGCCCCTTTTACTTTAATTTTGAGTGAGTTTAAAAAGAAAAGTCATTACAAAGCTTTAGTAGAGATTTAAGTGTTAAGTACACAAATGTAACAGAACATTTAGAATCTGAGAGTCTTGCTAGACTCTCTGGCGAGCAGTTACATATTTGAGATAGCTACATCACTAAACTTTGGTAAGGTGGTAATCTTATTCCTCATCCTCATAGCTTTATTCTTATAAGAAAAAAATTTCTACATTGAACAAGTTTGCTGAAACTCTGACTTTCTTGTTTGACAGCATGATAATTGATCATTTGTATTTTTTTGTTATTATTTTTTTTCCACATTAAGCCACACCTCTAAAAACTAATTGGCCTAGATTCAATAAAAACCCATTTGTGAACGTAAGAAGCCACACCTCTAAGAACTCATTGACTTAGATTAAATAAAAACCCATTTGTGAACGTAATATCTTCAAGGAAAAAAAATAACTGCCATACTGAAACATTGAAAAAATCTAAAACACCACAGAATACCCACGGCCGGCCCATGAAGTCACTTTTTGTTCTATCCAGATAAACTAATTTGCCCTAGCAAAACAGGTATGCAAATATTTTACAATTATAAGTATTTTGCAAGCATGATTCCTAAAAGCTATGGTTGTAATTATTGAGGGTTTTTTCACTGCTAGTGGTTCATGTTTGTTGTGCAAGATATCATGTATTCGTTTGACAAAGAAAACAAAATAAAGTGTTCCCTAAAAGACACAATATAAGTGGGTGTCCACTTATAATAAAATTTATAAAGTCACTGATTAAATAAAATACTTAATCCACAATGATGAATAAAACATTATAGAATATTCTTTGCAGATCTGCAGGCCGCTGCCTCCTCACTAAGCATGGGCGAATGTTTAGCAACATTCGAAAAATGAAACTAATTTTAACACATTCGTTCGTTATAATCGAATTTCGAATGTTTACATAACATTCTAACATTCGATTTTCGAATGTTCGGTTTCGAATTTTACGATTACATTCGAAAATATTTGTTTTGAAAAATTCGAATTTATATTTGTAATAGTATTTCTAATGCTTTCTTTAAATGGAATATTCGAATTATGCAATATTCTATATAGAAACATTCGAAATTATATATTTGTATCTATTATGTATCAATTTACTAGATTCCCTCCCTACCACATGAACTATTGAACTTCTGAATAGTATTTGTTAAATAGAATGTTAAATTAGACATTTTGAATGTGGACATTCGATATAATTATAAACATTCAAATTCGAAAGTGACATTCGAAAACTGTAAATAGCATTCCATTATAGAATTTTTAAGAATATTCGTTCTTATCAACATTCGGATTTATAATTCGAATTTCGGTAATAACATTTGTTCTAACATTCGAATTCGGAAATTTACACATTCGCCCATCCCTTCTCCTCACACTGTCTGGAGCAGGACATATTGAAGCCTGTGAGAATCAAGAAACCAAGAGGCACCACATAGCAGAACTCTGCAAGTCGTAGAATATCCAAATAAGTTGCTCACATTTGTGTAGGCACTAGGGATGTGTATTTATTTTCGGAAGACTCAACCGTCTGGAAACTAAACTGAAATAACGAAAATAATTGCGCATTATTTTCTTTAGCATTTTCTTTTTTGTTTTCATATACTGCTTTTATGATGCAGACAGGCTTTAGCCAATGAATGAAAACTAGGAAGAGGCAGTGAATAGATTGACAGCTTCTATCAGCCTGTCAGTGGAAGCTTGTGACATTTTCTGCCCATTCAGCATTCTCAAGGGGAGGGATTGAAGTCAAAGAGGGAAATTTTAAGATACTGCCTAATGTTTTTAGCCTTAGACCAGTGTGTATCAGTGTGCTAGTAGTACCTGTGTCTGCTGTGCCCCCTCACTGTGAGCAGTTTTCTATTGTTTGCTAATAATATGTCATATACTAATGCTTGTGCTATTGCCTACTTTAAAAAGATTAGATTAGAAGAATATAATATATATATTAAGTTAATTATTAACTAAAAAAACGAATTCTCATTTTTTTTACTAAGTTATATTACTTATAAGTTCTTCTCATTTCTGCTTGTAATGAATATATCATAATGGTTTGTTCCAGTTGTTGCTGTTTATATTTGTTGCAGTTCATATAGTCTAACACTAGGGACAAGCATGAGGTATAACAGTGAAATGGGTGTGTTATCTTCAGTTAATAAAAAGTTCTTGAAGTTGAACAATGGTGCCTTCATGAGTTCTGTGCATTCTATAACAGGAGATCTTTACATGGTGTCAGAAGTAAACAGATTTATTTAAGTTTGATTGTCATGGCTTCAAGCAGACAGCAAGTGCCTCCTATGGACTTTGATAAAGGCAATGTATGTGAGCACTGGACAAGATGGAGAGAGCTCATGGAATTATTATTTGCTGGTCCTGATGCTTACAAGTGGACACAGGAGCAGAAGGCTGCACAGTTTCTCATTTGCATTGGAGAGAAAGGCAGAGATATCTGCAGATCATGGAGTGCAAGTGGAGCTATATCTGCTGAAGGTAAAAAGGATCCCAATGTGTTATTTGAGAAATTTGAGGCATACTGTAATTCTAAGAAAAGCATAACTGTACAGAGAAATGTGTTTTATGAAAGACATCAGGGTAAAACAGAATCTATAGATGAGTGGGTCACACAGCTACATCTCATAGCTAAAGACTGTGCCTTTCAGGACTGTGATGATATGATAAAAGATAGAATTGTGATGGGATCAAATTCTAGAGAAGTACAGGAAAAATTACTGTTAGAAGAGGATCTAACCATAAACTCTGCAGTAAAAATAGCTAGAGCAAATGAAACATCTAGAACTCACATGCAGTTAATTCATACAGACACAGAAGTCTTACACATGGTGCAAAGGAAAAGTGAAAGTAATCTGATTCATAGCAGAAAAGCAAATAACCTGCAGGATTGTGCAGAGCAAACTCTTTACAGAAGCTGTACTAAATGTGGTACAAAACACACTAAGAATGCACAGTGTCCAGCACAGGGAAAAATATGCTAAAAATGTCAGAAAAACAACCATTTTGCCAGGGTGTGCAGAAACAACACTATAAAATATAGGAAGTCAGTGAATCTAGTGGAGCAAGATGAAAATGAAACTGATAGTGACATTGATCAAAGTACAATATTTCTAGCCATGGTGGATAAAACAAATGTAGAACAAGATGAAGTATATGTTGAGATTCTTGTGAGCACACAAAACATACCAATTAAATTCAAGATTGATACAGGTGCACAAGTAAATTGCATTCCTGCTAGCACATATTATGACAAGCTGGCAAACATATGTGAGCTTGAAAAGTCTGGTCTGTCAAAACTTGTTGGTTATGGAGGACACCAGCTACATGTACTGGGAAAGTGCTCATATCAATGCATGTTACAAAACAAAAAACTTAATTTGGAATTTTATGTTATAGACACCCCAGCAAAGCCTGTTTTAGGGTTAAGTGCCTGCAAACAGCTAAATCTTATAAAAATAGTCATGACTGTTGATCAGTATAAAAAAGGTTTATCTAAGCAACAAGTTGAGGAACTATTTTCAGATGTGTTTCAAGGGCTAGGTTGTTTGCCTGGTGCATGCAGCATTAAACTAAAACCAGATGCACATCCAGTAATTCATTCACCAAGAAGGATTCCAATTGCCATAAAAGACAAACTCAAAGAGGAACTGGATCGCATGGTAAATTTAGGAGTGCTGAAAAAAGTAGATGAGCCCACTGAGTGGGTGAGTTCAATGTTTGCAGTAGAAAAGAAAAACTCAGGTGCTTTAAAAATATGCATTGATCCAAGAGATTTAAACAGAGAAATCATGCGAGAACACTACAGTTTACCAACTCTAGATGACATCACACACAAGTTAGCACATGCAAAATTCTTCAGTGTATTAGATGCTCAATCAGGATATTGGCAGCTCAAATTAGATGAACAGAGCAGCAGGCTCACCACTTTTAATTCACCATTTGGAAGATGGCGCTTTACTAGAGTTCCCTTTGGTATTGCCTCAGCACAAGAAATATTTCAGAAAAAAGCACATGAAACCATTCAAGGCCTTCATGGTGTAGATGTAATCATAGATGATCTTCTGGTATATGGATCTACACGGAAAGAACATTATCAAAATCTGTATGCACTATTGGAACGGTGTCGAGAGAGAAACATGAAGTTAAACCCAGGTAAAATGCAAATCGGTGTTACCCAAGTTAAATATTTTGGTCATATTCTGTCACAAGATGGGCTAAAAGCAGACCCAGAGAAAATAGCAACAATACAACATCTGGATCCTCCTACCTCTAAGAAGGAATTAGAAACCATTCTGGGTATGTTTAATTATCTGTCAAGGTTTGTTCCTGGACTAGCAGAAGCTACAGCTCCACTAAGATAACTACTCCAAAAGGATGCACTATGGAGCTGGAATGACTCAATAAATAATGTTTTTGAAGATGTCAAAGGTCTAATTGTGTGTTCATCGGAAACTGGATTACAATATTTTGCTGGTGGACTGGTTGTGTCTCTAAAAGGGACATATTTGTTTTCAATACTAAGTTAATATTTAAAAAAACAAGTTTTCTTTTTTTTAATACTTTTTAGTTATATTACTTGTAAGGTGAAAAAGTTCCTTACATAGCTGCTAGTGGCTGCTGGTGGAATAGTTGTGTCTTTGAAAGGGACATATTTGTTTTCAGTACTAAGTTAATATTTAAAAAAATCAAGTTCTCATTTTTTTTTTAATAAATTCTATTATTTGAAAGGTGAAAAAGTTCCTTACATAGCTGCTAGTAGCTGCTGGTGGCTTATGTATCTTTAAGGGACATATTTGTTTTCAGTACTTTTAATAGTTAAAAAAAACAAGTTAACATTTTTTTAATGAATTTTATTACTTGTAAGGGGAAATGTTCCTTACATAGCTGTAAGTGACTGCTGGTGGATTGTTGTCTCTGAAAGTCACCAAATTAAAACCACTTGGTTGTCATAGTAACTCACATAACTAAAATAATTAAACATCATAAAAACCATGTAATATATTCATGTTTATACTATTGACTAAGAGGGTTATTAAATATTGATCCAAGACAACACTAATCACTATCATATATTGGGCACCACACACAACTATAGATCTTAATGGCAGTAATAGCCAATAACATAGCACTGAGACAAATAAGTGAAGCAATTCTTAATGAATTTCAAACATGAGCTCGAATTCATGGTAAGGCCCCTACCTCACAAGTATCCATACAAATTGGGGGCCTATTTTTTTTTTAATTTTCAATTATATGTAACTATTCCCTGTTTAAACCTTTTAGGTTGGTTAATGCAGAAAATATTATCAAATACACTGGAGCATTAACATTTTTGGAGCCTGATTTGCTTCTTCCCAAATCCACAAAGGTTTTAGTAAAGAAGTTCCTCATGTAGGATCAACTTGCAAGGAATGATCTCTGGCTAACAGTGCACACCAGCAGATGAAAGAGAAAGAAAAAGGAAGGACACAAAAGCGAGAGCTGAAATTTTAACTTGAAGAGTGATTTAAGCTACATAAGACATTTTAAGACAGTCAATGACTTGTTGGAAGGCTTGCAAGGATTATACAGAAGTTAAAGTGTTGATGAACTTTAGCTAATCAGATGTCATATATGTAATCTTTGTCAATAAAAAAGTATATGTGCACCTTTTTTAAAAAAAAAATCTATCCGTCAAAAGGGTTAAAAGTGTATCTATAGTAATGCTTCTATTACAGTCTTATGCGGGCCCACTGGGATGAACTACCAATGAACAACCAATCAGTGTATGTGCCATATGACACTCTTGTAGTCCAGCCCTTTGAAAGCCCTTAGGAAGTCTATGTAGAGGGTGAGTGGGAGTGCTCTCTATGTCACATCCCAGCAAAAAGAGGAAATGAAGGGGGTGGAGGAACAAAAGATACCAGGTAGGTTTATAAATCTTTTATTATAAAATATAAATGCAGTTTTGCTTGTACACTAATATATTTTACATTACAACATTCTTAAAGTTTGAAATTTTCCATCACTTTATTGTTGCTGGCATAAAGATTTAGGTACAATACTCCACACGTGTAAATAGCAGCAGACTATACAAGTGGCTATACAAAAGTGGAAGAGAAGGAATTCTGCAATGTGTTACAGAAGCAACGCTACTGAATAATAAGGTGCAATATTCCTGAGCTTTCAGACAATTTGCTCAGTTCTTCAGTTTGTACCAGCCATGAGAACAATGTGAACTTTCCTGAAAACTCAATTTTCTGCACACTCTACCCTTGATGCCTACACAGATGCCTAACCTTTTTCCATTCTATACAGTAACTTCTGATCAGTGTAGTAACTCATTTATATTTATATTCATTTGCCACATAAGGGATAAGGAATATTTAAGAGGCTTTTCATGGAGTATGTTGCTGGATTGCAGAACCACGCAGAACAAGGTATGCTGTTAAGTCCATAATAGAGAACTCCAATTAACTTTAAAACATTTAGGGCTAAATTACAAGTGGCGCAGCATTTTGCACTTCCACTCGAGCGATTGCTCCGCTAGAATTAAGATTTTTGCGCTAGTCTGGTTGCGCTCGCATTACAAGTTGAAAGTAAACTGGTTTTGCTCTAGTGGTAACCTGACTAGAGCAAAAATCCAAAATTAGAATATTGTGTGCTCGTTCACGTATTCCCCTTACTCTTGCACAAATAACATTACATATTCTTATTAGCGATAACCCGACATGATAAATATATTCCAATGTTCTTTTCATAATGGAATACATTCTATTTATTTCATAAATACATATTTATACATATATCTGATGTTTTTTTACACAAATATATATTTATAACTATATATATATATATATATATATATACAGCATATAGATGATTATATATAGGTATAGATATTTACAGATATATATATAGGAATATCTATTTAAAAATACAAAGAACATATTCTGCTATCTACAGAACACTCGAATGTGAAATATTTACAGTAAATACGTAGTTAAAAACTTTATTAAAAATGAATATTGCATAAATATGCTTTTACATGTTTTCATCTATTTAACAACAAAAGGCTCTAATACACTTATATACTGTATATACAGTATGTCTGTATGTGCATATAAATCTATCTATGTGTTTATATGTGTATATATGTCTGTAAATACATATATACACATATAAATACATAAATACATATATACACATATAAATACATAAATACATATAAACACATATAAATACATAAATACATATGTGCACATATATAGACATACAGTATATATATATATATATATATATATATATATATATATATATATATATATATATATATATATATATATATATATATATATATATATATATATATATATATATATATATATATATATCTTTAGACATGTGTATGTATGTATCTCTATGTTAAAGCCCTTTGGCAGCTTTTATTTTCCCCAACACCCGAGATCTCAAATCAAATCTTTGAGCCTTTATAACTTTTTTGTGCAATATTTTTATTTGACAGTGTTATTATATTCATAACTGTACTTTGTAATGTATTTTTTAAGTGTTTTGTGCAAACTTTTATTTTTGCCAAACAGTTAACCACAGCTCTGAAATCACATTGCAAATATATCCACACAAAAGAAAAGTTATAAAAGTATTTTAAAATGGTGACTTTATTATCAGAATTGGCAGTGTTTTGAAAATCTTGGCCAGTCTTGAAATATGCTGTACCTGTTGAAAGTCTTCTGATATGGCTAATAAGAGACCAGGTGTAAATAAGCTTGTGCACTGCTACTACATTACATTTGAAATTTACTTTGAACCCTTCTTCTATTTATACAGTCACAAAAAAATGTTTTGTGTGTGTCTATTATAATTGAGGCAAGTGAAGGCTGAATGTGCAAAATTATTATTTTATACAATTCAATTAAAGTTGCAACCAACATACTCTGCAACACTAACTTCTGAAAGATATGAAGTCACTGAATATTAAACAAAAATTGGGGTAGGGTAAAACCTGACATTTTCCTGTTTAAAATTAAAAAATGAAAGGAAATCTGTAAACCTAGATTTAAAAGGATTCAATTTACAACAGCCACATTGAATAACACTTTTCAGTTCCATTTTAACATTGGCTGTGGATAATCACCGAAAACCTTTTGAAATAATTACTGATAAAAAACAGGGAATTAATAAGTTACTCATATACATCACTATTTTCTTAAATATTGTTAGGCAAATAATTTGCTTCATTCTCTTGATATCCTTTGTTGAAAAACATATATAAATAGGCTCAGAAGCTGCTGATTACACAAGGCAACATAGATGCCTTGTGTGATTGGCTCACCTATGTGCATTGCTATTTCTTCAACAAAGGATATCTGAAGAATGAAGAAAAAATAGAAATAAACTGGAATGTTATTTAAAATTGTATTCTCTATCTGAACCATGAAATAAAAATTTTGGTTCTCATGTCTCCTTAACCCCTTAGTGACCAGACCATTTTTCAATTATCTTACTGTTAAGGACCAGGGCTATTTTTACATTTTTGTGGTGTTTGTGTTTAGCTGTAATTTTCCTCTTACTCATTTACTGTACCCACACATATTATATACCGTTTTTCTTGCCATTAAATATCATCATATATCAAATATTCATCATATCATATAATTTACTATAAAAAAAATATAAAATATCATGAAAAAATAAAAAAACACACTTTTTCTAAATTTGACCCCCAGAATCTGTTACACCCCCCAAAAAACACCCATGCTAAATAGTTGTATGTATACCTTTTTAGTAGACAACCCAGTATTGATTTAGACCCATTTTGGTATATTTCATGCAACCATTTCACCACCAAATGCGATCAAATAAAAAAAATTGTTAACTTTTCACAAACTTTTTTACAAACTTTAGGTTCACTGAAATTATTTACAAACAGCTTGTGCAATTATGGGACAAATGGTTGTAAATGCTTCTCTGGGATCCCCTTTGTTTAGAAATAGCAGACATTTATGACTTTGGCATTACTTTTTGGTAATTAGAAGGCCGCTGAATGCTGCTGTGCACCACACTTGTGTTATGCCTAGCAGTGAAGGAGTTAATTAGGTAGCTTGTAGAGGGTTAATTTTAGCTTTAGTGTTGAGATCAGCCTCCCACCTGACACATCACACCCCCTGATCCCTCCCTGATCCCTCTCAAACAGTTCTTTTCTCTCCCCAACCTCACAATTGTCACCACCATCTTAAGTACTGACAGAAAGTCTGCCAGAACTAAAATAAAAGGGTTTTTTTTTTTTATCTTTTATATATATATATATATATATATATATATATATATATATATATATATATATATATATATAAATATATATATATATATATATATATATATGTATATATATATATAATTTCTGCAGTGTATGTTCCCACCTAACCCCCCAACCTCCACGATCCCCCCCAAACAGCTCTTTTAACCTCCCCTCTCTTCCTATTTGTGGCCATCTTGGGTACTGGCAGCTGTCTGCCAGTACCCACTTTGCAATATATTTGCAATTTATTATTTTTATATTTTCCATAGTGTTGCTGCCCCCCTCAATACCCTCCCCCTCCCAGATCCCTTTTCCCAAGACTTCTACCCCTCCCTTTTCCTCTCCCTCCCTCTCTCTCAGGGTTGCAACCTCTGCCATGTTTTCCTGGCCACTTATGCGTTACACATGCTGCAGGGTGTGCAGGGAAGAACATGAATAGTGCTGTCCAGGGTTACTATTTTTGTGCTGTCCAGCAGCACAATGCAGGTTTCTCCCTGCACACCATGCAACATGTGTAACTCATTAGTGTCCAGGAAAACATGGCCAAAGTGGCAACCCTCTTCTCTCTCCCTCCTTCCGATCATTGCAAGTACTGTAGCGTGTGTGCTCGTGCTTCCGCCCCCCTCGCACTATCACGATGCCCTCCCCACACTGGATTAACAAATTCAACACAAACCGGATGTGATCCAGCAATGAGCCGCCCACCCACATCGCTCGTATCCCTCCTATGCCACCAATGATCAGCACCATCATTGGCCATCGCAGAGAGGGCCACAGAGTGTCTCTCTTTGCATCGGTTGCTAAAAAAAAAATCTGTTTTGAGGCATCACTGCAATACCCTGAAAGCGTCTGGAAGCGATCAAGATCTTTTCCACCATTTAAAGGGACAATCTACTCAGGCAAGCAGCTGATAGGAGTTAATTTTATTGAAATTGACTGCAGGATCACCCTTTCAAAAGGTGTGGTCGTTCTCTCTTCTATCCCTCACTAGGAGGTTGATATCTGTTGCTGTAGCTTGTTTGCAAAGCTTTTCTATAGCCAATACTGCAATATTTAAATTTTCTGTTAACATGACAGTTTTAAGAAGCAAAAGCAGTTATTTCATATGACAAAATAGAAGGTACAGGAGCTATTTTAAAATAATTTAATACACTCACTCCAGCAGGTACAATGGATCCTTTAGTAAACATTTAAAGGGACATGAAACCCATTTTTTTTCTTTAGATGTAATTTTAAAAAACTTTCCAAATTACCTCTATTATCTAATTTGCTTCATTCTCTTGATATCCTTTGCTAAAAAGCATATCTAGATAGGCTCAGTAGCTGGTGATTGGTGGCTGCACATAGATGCCTCATGTGATTGGCTCACCCATGTGCATTACTATTTCTTAAACAAAGGATAATAATGAAGAAATATAAATAATTGAAGTAAATTTGAATGTTGTTTAAAATTGTATTCTCCATCTGAATCAAGAAAGAAACATTTTAGGTTTTGTGTCATTTTAATTAGGTGTCTAATGTCCATTTAAAGGGACAGTCTAGTCCAAAAAAAACTTTCATGATTCAGATAAAGCATGTAATTTTAAACAATTTTCCAATTTACTTTTATCACCAATTTTTCTTTGTTCTCTTGGTATTCTAAGTTGAAAGCTTAACTTAGGAGGTTCATATGCTTATTTCTTAGACCTTGAAGGCCGCCTCTTAAGAATGCATTTTAACAGTTTTTTCCCCACTAGAGGGTGTTAGTTTATGTTTTTCATATAGATAACACTGTGCTCGTGCATGTGAAGTTACCTGGGAGCCCTCACTGATTGGCTAAACTGCAAGTCTGTCAAAAGAGCAAATAAAGGGGCAGTCTGCAGAGGCTTAGATACAAGATAATCACAGAGGTAAAAAAATATATAAATATAACTGTGTTGGTTATGCAAAACTAGGGAATGGGTAAACAAGGGATTATATATCTGTTAAAACAATAACAATTCTGGTGTAGACTGTCCCTTTAAAGGGACAATGAACTGAGAGTTACAGTATTTGTAAACAATTCAATACACTCCAGCAGGCACAATGAATCTTTTAGTAAACATTTAAGGTAAGATACATTTACATTACAATGTCTCTTTAAGTATAGAAGGGAGATTTATACTAAGCAAAGCTAAGCAAGTATTTACACCAACAACTTAAAAGTGATAAAGAGGGATAATTTGCAGCATTGTGTATTTCACCTAAATACTTTTATAAGGTGAAAAGGAAGGGCTAGCTACAGCCATTACACATAAAGCTTGTTCTGTATTTGATGTTTCATTGATCTGATGATATTATTACTGGTTTACAAACCTGAATTTTATTTTTCATTGCAACTGCCTCAAGGTTGTTGCCTGAACGTAACAAATTTCTTCAATATAACTAACCACCATCGGTTCCCCAGCTGTTTTGTAGTAAAAGTAAATTATCCACTATTAACCCTCAAATATCCAAGCACGTTCAAAACTTTCTCAATCTAATAGCATTCTGCGCTCTGGAATTGGCAGCCCAAAATGAAAACCATCTGCCTATTACAATCCTTTAAAAAGCTTTAACAACCTTATCCCTGTTTTTACTCGTCCATAGAAATCCTCTCTCTGTTCCCTTTCTCATACACAATTTACTACTGAAATGTTGATGCAATTATATTGCCCATCAAAAAGAGATATAAAGAATGCTGGCAGGCTTTAAATGTCACACGCAAAAAATGTTTCAGATTTGGAATATCTATAACTCATAATAATATTGTTTTTGTTTTACTTTGTTGAATTTTACAACTTTGCTGGATTAAAATGTAGGGCTGTTGCTAGAAGTGTTACAGTATATAAGGGGTAAACTGTATTCAAAGTGTGGAGCCTAACCTTACTCCTAACCATAACATTATAAATTATAAATCAACAGCATTGTCAGAGGCAAATTCTAAAGCATGATTTTTTTTTTATTTCTCACAAAATTTCAACCACAAAATGTAGAAAGTGCCATATGGTAAAGTTGCCATTTTGACAGGCAGTATAACTGCACAAATATTTGTTACCCTCTTATATACACTACAGTATATCTGTCTAAACAGCCTTTTATTCCTTGCATCTTCCTTACTTTGTTTTCAAGAAAATAAGGCTACATAACCAAGTTTCAGTAAGCACCTGGAAGTGAGTGCCATGGAATTAACTGAAGAAAATAAATCCAATTTCACCAACTGGTGTCACCAAATGAAGGGTCAGATTAAAAGTGGAGCGCTAACAGGTACGTGCCAGCAAAAAGGGGTTTATTGCAGGTGTTTGCACTGCTCGTATTACAAGATAAATGTAAGCGCAATAGCTTGAGCGCAATCACGATTAACGCTAAAATGATTACTGCATCCTCAGAGCTCTGGTTAACTGTTTTGCCAAACAAAAAAGTGTCACAAAACAAATTTAAAAATACATTACAAAGTATACATATACTTATAATAACATCTAATGAAAATTATTCACAAACAATATTACACAAAAAAAGTTATAAGGGATCAAAGATATATACGTATATATATACAGGGAGTGCAGAATTATTAGGCAAGTTGTATTTTTGAGGATTAATTTTATTATTGAACAACAACCATGTTCTCAATGAACCCAAAAAACTCATTAATATCAAAGCTGAATAGTTTTGGAAGTAGTTTTTATTTTGTTTTTAGTTATAGCTATTTTAGAGGATATCTGTGTGTGCAGGTGACTATTACTGTGCATAATTATTAGGCAACTTAACAAAAAACAAATATATACCCATTTCAATTTATTTTTACCAGTGAAACCAATATAACATCTCAACATTCACAAATATACATTTCTGACATTCAAAAACAACAAAAACAAATCAGTGACCAATATAGCCACCTTTCTTTGCAAGGACACTCAAAAGCCTGCCATCCATGGATTCTGTCAGTGTTTTGATCTGTTCACCATCAACATTGCGTGCAGCAGCAACCACAGCCTCCCAGACACTGTTCAGAGAGGTGTACTGTTTTCCCTCCTTGTAAATCTCACATTTGATGATGGACCACAGGTTCTCAATGGGGTTCAGATCAGGTGAACAAGGAAGCCATGTCATTAGATTTTCTTCTTTTATACCCTTTCTTGCCAGCCACGCTGTGGAGTACTTGGACGTGTGTGATGGAGCATTGTCCTGCATGAAAATCATGTTTTTCTTGAAGGATGCAGACTTCTTCCTGTACCACTGCTTGAAGAAGGTGTCTTCCAGAAACTGGCAGTAGGACTGGGAGTTGAGCTTGACTCCATCCTCAACCTGAAAAGGCTACACAAGCTCATCTTTGATGATACCAGCATAAACCAGTACTCCACCTCCACCTTGCTGGCGTCTGAGTCGGACTGGAGCTCTCTGCCCTTTACCAATCCAGCCACGGGCCCATCCATCGGGCCCATCAAGACTCACTCTCATTTCATCAGTCCATAAAACCTTAGAAAAATCAGTCTTGAGATATTTCTTGGCCCAGTCTTGACGTTTCAGCTTGTGTGTCTTGTTCAGTGGTGGTCGTCTTTCAGCCTTTCTTACCTTGGCCATGTCTCTGAGTATTGCACACCTTGTGCTTTTGGGCACTCCAGTGATGTTGCAGCTCTGAAATATGGCCAAACTGGTGGCAAGTGGCATCTTGGCAGCTGCACGCTTGACTTTTCTCAGTTCATGGGCAGTTATTTTGCGCCTTGGTTTTTCCACACGCTTCTTGCGACCCTGTTGACTATTTTGAATGAAACGCTTGATTGTTCGATGATCATGCTTCAGAAGCTTTGCAATTTTAAGAGTGCTGCATCCCTCTGCAAGATATCTCACTATTTTTGACTTTTCTGAGCCTGTCAAGTCCTTCTTTTGACCCATTTTGCCAAAGGAAAGGAAGTTGCCTAATAATTATGCACACCTGATATAGGGTGTTGATGTCATTAGACCACACCCCTTCTCATTACAGAGATGCACATCACCTAATATGCTTAATTGGTAGTAGGCTTTCGAGCCTATACAGCTTGGAGTAAGACAACAATCATAAAGAGGATGATGTGGTCAAAATACTCATTTGCCTAATAATTCTGCACTCCCTGTATATATATATATATATATATATATATATATATATATATATATATATATATATATATATATATATATATATGTGTGTGTACATATGTATTTATGTATTTATATTCTGTTAAAATCTGACAGTGCTCAACCTTGTGTCTGTAGCTCCTAGTATTGTGGGTACCAGCGCCCCCAAAAAGGTGAATGTAGTGCTAAAAATAAATACACAGAGCGCCTCCTAAAAGGCTAAGACACTAGTAGTGACAAGATTATTTAAATAAAAAATATATTGAAATACTATAGGTGTGTATAAAATATTTTATAAGCTACTTATAGCTAAAACACAGGGAGTGCAGAATTATTAGGCAAATGAGTATTTTGACCACATCATCCTCTTTATGCATGTTGGAAAAACCAAGGCGCAAAATAACTGCCCATGAACTGAGAAAAGTCAAGCGTGCAGCTGCCAAGATGCCACTTGCCACCAGTTTGGCCATATTTCAGAGCTGCAACATCACTGGAGTGCCCAAAAGCACAAGGTGTGCAATACTCAGAGACATGGCCAAGGTAAGAAAGGCTGAAAGACGACCACCACTGAACAAGACACACAAGCTGAAACGTCAAGACTGGGCCAAGAAATATCTCAAGACTGATTTTTCTAAGGTTTTATGGACTGATGAAATGAGAGTGAGTCTTGATGGGCCAGATGGATGGGCCCATGGCTGGATTGGTAAAGGGCAGAGAGCTCCAGTCCGACTCAGACGCCAGCAAGGTGGAGGTGGAGTACTGGTTTGGGCTGGTATCATCAAAGATGAGCTTGTGGGGCCTTTTCGGGTTGAGGATGGAGTCAAGCTCAACTCCCAGTCCTACTGCCAGTTTCTGGAAGACACCTTCTTCAAGCAGTGGTACAGGAAAAGTCTGCATCCTTCAAGAAAAACATGATTTTCATGCAGGACAATGCTCCATCACACGCGTCCAAGTACTCCACAGCGTGGCTGGCAAGAAAGGGTATAAAAGAAGAAAATCTAATGACATGGCCTCCTTGTTCACCTGATATGAACCCCATTGAGAACCTGTGGTCCATCATCAAATGTGAGATTTACAAGGAGGGAAAACAGTACACCTCTCTGAACAGTGTCTGGGAGGCTGTGGTTGCTGCTGCACACAATGTTGATGGTGAACAGATCAAAACACTGACAGAATCCATGGATGGCAGGCTTTTGAGTGTCCTTGCAAAGAAAGGTGGCTATATTGGTCACTGATTTGTTTTTGTTTTGTTTTTGAATGTCAGAAATGTATATTTGTGAATGTTGAGATGTTATATTGGTTTCACTGGTAAAAAATAAATAATTGAAATGGGTATATATTTGTTTTTTGTTAAGTTGCCTAATAATTATGCACAGTAATAGTCACCTGCACACACAGATATCCCCCTAAAATAGCTATAACTAAAAACAAACTAAAAACTACTTCCAAAACTATTCAGCTTTGATATTAATGAGTTTTTTGGGTTCATTGAGAACATGGTTGTTGTTCAATAATAAAATTAATCCTCAAAAATACAACTTGCCTAATAATTCTGCACTCCCTGTATACAAACAAGATACAAAAGTGGATCCACTTAAAATTAACAATAAAATATGCATATATCTATATAAAAAACAATACAATTGTGGTTAAAACCACAACAAAATACAATCTTAATCACAAAATAAATTACAATAAAACAGCTGTTAACTGATAAGCTGGTTGATAGTTGGATAAAAAATATAAATATAAAAACATCAATTTACTAAGTAGGTGTCCATAAATATGTAAGTCCCAAACTTAAATTCTTTCCAGAGAGTAAATGTCCAATATGAAAATTCTATTTTAAAACAATTATCCTTATATATCCCTCGATAAACAGTGAAATGATGAAGTGTGTAAAAAAGAAAAACGTAGTGGTTTTCAAATCAAGTTTCAAAAATTATTGTGAATATCCAAAAAATCCTGAAAAGATGATGTGATGAAGTGGGCGTGAATAATAAAAAATGTGAATACACAAAAAATGAAAAAAGAGAAAGGAAAAAAATGTGAAAAAATAATCCAAATGAATATTTAGGATGTGTTAAAGTGAATAACACACTTATAAAGTGACCCTTATGTGAATACAAGATGTGAAGAGATGCTCCTAAAAAGTTATTCCTGTGTGTAAACGATGAAAAAATACAGAAATGGATCCTATGTCTCAGGGATCAATTCATTCAAAGATATACCTGTAATAAAACAAATATAACATAGTGCAAAACTGCTATTCAAACTTAGTCAGTAATTGAAAAGAAGCTTACCATATATGTCAACGCGTTTCGGCCCTAAGAACTGGGCCTTTATCAAGACTATCTATAGGGTCACTTTATAAGTGTGTTATTCACTTTAACACATCCTAAATATTCATTTGGATTATTTTTTCAAATTTTTTTCCTTTTTCTTTTTTCATTTTTTGTGTATACACATTTTTTATTATTCACGCCCACTTCATCACATCATCTTTTCAGGATTTTTTGGATATTCACAATAATTTTTGAAACTTGATTTGAAAACCACTACATTTTTCTTTTTTACACACTTCATCATTTCACTGTTTATCGAGGGATATTTAAGGATAATTGTTTTAAAATAGAATTTTCATATTGGACATTTACTCTCTGGAAAGAATTTAAGTTTGGGACTTACATATTTATGGACACCTACTCAGTAAATTGATGTTTTTATATTTATATTTTTTATCCAACCATCAACCAGCTTATCAGTTAACAGCTGTTTTATTGTAATTTATTTTGTGATTAAGATTGTATTTTGTTGTGGTTTTAACCACAATTGTATTGTTTTTTATATAGATATATGCATACGTTATTGTTAATTTTAAGTGTATCCACTTTTGTATCTTGTTTGTATATTTTAGCTATAAGTAGCTTATAAAATATTTTATACACACCTATAGTATTTCAATATATTTTTTATTTAAATAATCTTGTCACTACTAGTATCTTAGCCTTTTAGGAGGCGCTCTGTGTATTTATGTATTTATATGTATAGATATATATGTATTTACAGACATGTATACACATATAAACACATAATGACATATGTACACATATATAGACATACAAGTGCATTGGAGCCCTTGGCAGCAAAATATATTAAATTTAAAACATGTAAAATCATATTTATGCAATATTCAAATTTAATAAAGTGTTATAGTTTGTATTTACTGTAAATATTTAACATTCCAATGTTCTGCACATAGCATAATATGTTCTATGTATTTCTAAATAAATATTCCTACATATATATATATATATATATATATATATATATATATATATATATATATATATATATATATATATATACATCTCTCTATATCTTCCTATATATAATCATGTATATACAGGTATAAATATATATTTGTTCAAAATACCATCAGATATATGTAGAAATATGTATTTATGAATAAATAGAATATATTCTACTTTGTGAAGAACATTGGAATGTGAAATATTCACATGGTTTCATGTTGGGTTAGTGCACTTGAGAATATGCTATTGTGTTTGTGCACGAGTAGGTTGTCGTCTTTATTTCCACTATTTTTTTTTGCTCCATTGATTTTGAGGAAATAGGTTATTGCGCATGCGATAGTCTATGTTCGGCTTTTTATGCCTGTGGGTTAGCGAGCAAGTGAAAACAGTTTACTTTAAACTCATAATACAAGCACAACCCAACACACACAATAAGCTTACTTCTAGCGAAGTTAACGCTCGAGCGGGATCGTTAAACAGCACTCCACTTGTAATCTGGCCCTAAATCCTTTAGAACCAATGGTGGCAAAGTTTAAAAAAAATTATTCTGATCCAATACCAGAAACACTATTTAGTTACGCTAATACTTGTACTGATTGTTTGACAACCTTTGGCTTCGGATGATTTACTTTAAAAATTGTGCTGTCAAAAAAAGTCTCACAGTTCAACAAAGTTGAAGTGCTGCTTGTGTAAATGCTGTATTAACTCCTTGGTAGCCAATACCATATGTACAAACTTACAAACTAACCCCAATCACCTTATACATAACAAATCATAACCTCTTGCCCTAACTCCTTATATTTATCAAGCACAGTGTACAAGTCAGTTAAATTTGTAATGTATTTAAAGGGACATGAAACCCAACATTTTTATTTTTCATGATTCAAATAGAGCACATGATTTTAAACAACTTTCCAATTTACTTCTTTTATCCAATTTGCTTCATTCTCTTGGTATCATTTTTGAAGGAGTAGCTATGCACTACTAGGAGCTATCTGAAGACATCTGGTGAACCAATGAAAAAGAGACATTTTTGTGTAGCCACCAATCAGCAGCTAGCTCCTATTATTGCATTGCTGCTCCTGAGCCTACCTAGATGTGCTTTTCAACTAGGGATATCAAGAGAATGAAGCAATTTAGATAATGGAAGCAAATTGGAAAAAAGTGTTTAAAATCACATGTTCTGCCTGAATCATGAAATACATATTTTGGGTTTCATGTACCTTTAAAGACTTGCATTTCAAAATTCCTGAAACACTACACAATATTTTCCTAACAAACCACTAAAGATTAATCTATCTGAACTAATGTCTACATGCAAACCAATAAAAACAACATATGAATGTGTAGACTAGTCAGGTCATATTTTGTAGATATGGTTGGCGGTTATGGTTTTACTGCCATATTTACTGCTTATATCACAACATATGTTATTATTGTAGACCAAGTTGTGAATAATGTAGTTGCATACTTTTTAAAGGGACAATCTAGTCCAAAATAAACTTTCAAGATTCAGATAGGGCATGTGATTTTAAACAATTTTCCAATTTACTTTTATCACCAATTTTGCTTTGTTCTTTTGGTATTCTTAGTTGAAAGCTAAACCAAGGAGGTTTATATGCTAATTTATAATCCCTTGAAGGCCGCCTCTTCTCTCAGGGCAATTTGACAGTTTTTCACCACTAGATGGTGTTAGTTCATGTGAGTCATATAGATAACATTGTGCTCACGCCTGCAGGGTTACCTAGGAATCAGCACTGATTGGCTAAAATGCAAGACTGTCAAAAGAACTGAAATAAGGGGGCAGTTTGCAGAGGCTTAGATACAAGATAATCACAGAGGTAAAAAGTATATTTATATAACTGTGTTGGTTATGCAAAACTAGGGGATGGGTAATAAAGGGATTATCTATCTTTTAAAACAATAAAAATTCTGGGGTAGACTGTCCCTTTAAGAGAATTGTTTAACCTTTTCCAATGTGTCATGCAGGTAAGTACCAAAGCTTTTATTTTGTACATTATACTAACTTACCCAATGAGTCGGCATAAAGTGTCACAATATCTTAAAATCAATGGCAAAACTCTTTTGTTTACACCAAATTAAAGTTTTCCCTGAAATGCGCAATGAACCCCCCACCCCCAGATATTTGGAATTTAAAATCTGTGCCAGAAAGCCTATATAACCTTCCCGTTCCTTAGTTGTAAGCATTTGAGAATCTTTATTTATAATGAGCAATCTACTCCACCTATGGCTATATAACTCAGAGAGGATAAAACTTAGTAGTAAGTAACATCTGGTAATAATTATTACTAATGTGTTTTTATAGTGAATCTATATATAAAATTACAACAAGATCAATTTGTGGTTCTCTTTTACTGATATAGACAGCATTATTGTTACATATATTTACCGCTTTGGCTGACAGAGACTGTGCCAGCCTTGGTTTTATCAGCGTTTAGTGGAAGCCAAGCATGTGTAGGTTCCATTCACACCAATCCGCTTCTCCACGTGCACTTAAAGGGACATAAACCCCCAAAAATTTAATTATTCAGATAGAAAATACAATTTTAAACAATTTTCCGATTTACTTCTATTAGCAAAATCTCTTTGTTTCTCGTTATCCTTTGTTGAAAAGCAAATAGGTACGTTTTGGCGTGTTCACATGCCTGCAGCACTATATGGCAGGAGTTTTGCAACATTGTTATACATTAGCAAGAACACTAGATGGCAGCACTATTTCCTGTCATGTAGTGCTCCACACATGTGCACGCTACCAATCTAGATATCTTTTCAACAAAGAATAACATGAGAACAAAGCAAATTTGATTATAGAAGTAAATTGGAAACTTTTTCTAAATTGTATTTTCTATCTGAATCATGAAATAAAATATTTGGGTTTCTTGTCCCTTTAAGTTAAAAGATGCCACTTGCCAAGAGTCATTGTTAAACATACAAATGTGAATGTTTTGTATACTGTTATGCGCCAGGTACAGAACTTAGTCAGCACTGTAAAAATAGACCCGGTATTAGAAACGCTACAATGTCCCATTGCTGAGTAGATGCCGGTGCTTGATTATGCTGGTGCTTGATACTTCATACTTGAAGAGCATAGAACTAATTAGCAGAGTCACAATCTTCACACTACAATGAGTCTATGTTAATAAGCTACAGATGAGCACTAGACGTCACCTGGAAAAAAACAAAAACGCTATGGAGGTCAACATTGGCATTTCCAATCTACAGTTCTGCAGGGCCTGGAAGGGAAAGTAAACACCTTGGGCTAGATTACAAGTGGAGCGTTAAATTTGTGGGCGTGCGATAATTAACCAAATCATTACAAGTGGTTGTTTTTTGCTACCGCAAGTTCACGTTAGCAATTAGCGCTTATAAAATTAACCAGAGATTACAGCTCTGGTTAATTTTATAAATGTGCCCCAAATGCCCCCATTGTATTGTGTAGTGTATTTTGTTAAAAAATAAAGATGACAGAATCTTTATTTTTTAATAAAATAACTGCACTAGGCAGTATTTTGGGGTTTAAGTTGATGGGAGTGGGGTTTTAGAAATAAAATGACACTGAAACATCTATTTATATTGCGGTCAATGGGAACTGTGTGTTCCCAGTAAATATATATGTATATGCTTACATACTGTACATATATAGTTATGTGTTAATGTGCATATATAAACATATTAACACATAAATATATATGTATATGCTTACATACTGTAAATATATAGTTATGTGTTAATGTGCGTATATACACATATTAACATATAAATATATATGTATATGCTTACATACTGTACATATATAGTTATGTGTTAATGTGCGTATATACACATATTAACACATAAATATATATATATGTATATGCTTACATACTGTACATATATAGTTATGTGTTAATGTGCGTATATACACATATTAACAGATACATATATATGTATATGCTTACATACTGTACATATATAGTTATGTGTTAATGTGCATATATACACATATTAACAGATACATATATATGTATATGCTTACATACTGTACATATATAGTTATGTGTTAATGTGCGTATATACACATATTAACACATACATATATATGTATATGCTTACATACTGTACATATATAGTTATGTGTTAATGTGCGTATATACACATATTAACACATAAATATATATATATATATGTATATGCTTACATACTGTACATATATAGTTATGTGTTAATGTGCGTATATACACATATTAACAAGTACATATATATGTATATGCTTACATACTGTACATATATAGTTATGTGTTAATGTGCGTATATACACATATTAACAGATACATATATATGTATATGCTTACATACTGTACATATATAGTTATGTGTTAATGTGCGTATATACACATATTAACAGATACATATATATGTATATGCTTACATACTGTACATATATAGTTATGTGTTAATGTGCGTATATACACATATTAACACATAAATATATATATATGTATATGCTTACATACTGTACATATATAGTTATGTGTTAATGTGCGTATATACACATATTAACAGATACATATATATGTATATGCTTACATACTGTACATATATAGTTATGTGTTAATGTGCGTATATACACATATTAACAGATACATATATATGTATATGCTTACATACTGTGCATATATAGTTATGTGTTAATGTGCGTATATACACATATTAACAGATACATATATATATGTATATGCTTACATACTGTACATATATAGTTATGTGTTAATGTGCGTATATACACATATTAACAGATACATATATATGTATATGCTTACATACTGTACATATATAGTTATGTGTTAATGTGCGTATTTACACATATTAACAGATACATATATATGTATATGCTTACATACTGTACATATATAGTTATGTGTTAATGTGCGTATATACACATATTAACACATACATATATATGTATATGCTTACATACTGTACATATATAGTTATGTGTTAATGTGCGTATTTACACATATTAACAGATACATATATATGTATATGCTTACATACTGTACATATATAGTTATGTGTTAATGTGCGTATATACACATATTAACACATACATATATATGTATATGCTTACATACTGTACATATATAGTTATGTGTTAATGTGCGTATTTACACATATTAACAGATACATATATATGTATATGCTTACATACTGTACATATATAGTTATGTGTTAATGTGCGTATATACACATATTAACAGATACATATATATGTATATGCTTACATACTGTACATATATAGTTATGTGTTAATGTGCGTATATACACATATTAACAGATACATATATATGTATATGCTTACATACTGTACATATATAGTTATGTGTTAATGTGCGTATATACACATATTAACAGATACATATATATGTATATGCTTACATACTGTACATATATAGTTATGTGTTAATGTGCGTATATACACATATTAACACATACATATATATGTATATGCTTACATACTGTACATATATAGTTATGTGTTAATGTGCGTATATACACATATTAACAGATACATATATATGTATATGCTTACATACTGTACATATATAGTTATGTGTTAATGTGCGTATATACACATATTAACAGATACATATATATGTATATGCTTACATACTGTACATATATAGTTATGTGTTAATGTGCGTATATACACATATTAACACATAAATATATATGTATATGCTTACATACTGTACATATATAGTTATGTGTTAATGTGCGTATATACACATATTAACACATAAATATATATGTATATGCTTACATACTGTACATATATAGTTATGTGTTAATGTGCGTATATACTCATATTAACACATACATATATATGTATATAGTCATATACATTTATATTTAAACATGAGCTACTTACCCCTTCACTGCGCTGAAGTTCTGATGCCGTCTCTGATGGCATCAGAACAAGGCTCCCATAGGAGTCTATGGAAGCACGCTCTCGTGAGCGCAATGCTTCCCAGCAATGCGAATGCAAGGTTGTGTTTGCATTGCTGACAACTTGTAATACCAGTGCACATTAGCGTGTGCTAGTATTAGCACACGCTAGTATTATGAAAGAGATATTTTAGCGCTCCACTTGTAATCTGGCCCCTTGTAACTAATTACAAGAAATTTCTGTCTTGCAATAAATTAACATACTACGCGAGTCAGAAAATATTTCAAAGGCATTCAAATGTGTTTGCTGCAATTGTTTTTCAACAGCCTTTACCCACCACTATCTTTTTTCTGAAGAGTAAATCCAGACTTGTTAATGGAGTAGACAGATCTAGCCACTGTCAATTTGTTATTAAAAGTCTATTAGTTTACAGTTTGTTTTTATCTCTGCTAAAGCCAGTTAAAGGGACAAAAAAATCCAAAATGTAGCTTTCATGATTAAGACAGAGCACATCATTTTAAACAACTTTCCAATTTACTTCTATTACCAATTTTACTTTGTTTTATTTGTATCCTTTGTTGAAAAGCAGGGATGTAAGCTCAGGAGTGTGCACATGCCTGTAGCACTATATTTTACAGCAGTTTTACAACAATGTTATTTGTTGCTGAAGAGATACCTAGGTAGGTAGTGTGCACATGCCTGAAGCACTACATGACAGGAAAGAATGCTGCCATCTAGTGCTCTTGATGTATAACATGAGAACAAAGCAAATTTGATAATTAAAGTATTCTCTATCTGAATAATGAAAGAAAAAAATGGGTTTCATGTCAGTTAAAGGGACAGTCTATACCAAAATTGTTATTGTTTAAAAAGATAGATAACACCTTTACCACCTTTACTACCCATCCCCCAGCTTTGCACAGCCAACACTGTTATATTAATATACTTTATAACATATAAACCTCACAATTTCTGCCTGTTTCTAAGCCACTACAGACAAACTCTTACCACATGCTTTCTTATTAACTTTTCACAACAAGACATTGCTAATTCATGTGGGCCATATAGATAACATTGTGCTCACTCCCAGCGTTGTGCACGACACAGCACTAATTGGCAAAAACGCAAGTTAATAGATAATAAATAGTCATGTGATAAGGGGGCTGTCAGAAGAGGCTTAGATACAAGGAAATCAAAGAGGTAAAAAATATATTAAAGGGACAGTCTAGTCAAAATTAAATGTTCATGATTCAGTTAGGACATGCAACTTTAAACAACTTTCCAATTTAATGTTATCATCAAATTTGCTTTTGTTCTCTTGGTAATCTTAGTTGAAAGCTAAACCTAGGTAGGCTTATATGCTAATTTCTAAGATCTTGAAGGCCGCCTCTTGTCTCAGTGCATTTTTTACAGTTTTTACAGCTAGACAGTGCTAATTTATATGTGCCATATAGATAACATTGTGCTCACTCCCCTGGAGTTACTAGGAGTCAGCACTGATTGGCTAAAATGCAAATCTGTCAAAAGACCTGAAATAAGGGGGCAGTCTGCAGATACATATATAATGTATAAGGTACAAAGTATATTAATATAACAGTGTTGTTTATGCAAAAACTGGGGAATGGGTAATAAAGGAATTATCTTTCTTTTTAAACAATAAAAATTCAGTTGAATTCCGGCGATTCCTGTCCGCCTCATCAGAGCAGGCGCACAGGGTTATGGAGCAGCGGTCTTTAGACCGCTCCTTCATAACTGCTGTTTCTGCCGAGTCTGAAGACTCGCCAGAAACACGGGCCCACAAGCTCCGTTTGGAGCTTGCTATATGGGCCCCTTATACTGTGTTTTATAAATGTAATATTCTAATTCGAATGTGAAATTAGTTTCGAACGAACAAATGTGTCAAAATTCGTTTTTAATTTTTAATTTTTAGAAACATTAGCCCATCCCTAATAACCATGCTGGCTGTGCAAAACTGTGGAATGAGTAATAAAGGGATTATCTATCTTTTTAAACAATAAAAGTTTTGCAGTAGACTGTCCCTTTAAATATCAAGGTTAGGCTTGTGAAGTTTCTTGCCTCTTGCTATAACATCACAGCATCATTGTAAATATAAAAACATTTAAATAAACAATCTGTATATTATAAAATTGTCTAGATATTTTTAATAGGAATATTCTGTTGCCCAACCTGGGAGTAAGTTTTTTTTAGCAGGCACACAGCCAAAAGTGTTGTTTTTTTTTAAGTTTAACCCTGCTATATACCTGTCCTTAACTTGCTTTAGCAGAAATAAAAAAAAATAAAAAAGAAAAACAATGAAAAACAATTGCAGCAAACATTTCTTAGCATAGCAAAAAACTTAGGGCACCATTACATATGCGGCGTCACCCGCAAAAGCCGGCGACTCCGGTTTTTGCACGGTTTTGGTATCCTATATACAGCGCCGCATGTAAATGCGCCACGTATATTTCACCCGTCGCCCGCAATTTTTACTCCCATAGGCTAACATAGGACCGCATCGCAAATCGGTATCCAATATCCAGCGCAAGGACTTACGTGGCAAAAATGGAGAAATCTTACTCCATTTTTACCTTACCATAAAAGGCAGCCGTAGCAGGCCTTGCGCTGAGTATGGGAGCACCATAACTCCAGAAAATGCCTGCAAAAATAAACTAACACCTAACACATGTGCAATGTCTATCTACCTGTCAACCACAATCCCCCATCGCAATAACTAATAAAGTGTATTAACCCCTATATCCGCCATTAAACCCACACCGCAAGTAATAACTAAATTATTAACCCCTATATCTGCCAACTCCAACATCGCAAACTACCTATTAAAACTGTTAACCCCTAATCCGCCATTAACCCACAACGCAATAAACCCATTAAATCTATTAACCCCTAAACCGCCAAAGCCCACAACGCAATAAACCCATTAAAACTATTAACCCCTAAAACGCCAAAGCCCACAACGCAATAAACCTAACCCCTAACCTAACCCCCCTAACCTAACACCCCCTAAAAAAATAATTACCTAATTTACAAAATACTAAAGTTACTATTAAATTAAAAAATACAAATAAACTAAGTATAAATTAAAGAAACAGTCTAATCAAAATTCTGGAGTAGACTGTCCATTTAAGCTACAATTACAGAAAATAAAAAAAATCTAAGATTACAGAAAATAAAAAAGAAAATTACCAAATTTCAAAAAATTATACCTAATCCATATGAAAATAAAAAAGCCCCCCCAAAATAAAAAAGCCCCCCCAAAATAAAAACACCCCCTACTCTGATAAACTACCAGTAGCCCTTAAAAGGGCTTTTTGAAGGGCATTGCCCCAAGATAATCAGCTCTTTTACAAGAAAATACACAACCCCCCAACAGTAAAACCCCCATCCCACCAAACCCCCCAAATAAAATAAACTAACACTAAAAACCCTAAACTACCCATTGCCCTGAAAAGGGTATTTGTTGGTATTGCCCTTAAAAGGGCATTCAGCTCTTTTACTGCCCACCTGATCTAAATTTAAAAAAAAAAAAAAAAACGTTAAAAAACCCTAAGTCTAAGCCTCAGGTTGCTACTCACCGTTCCTGAAGTCCGGCGGAGAAGGTCCTGTTCCAGGCAGTAAAGTCTTCTTCCAAGCGGCGACCTCTTCTTTCTTCTTCCTGGAACATACTTTGCGGAGTGGAGTTGAAGACTGAATACCGCGAAGCTGAAGACCGGCGACCCTGGAACTGAAGATCGGCGACCGCGGAGCCATGGAGCGTGGAGGATCCTCTTCGTACGATCTTCATCGCACACTGGATAGAGAATTCAAGGGATGCGATTAAAAATACCATACCTTGAATTCCTATTGGCTGATTTGATTCTTCAAATTCAAATCAGACAATAGGATGAAAGCTACTCAAATCCTATTGGCTGTTTAAATCAGCCAATAGCATGAGAGCTACTGAAATTCTTTTGGCTGATTTGAATAGCGAATAGCATTTCAGTAGCTATCATCCTATTGGCTGATTTGAATAATCAATAGAGTTTCAGTAGCTCTCATCCTATTGGCTGATTTAAACAGCCAATAGGATTTGAGTGGCTTTCATCCTGTAGGCTGATTTGAATTTGAAGAATCAAATCAGCCAATAGGAATTGAAGGGACGCCATTTTTAATCATGTCCCTTGAATTCTCTATCCAGTGTGCGGCGAAGATCGTACGAGGTGAAATTACGGGCGCCGCAGGTTGCAGCGCTTGCACTGAAGCCTGCGCCGTATATGTAATTGCGCCCTTAATTGCATTACAGAAAAAGAGGGAAAAGTAAATAATAAAAATATATTGCAAAATGTGGGAACCTTGTAACTTGCCAAACACAAGTAGCAGTGCATTGTCATTTCAGTTTTTTTGGTGATAAAGTCAACACGGAGAAATCCATTGATTATAGAGCTGTTTCTTCTAAAGTGCCTCTTGCTATAACATCACAGTATCATTGTAAATATAAATACATTTAAATAAACAACCTTTATATTATAAAATTGTCTGAGTATTTTTAATAGGAATATTTTGTTGCCCTACCTGGGGCAGGCACACAGCCAGAAGGGAGACAATTTGTTTTTTTGCAAGTGTAGGGCACATACAATTTAAAATCCCTGTGATATCCTACTTGATATGTATCAAGCGGCCATTCAGATGGATTGCAATCTAGGTCCATATGTTTAGCTTCAAAAGGGATAAAATGTAGCAAAAGTTGCATCCACATTCTGCTCCAGAGAGGATACAGCTTGTGATTAGAGTATACACATATATGCCTGCTTCTGATTTGCTCACCAGCTTTATCCTCATCTGTGTGACACAGTAGTAAATCTTTGATTATGTCTATAACCTTTTTGCAGGCTTAAGCACACAATTTATTTTGTTGCGAATATCCCATTAAGGATATAAAAATCATGAATTGATATGAAGGGCTAAGTAAAAAACAAAATGTGTTCAAATACATTAGGTAATCTTATTGCTGAATCAGTGAGCTATGATATTTTACTATTACATTGACTATATACCGGTATATATATACAAAAGTCCCAAAGAACAGCACTCTCCATTACTTTATCCTTTAATTTGGTTAGCGCTTTCGGGGTCTCCCGCATTCTTAGACCAGACAATACAAAACATGACAACTTACCACCATAAATAGTGCTCCCCTCACCACCAGATCGTCCGTAGAATGCCGTCAGCTTCTTTCCAGCGCAACTGCACTTGCAGAAAAATCCCAGAACTAAATTTAACAGTTAAAATGAATGAGGTAGGACTGGCACAGCAGCAAACAGGTAGCTCAGACCTCCGAGAAAATAAGAGGCAATGCAAAGAAGTAAGCCACACGGCAAAACAGGAGACAGCAGCAGAAAGCCAAACCAAGAATTCCGAGCACCAAGGGGTTAAATAATATAAAAGCCAGTGCGGGGTTCAGCACCAGATAGTCAGTCCAAATCAAAGGGTAAAACAAAAGTGTAGTCAATTTAGGCAGAGCAGGGTTCAGCAGCAGGTAGCCAGTCCAATCTTTCAGAGTGCCAAAGGGTTAAGCAGTAGAGTAGTCGCTTAGGCACAGCAGAGTTCAGCAGCAGGAAAACAGTCCAAACTTTATTCCATAGAATAAGAGCACCCAGGAGTACACACAGCACAACCTATACTACGGCAACTAAGGATTGAAGGAGGTTACCTTAAATAGGTGCAGGCTCGAGACAAGGAGGGCAAACAAGTGTGCACAGAGACAACCAGAGCGGTACTCACGGCACGCAGCGATAACATCACCCGCATGCACGGCAAAACAACCTCATGCAGCCATGGCAGGGGCGGAGGCAGCAGTATGACAATTACTTTGCTAAATAAGAGGCAGATTACAAGTGGAGAACAAAAATATTAAAGCTGTTGTACACTAACATTACTCAAGCGCATTCTATAGCTCCTATTTTTGCATTCATATTGTTAGTCCAAAGTTTTTTATCGCTCAAGTGATAGTCTAGGGTAGTGATGGCTAACCTTGGCACCCCAGAGGTTTTGGAACTACATTTCCCATGATGCTTGGGCACTCTGCAGTCTAGTTGGGGATCATGGGAAATGTAGTTCCGGAACATCAGGGTAAGCCATCACTGGTATAGGGCATGTTAACAGCAGTGGGTGCGCTAAATCCCACACAAAGTAGACTCTATGAGGATGCCGATTAGAATACATGATGATATCCCTTGAACAGGTGGTGCATTAAGCTGTAGGTGCACAAGTAATCCTGTGCTATACTATTAATAAAAAATAATTTACTTCAGATCTTAAAAAGCACTACATTTTACAGCTGTATTTTGTTTTTCACTCGAGTGCTTCACTTAACTCACTACTTGTAATTCGAGCACAATAAACCATGCCCTTGTAATACCAGATTCAGCATTATTCTTTGCAAAAGGTCACGCAAAACATAATGCTCTATGTGCTATTAATTTTGCTCCACTTGTAATCTAACCCTACATGTTTTAAAATAATTTACTATAACTTTATATAATTTTTACTACCATTTAAAAAGTTTTTAAAATCAAGAACAGTTCAGGGATTCACCTCTTGAAATGACTGGTGGAATCCATGTTCCTTGTATCCTTTGTTGTAGCCAATTTAGGACAGATGTTAATGTATTTGTGCTCTTTGCTAATCAATTAAAATACCTTGTAATTAGAAAATTCTCCTCCAGTCTTGCAATAAATTAAGAGAATTTGAAATTGTTTAAAATAAATTAGCACCTTCTTTGCTGCAATTATTTTTCAATTACTAAACTCACAATTTGCCATATTTGGAGTAACCAATCCAGACACAGCTATCCACTATTATTTTGTTAGCAAATTATTTTTGCAATTAATTATCTTGTTATCCAGTAACGGACCTACTCAACAGAGGGCCCTAGTGCAAAACATATTTTTGGCCCTGCAAAAGGTAACTCTGTATAATGATTTTGAGGATAGATAACGAGGTAGCTACACCTACAACTTGCACTAATAAAAGGTTCCCCTGTATTAGGATTCTACACATTCTGCACAAGCCTATTTATAGACTGACTGCTATGAGGCCCCCCCAGACCTTGGGACCCAGTGCCACTGCACCTGCTGCACCAATAGTAGTTCCGCCCCTGTTGTTATCACAGCTGACACAAATTAGGCAAAGATGTGTGGCAAGTTTAGGCTTGTGAAGTCTGCACTTTGGCCCGCCATTTCTCAGAACTAGAAACACCAACATTTTCAGAGTTAAAGTTGTTTTTTTAACTACACGTAATTAAACATTTTATATTACAATCTTAAAGTGTTTTGTGTCCCTTTAAGTTTGATTTGGGTACGCAATGCTCTAAAGACAGGGTGGAACAATCACACATTTTACAGCAAAAACAGACAAAATAAAAAATGCATATTGTAATTTTTTTATTTTCTTTAACTAAACATTTTACAGGGAGATTAAATATTAACTTAAATGTCACTTTCATCTAATTTCAACTGCAGCTTTAGGAATGGCTTGGAATTACCCAAGCTATATACAATGCAGCAAATGCTTATGGATTTTAGTGGGGAATTTTATGTAAGCATTAAAGGGACAGTCTAGATAGATTATCCCTTTATTACCCATTCCCCCAGTTTTGCATAACCAACATGATTATATTAATGCACTTTTTACTTTTGCAGACTTCCCCCTTATCTCAGTTCTTTTGACAAACTTGTATTTTAACCAATCAGTGCTGACTCATAAATAACTCTACTAGAATGAGCCTAATGTTATCTATATGGCACACATGAGCTAGCAATGTCTAGCTGTAAAAACTGTCAAAATGCACAGATAAGAGTCGACTTTCAAGGGCTTAGAAATTAGTATATGAGCCTACTAGTTTTAGTTTAACAAAGAATACCAAACGAACAAAGCAAATGTGATGATAAAATTGGAAGCTTAAAATTGAATGCCCTATTTGAATCATGAAAGTTTAATTTTGACTAGACTGTCCCTTTAAGTTATCAACTGGAATATGAATAGAAAATTTAACTCAGAACCTCAATTTATCTTTCTTAAAGCAGCATGTAAATGAGATCATATTGGAAGACATTTATCAAAGGATGGTTGGAAAAACAAGACCTATTAAACTTCAGTCTGATGCACGGTGCCTCCAGCATTTTCACATTAATTGTCTAGTATTTACTAAGAAAAGCAGTCTTTCGATATGCAAAAAGGATGCAATAAAAATGTCAGATTTGTAATTAGATTGTTAGTGACGCTCACCAAGCTAATTCAGGCATGCTTCAACAATTAAACAAAAGCCACAGAGCAAAAACGCTTTATTATTCTTTTACTCATCAATTGTATGTTTATATAAACACATTCATTAAAGCAACATTTCAGTCAAAATAGAAATACACATAGATTAATTACATCTTTGAATAGAAACATATTTGCAGTATACATGTATTGGCAATAATGCCTCTCGTAAAAGTTATCACTGTTAAATAAAAATAAATTAAGATGATTAAGAGCGTGCTAGATCAGGAATTGCAAACTTTTTACAGACTGAACGAAAAAAGACGTATTCACGAACATGTACACAAATGCCCTTGTTGCATATATTTGCCTGTTAATAATAAAATAAATTAAAACATGATGAGCACTTAGACAAGGTATTTTATATTTATTTCTATATGTTCCTTTAATACCACTATAGACTTTTATTGAGGAGGACTCTGGAGAAGTTAACCAGTGGAATTCCATTAGAAAAGATGATCTAGTAATGAAATACCTGATGATTCTATCTCTCTTTTAAATTGCTTTACGTCAAACTTGTATCAGTTTTACTTGCTCTATAAAAAAAAAAATCAATATTCAATACTTTTTGTACCTGGTTGGCTAATCAATGTTATCTAGCATTTAAAGAGACATTAAAGTGATGGTTAATCCGAGTGTTTAAAAAATGCTAGGATTTACCATCACTAAAAATAAACTGTAGTTTCAGTCATCAGTTGTTAATAAAGGTGCTAAACTCAACCTTCTGTGCCACTGCAGCTCGCCAAAGTTAGCGGCTCCAGCCTCCCACGGCACATCGCTCTTTACCAATGAAGTGATGCTTCCACCTCTAAACCAATAGCTGTGCATGTCTTCTCACATCCTAGCACGGCTATTGGGTTAGACGTGGAAACGTCACCTTATTGAAGAAGAGTGCTGTGCCATGGGCAACCGGAGCCACTCACTTTAGCGAGCTGCCGCAGTGCAGAGAGGGTGAGATTAGCACCCTTTTTTAGCAACTGAAACTACAGTTTATTTTTAGTGATGGTAAATCCTTGTGTTTTTTTAAACACTTGGATTTACTGTCACTTTAATGTTATGTTTTTCTTTATTGCATCTAAAAGATGTCATTTTAAAATGAAATGTAAACATTTTAATAAAATTGTCAGGATAGAAGGAATAATGGATGGTGCAAATACTGTCAAATTCTTGAGGAAAATCTGCTGCCCTCTGCCAGGAAGCTGTCAATGGGAAGAAGGTTTACCTTCCAACGTGACAATGACCCAAAGCACACAGCAAAAATGACCACACAGTGATTAAAGGAGAAAAAGGTGAATGTCCTGGCATGGCCTAGTCAGAGCCCAGAGTTAAACTGAAGACCGGCGACCCTGGAACTGAAGACCGGCGACCGCGGAGCCATGGAGCGTATAGGATCCTCTTTGTACGATCGCCGCCATCTTTGATCGCATACCTTGAATTCACTATTCAGTGTACGGCAGCGATCGTACAAAGAGGATCCTCCACGCTCCATGGCTCCGTGTTCACAGGTCTTCAGTTCCAGGGTCGCTGGTCTTCAGCTCCGCAGTCATGGGACTTCAGCTCCGCACTGCGCCGGATATTCCAGAAAGAAGAAGTCGCTGCTTGGAAGGTTTAATTATGTAAACTTTAGTAATTTGATTTTTTATTTTCTGCAATGTTAGCCTTTTTATTTTTTGTAATCTTAGCCTCTTTTTTTTTTGTAACTTTAGTGTTTTTTAGTTTAGTTTATTTGTGTTAATTTAGGGGGTGTTAGGTTAGGGGGCTTAGTAATTTAATTAATTATTTGCGTTGTGGGTTTTGTCGGTTTAAGGGGTTAATAGGTTAATAAGGTTTAATGCGATGTGGGGTTTTGCGCTTTAGGGGTTAATAGGGTAATTAAGTTTATTGCGATGTGGGAGTTTTGCGGTTAATAGGGTAATTAGACTTATTGCGATGTGGTTGGTTGACGGTTAAGGGATTAAGGGGTTAAATACTTTATTATTTTGCAATGTGTGGCTTTGCTGTGTAGGTGTTAATACTTCATATGGGAAGTTCGGGGTTTTTTTTGTTATACTTCGTGCGGGCAGTGTTTTTTTGCAATGCTCCGTTTTCCTTTGCTGCATCCCAGTGGATTCTTTCACCATCCTGCCATTTTCGGAATTCTGTTGGCTGCCTCGCACTGCCAATATTCCATTGAGGATGCGTGCGCAACTGCTGACAGCGACAGACATAACAAACGCAATTTTAGTAGATATTTATAAATATATATAGTCATAGCCAAAATTATTGGCACCCCTGCGTTTCTGTCAGATAATGCACCACTTTGCCCAGAAAATTGTTGCAATTACAAATGTTTAGGCATTCTCATGTTTTTTTCTTTTGTTTGTATTGGTATGACGCAAAAAAGTGGAGAAATAAAACCAAATCTGACACATTCCACGCAAAACACCAAAAATGGACTGGACAAAATTATTGGCACCTTCTCAAAATTGCAAGAAATAATTGCATTCCAAGTTTGTGATGCTCCTGTAATTTGTAATTAAACTCACCTGTATCAATTAACAGGTGCTGACAATATAGAAATCACACCGGCTACCAGTTAAAATGGTGAGAAACTGACTCAACCTTTCTGTACTGTGTCTCTGTGTGCCACACTGAGCATGAAGAAGAGAAAGCAGCAAAGAATTGTCAGAGGATTTGAGAACAAAAATTGTGGAAAAGCATGGACAATCTCAAGGTTACAAGTTTATCTCCAGAGATCTTAATGTTCCTGTGTCCACTGTGCGCAACATTGTCAAGACGTTTACAGCCCATGGCACTGTAGCTAATCTCCCTGGACGTGGATAAAAGAGAAAAATTGATCAAAGATTGCAACAAAGGATTGTTCGAATGGTGGATAAAGAACCTTGATCAACTTCAGGACAAATTCAAGCTGACCTTCAGGCACAGGGTACAAATGTGTAAGCTTGCACTATAAGTCGCCATTTAAATAAAAAGGGACGCTATGGTAGGAGACCCAGCAGAACCCCACTGCTGACACAGAAACATAAAAAAGTCAGATTGGAGTTTGCCAAAATTTATCTGAGTAATCCAAAATCCTTTTGGGAGAATATGCTGTGGATAGAGGAAACAAAATTACAGCGTTTTGTTAAAGCCCATCCTTCTACTGTTTTCCTAAAAAGAAATTAGGCTTTTAAAGGAAAGAATACAGCCCCTACAGTCAAACGGTGGAGGTTCACTAATGTTTTGGGGTTGCTTTGCTGCTTCAGGCACTGGATGTCTTGACTGTGTGCATGGCAGTATGAAATCTGAAGACTACCAAATAATTATGTGGTGCAATGTATGGCCCAGTGTCAGAAAGTTGGGTCTCCATCAGAGGTCATGGGGCTTACAGCAGGACAATGACCCAAAGCCCACATCAAAAAACACCCAGAAATGGTTTAAGACAAAGTTCTGGAGAGTACTGAACTGGCCAGCAATGAGTCCAGATCTCAATCCCATAGAGCACCTGTGGAGAGATCTCAAAACAGCAGTTGGGAAAAGGAACCCTTCCAATCTGAGAGAGCTGGTGCAGTTGGTGAAAGAAGAGTGGTCCAAAATTCCAATAGAGAAGTGTAAGAAACTCATTGATGGTTACTAGTGATGTCGCGAACATAAAATTTTCCGTTCGCAAACGGCGAACGCGAATTTCCGCAAATGTTCGCAAACAGGACTTCAATAGGCAGGAGAATTTTAAAACCCACATGGACTCTTTCTGGCCACAATAGTGATGGAAAAGTTGTTTCAAGGGGACTAACACCTGGACTGTGGCATGCGGGAGGGGGATCCATGGCAAAACTCCCATGGAAAATTACATAGTTGATGCAGAGTCTGGTTTTAATCCATAAAGGGCATAAATCACCTAACATTCCTAAATTGTTTGGAATAATGTGTTTAAAACATCAGGTATGATGTTGTATCGATCAGGTAGTGTAAGAGTTATGCCCGCTTCACAGTGACAGACCAAACTCCCCGTTTAACGCACCACAAACAACCGCAAACAGTCCATTTGCACAACCGCAAACTCCCCATTTGCACAACCGCAAACTCCCCATTTGCACAAGGTTGGATACCAAGCTAGCCATGTCCCGTTCCTTGTCCTCACTATTGTCATTAAAGGTCTCTTCCTCCACCCAGCCACGTACAACACCAAGGGTCCCCGAAAGGTGACAACAAGCCCCCTGGGACGCCTGCTGTGTTTGGTCTTCCACCTCCTCAAAGCCACCTTCCTCCTCTTCCTCCTCTGACTCGGTCTTCCAACTCCTCTGCAGAGCCACGCATTCCATGCTTGGCAGCCGTCAGCAGGTTTACCCAATGCACAGTGTAGGTGATATACCTGCCCTGACCATGCTTTGCAGGCCAGGTATCATTGGTCAGATGGACCCTTGTCCCAACACTGTGTGCCAGACATGCCATTACTTCCTTTTTCACAATCGAGTACAGGTTGAGGATTGCCTTTTGTGCAAAGAAATTTCGGCCGGGTACCTTCCACTGCGGTGTCCCAATAGCTACAAATTTTTGGAACGCCTCAGACTCCACCAGCTTGTATGGTAAAAGCTGACGGGCTAAGAGTTCAGACAAGCCAGCTGTCAGATGCCGGGCAAGGGGGTGACTTTGTGACATTGGCTTCTTACGCTCAAACATGTCCTTGACAGACACCTGACTGTGGGCAGATGAGCAGGAACTGCTCAAGGCAAGAGACGGAGTGGCGGATGGTTGAGAGGGGGCAAGAAGGACAGCAGTGGTTGACGTGGCTGAAGATGCTGGACCAGGAGGAGGATGGCGGCTTTGAGTTTTTGTGCTGCTTGTACTCATGTGTTGATCCCATAGGCGTTTGTGATGTGCGATCATGTGCCTTCGCAAAGCAGTTGTACCTAGGTGGGTGTTGGACTTCCCACAACTTAGTTTTTTTTGGCACAGGTTGCAAATGGCATCGCTGTTGTTAGAGGCAGACACACAAAAAAATGCCACACTGCTGAGCTCTGCAATGACAGCATTCTGGTGGTGGCAACAGAATGCGTTGATTGGCGTGCTGTCTGGCTGACCCCGGGTGCCGATGCATGCTGTCTGACTGTGCCACTAGCTCCTTGCAATGACCTCCCCCTGCTTCCAACTCGTCTCCTCCTCCTCTCTGTCTCCCCATCTGAACTTTCCCCCTCTTCTTCTTCTCTTCTAGCGGGCACCCATGTGACATCCACGGACGCATCGTCATCATCAACCGCTTCACTTGTATCTGACAACTCAGCAAAGGAAGCAGCAGCGGGTACATCATCATCATCACACCGTACGTCCATGTGTGTAATGCTGCCTGACTGAGACATATCCATGTTATATACATCCTCTGGCAATAATGGTTGCGCATCACTCATTTCTTCCAACTGCTGTGTAAATAACTCCTCTGACAGATCAAGTGAAGCGGCTGTGGTGCTAGTGTTGGTGGTGCGGCAGGCGGGCGAGCGGTAACTTGTGAGGTGCCCGAAGCTAAGCTGGAGGAGGATGGTGCGTCAAGGTTCCGAGCGGAAGCTGTAGAAGATTGGGTGTCCTGTGTTAGCCAGTCAACTATGTCCTCAGAACTTTTCGAGTTCAGGGTACGTGGCCTCTGAACACTGGGCATTATTCTAGGGCCAAAGGGAATCACAGCACCACGACCACGACGGCCCCTGTGGGGTGGCCTGCCTCTGCCTGTCATTTTTTTTTCCGATTAGTGGTACTATGCGTGCAAGCTACTGTGACAACAGATATGATGGGCACTGTGCACTGGCAGAAGTTGGCAGAGTAGACGCTGTAGGCCTGACACACACGGTTGCAGACAACTAACTGCTAATCAATCTATTACAGTCAAAATTGTATTTTTTTTTAATGTACACTACTGTTACACCAGATATGAGTTGCACTGGTGTGACACTGTGCCCTGGCAGGCCCTGAAATGCACACGAGTGAAGGAAACTGACTGCTATTATTTCACAGTCAAATTTCTAGTTGTTTTTTTTAATGTACACTACTGTTACACCAGATATGAGTTGCACTGGTGTGACACTGTGCCCTGGCAGGCCCTGAAATGCACACGCGTGAAGGAAACTGACTGCTATTATTTCACAGTCAAATTTCTAGTTTTTTTTTAATGTACACTACTTTTACACCAGATATGAGTTGCACTGGTGTGACACTGTGCCCTGGCAGGCCCTGAAACGCACACGTGTGAAGGAAACTGACTGCTATTATTTCACAGTCAAATTTCTAGTTTTTTTTTTAATGTACACTACTGTTACACCAGATATGAGTTGCATTGGTGTGACACTGTGCCCTGGCAGGCCCTGAAACGCACACGCGTGAAGGAAAGTGACTGCTACCATTTCACAGTCAAATTTCTATTTTTTTTTTATGTACACTACTGTTACACCAGATATGCACTGGTGTGACACTGTGCCCTGGCAGACCCTGAAAGCAGGGCCACCATCAGGGGGTGACAGGGGTGACTCCTGTCAGGGGCCCAATGGGCCAGGGGGGGGCATGAAGCAAGAACTAAAAAAAAAAAATATTTTTTTTTTAAGTTTTGGCAGCCACCAGTGGGTACTACAGCAGAGTGCTAATTGAGCATGGGAAATGTTATCACAAGGAGTAAAGTATTAGCATTTGAGAGGATTTCTGAGTGTGCACTAAACCACTATGCACAGTGTGAGACAGACTTGGCACTTTGTTTGTACAGTGTGTGCCTGAGTCAATTTTGAATTCACATAATTATTTTTGTTTGCACATTTACAAATATGATTCTTTAAAAAGCGATCTCTTAATTTCTGCAATTTTTTTTATCATGCATGTCACACACTGTTGATTTAGGGGATACAAGGTGCATAAATGTTTCCTCCTGTGAGTGTTTCTGTGGGTGTCTGTGTTTATGTCTTTGTGCTTTGGTTTGCGTGTCTGAGTGTGTATGTATTTTTTTTCTGTGGGTCTCTCCGTGAGGGTGGGTGTGTATGTCTTTGTGCATTTTCTGTGGATGTCTGTGAGGGTGTGTGCATATGTCTTTGAGCTTTTTCTATGAGTGTCTCTGTAAGGGTGTGTGTATGTTTGTCTTTGTGCATTTTCTCTGGATGCCTCTGTGAGAGTGGGTGTGTATGTCTGTGTTTTCTGTGGATGTCTCTGTGAGGGTGTGTGTGTGTATATATGTCTGTGTTTTCCGTGGATGTCTCTGTGAGGGTGTGTGTTTTCTGTGGGTGTCTCTGTGAGGGTGTGTGTATGTATTTGTGTGTTTTCTGTGGATGTCTCAGTGAGGGTGTGTGTATGTATGTCTTTGTGTGTTTTCTGTGGGTGTCTCTCTGTGTGTATGTCTTTGTGTGTTTTCTGAGGCTGTCTCTGTCGGTGTTTCCTTGGGTGTTTGTGCAAGTTTGTGTGTGTGTGTGTGTCCATTGTCTGGTCCTTTTTATGGCATTTTGACCTTAATACTGATTATTCACATCTTTCTACAGACTTTGAGACTAATGAGGCCTATTCCGGAAGTCACCAATCCACCATTTAATCTTTAAATTATTGTTAGGCAGTACAGGACCCTTCCTTTCAGCCACTGCATGCTGTTGTCATCATTTAGTTGGCATCTTCCTTTACAAAAAGATAATCAGAACTCCATATTTTGTTTTCTAAATCTCCTTTTTATACAAAACTGTAGTTTACCTGATTACTTGTCAGGTCAATGTAAACAAGTGCTGAGTGTCTGTTTGGGTGTCTATATGTGAATCCTCATGTGTGAGTGTATGTGTGTGTGTTTCAGTGTATGAGTGGGTCTGTTTTTGTGTATGTTACTACCTTTACAACATTTCCAAGTTTAAATAGACACTTAAGAATAAGGTGCATATACGTTTTAGTCACTTGGTCAAAAATTGCACATGTCAAAGGAGGGCGGGGGGCCCTGATCACTGGTTAAGTCAGGGGCCCCAAAATTTCTAGTGGCGGCCCTGCCTGAAACGCACACGTGTGAAGGAAAATGTTTGCTATTATTTCACAGTCAAATTTCTAGTTTTTTTTTAATGTACACTACTGTTACACCAGATATGAGTTGCATTGGTGTGACACTGTGCCCTGGCAGGCCCTGAAATGCACACGTGTGAAGGAAACTGACTGCTATCATTTCACAGTCAAATTTCTAGTTTTTTTTTTTTATGTACACTACTGTTACACCAGATATGAGTTGCACTGGTGTGACACTGTGCCCTGGCAGGCCCTGAAACCAGGGCCGCCATCAGGGGGTGACAGGGGTGACTCCTGTCAGGGGCCCAATGGGCCAGGGGGGGGGCATGAAGCAAGAACTAAAAAAAAAATTTTTTTTTTTTTTTAAGTTTTGGCAGCCACCAGTGGGTACTACAGCAGAGTGCTAATTGAGCATGGGAATTGTTATCATAAGGAGTAAAGTATTAGCATTTGAGAGAATTTCTGAGTGTGCACTAAACCACTATGCACAGTGTGAGACAGACTTGGCACTTTGTTTGTACAGTGTGTGCCTGAGTCAATTTTGAATTCACATAATTATTTTTGTTTGCACATTTACAAATATGATTCTTTAAAAAGCGATCTCTTAATTTCTGCAATTTTTTTATCATGCATGTCACACACTGTTGATTTAGGGGATACAAGGTGCATAAATGTTTCCTCCTGTGAGTGTTTCTGTGGGTGTCTGTGTTTATGTCTTTGTGCTTTGGTTTGTGTGTCTGAGTGTGTATGTATTTTTTTTCTGTGGGTCTCTCTGTGAGGGTGGGTGTGTATGTCTTTGTGCATTTTCTGTGGATGTCTGTGAGGGTGTGTGCATATGTCTTTGAGCTTTTTCTATAAGTGTCTCTGTAAGGGTGTGTGTATGTTTGTCTTTGTGCATTTTCTCTGGATGCCTCTGTGAGAGTGGGTGTGTATGTCTGTGTTTTCTGTGGATGTCTCTGTGAGGGTGTGTGTGTATGTATGTCTGTGTTTTCCGTGGATGTCTCTGTGAGGGTGTGTGTTTTCTGTGGGTGTCTCTGTGAGGGTGTGTGTATGTATTTGTGTGTTTTCTGTGGATGTCTCAGTGAGGGTGTGTGTATGTATGTCTTTGTGTGTTTTCTGTGGGTGTCTCTCTGTGTGTATGTCTTTGTGTGTTTTCTGAGGTTGTCTCTGTCGGTGTTTCCTTGGGTGTATGTGCAAGTTTGTGTGTGTGTGTGTGTCCATTGTCTGGTCCTTTTTATGGCATTTTGACCTTAATACTGATTATTCACATCTTTCTACAGACTTTGAGACTAATGAGACCTATTCCGGAAGTCACCAATCCACCATTTAATCTTTAAATTATTGTTAGGCAGTTCAGGACCCTTCCTTTCAGCCACTGCATGCTGTTGTTATCATTTAGTTGGCATCTTCCTTTACAAAAAGATAATCAGAACTCCATATTTTGTTTTCTAAATCTCCTTTTTATACAAAATTGTAGTTTACCTGATTACTTGTCAGGTCAATGTAAACAAGTGCTGAGTGTCTGTTTGGGTGTCTATATGTGAATCCTTATGTGTGAGTGTATGTGTGTGTGTGTTTCAGTGTATGAGTGGGTCTGTTTTTGTGTATGTTACTACCTTTACAACATTTCCAAGTTTAAATAGACACTTAAGAATAAGGTGCATATACGTTTTAGTCACTTGGTCAAAAATTGCACATGTCAAAGGAGGGGGGGGGGGGGGCCTGATCAATGGTTAAGTCAGGGGCCCCAAAATTTCTAGTGTCTGCCCTGCCTGAAACGCACACGTGTGAAGGAAAATGACTGCTATTATTTCACAGCCCCCCAACCCCTTTTATGAAGCTACTCATCATCCTATTTACTTTTCTCCACGATGCCTCCAATTTCTTGCCATCCCAAGCTGCCCTCCAGTATACCCTTTACACCAGATATGAGTTACACTGGTGTGACACTGTGCCCTGGCAGGCCCTGAAATGCACACATGTGAAGGAAACTGACTGCTAATATTTCACAGTCAAATTTCTAGTTTTTTTTAATGTACACTACTGCTACACCAGATATGAGTTGCACTGGTGTGACACTGTGCCCTGGCAGGCCCTGAAACGCACACGCATGAAGGAAACTGACTGCTATTATTTCCCAGTCAAATTTCTAGTTTTTTTTTTAATGTACACTACTGTTACACCAGATATGAGTTGCACTGGTGTGACACTGTGCCCTGGCAGGCCCTGAAACGCACACGCGTGAAAGGAAAATGACTGCTATTATTTCACAGTCAAATTTCTAGTTTTTTTTTAATGTACACTACTGTTACACCAGATATGAGTTGCACTGGTGTGACACTGTGCCCTGGCAGGCCCTGAAACACACACGTGTGAAGGAAACTGACTGCTATTATTTCACAGTCAAAAAAGTGTTGTTTTTTTAAATGTACACTACTGTTATACCAGATATGAGTTGCACTGGTGTGACACTGTGCCCTGGCAGGCCCTGAAACGCTCACGTGTGAAGGAAACTGACTGCTATTATTTCACAGTCAAAAAAGTGTTGTTTTTTTAAATGTACACTACTGTTACACCAAATATGAGTGGTGGCACTGGGCAAGTGGGCACAGTATACACTGTCAGCCTGACACACACGCTGGCAGGCAGGCAACTGCAATTAGATTACGCAGGAAAAAAAAAAAGCAGACTGATGTCCTAGCCCTAAAAAGGGCTTTTTGGGGTGCTGTCCTTACAGCAGAGATCAGATGAGTCCTTCAGGACTGTAGTAGACACTGAATACACTAGCCTAGCTATCGATTTCCCTATTAAATCAGCAGCAGCTACACTGTCACTCCTCTCACTAAGAATGCAGCTTCCGAATGAATCTAAAATGGATGCTGTCCAGGAGGTGGGAGGGTCTGGGAGGGAGGGTCTGCTGCTGATTGGCTGGAATGTGTCTGCTGACTGTGAGGCACAGGGTCAAAGTTTACTCAATGATGATGAATAGGGGGCGGACCGAACATCGCATATGTTCGCCCGCCGCGGCGAACGCGAACAAGCTATGTTCACCGGGAACTATTCGCCGGTGAACTATTCAGGACATCACTACAGAAAGCGATTGATTTCAGTTATTTTTTCCAAGGGGTGTGCTACCAAATATTAAATTGAGGGTGTCAATCATTTTGTCCAGTCCATTTTTGGATTTTTTACGTGTAATGTGTCAGATTTGGCTTTTTTTCTCCACTTTTTTGTGTCATACCAATACAGACAAAATAAATAAACATGTGGATGCCTAAACATTTGTAATGGCATCAATTTTCTGGGCAAAGTGGTGCATTATCTGACAGAAATGAAGGGGTGACAATATTTTTTTTCTCCACTTTTTTGTGTCATACCAATACAGACAAAATAAATAAACATGTGGATGCCTAAACATTTATAATTGCAACAATATTCTAGGCAAAGTGGTGTCTTCTACCCTCACTCCTGCTCTTACACACATCTTCAACCTATCTCTTTCTACCGGCTCATTCCCATCTTCTTTCATGCAATAGTCACTCCCATACTCAAAGAACCCTCCCTTGACCCTAATTCTCCTGAAAGCTACCGCCCGATATCACTGCTCCCACTAACATCAAAACTCCTTGAAAAACTAGTTTACAATCGCCTAACCCACTTCCTGTCCGCCAACTCCTTGCTTGACCCCCTGCAATCTGGATTCCGCCCCAAACACTCAACTGAGATTGCCCTTACCAAGGTTACGAACAATCTTCTCTCTGCTAAAAATATTGGCCACTACTCCATACTCATCCTACTTGACCTCTCAGCTGCCTTTGACACAGTTGACCACCCCCTCCTCGTACACACCCTTAGCTCTTTTGGCCTCTGTGGCACTGCTCTATCCTGGTTCCACTCTTATCTTTCTCACGGGTCTTTTTCTGTGTCATTTGCCAATGACTCCTCCTCTCTAATGCCTCTGTCTGTTGGAGTACCTCAAGGATCTGTTCTGGGTCCTCTACTCTTCTCCATTTATACTTCTTCTCTGGGTAAACTTATCAACAGTTATGGCTTCAAATATCACCTCTATGCTGAAGACACCCAGATCTACCTCTCCACCCCTGCTCTCTCTCCCTCTGTCCTTTCTCATGTCAGCAACTGCTTATCTGGTATTTCTTCCTGGATGGCCTCTCACCACCTAAAGATTAACATGTCCAAGACTGAGTTCCTTCTTATCCCACCCTCAAGCTCTACGCCGACCTGTGACTTCTCTATCCCTGTTGACGGCATCACCATTTCCCCATCGCCCCATGTCCGCTGCCTCGGAGTTACACTTGACTCAAATCTATCCTTCACCCCCCATATCCAATCGCTTTCTACATCCTGCCGCAACCATCTACGCAACATTTCCAAGATTCAACCTTTTCTGTGCGCTAACACCACAAAGCAAATAATCCACTCCCTTGATATTTCCCGACTTGACTACTGCAACAACTTACTTACTGGCCTTCCTCTTTCCTGCCTCTCCCCTCTTCAATCCATCCTAAATGCCTCTGCCAGGCTGATCCACCTTTCCCGTTGCTCTGTATCTGCTGCACCTCTCTGCGAGTCCCTTCATTGTCTCCCCATACACAGCAGAATTAAATTCAAAATTCTCACCCTTGCATACAAAGCGCTCACCAACTCTGCTCCCCTCTACCTATCCTCTCTAATCAACAAGTATACTCCAGCCCGCCCACTAAGATCCAACAATGACCTGCTCCTTGCTTCTGTGACTATCACCTCCTCTCATGCTAGACTGCAGGACTTCTGTTGTGCAGCACCTACCCTCTGGAACACTCTCCCTCAAGCTGTCAGGCTTTGCCCAAATCTTTATTCCTTTAAATGCTCTCTGAAGACTTTTCTGTTCAGAGAAGCCTACCACCCAACTCAATAATATTCCTTTTACCTAACAACATTTCCCTCCTCTAACTCTGCATTAACATCTTTCTCAATCTTGCAGTCCTAACCTCCTGTTTCTCAACCTCCTACCCTTCTAGATTGTAAGTTCCCACGGGAATAGGGCCCTCGATTCCTCCTGTATGTGTTTGTAAATCGTGTCCTGTCTCTTAGTCTTAGAAGTTTTATACTATTTTATTTAAATGATCTGTATCCATGGACAGCACTGCGGAATATGATGGCACTTCATAAATAAAGTATTATAATAATAATAGGCAAAGTGGTGCATTATCTGACAGAAATGCAGGGGTGACAATAGTTTTGGTCATGACTGTATATATATATATATATATATATATATATATATATATATATATATATATATATATATATATATATATTCATATCCATCTTTAGACATGCATGTATGTATCTCAATTTTAAATACTTGGGGGCCGAATTATCAAGCTCGCCGGAAACAGAAGTTATGATGCAGTGGTCTAAAGAAGGACATGATATGTCCTTCTCACAGTTTCCTCTTCACATTGTCTTCTTCGCATCCTCTTGTTCTCCCTCACCCAAATGTATTGCACACATCCAAAGCACTCCAGCCACCAGAAAAAAATCTTTGTTTAAAAGACCTTTATTTTTATTAGTTGGATCAAAAAGTTACAGGAACAATGTTTCAAACCTACAAAAGGGTCTTAGTCATGTACACTGATTGCACACAGGTTTGTACCTTTTATACCCTCACCTGTGTAATACAGAGTTCTAGGTAACATTATAATGACATCTACTGGTAAAATATCAGTATTACATCTTCTTTCAACTTCAATGTTAACCCTTAATGTACCATACTCAAAAAGTTAAAAACAAAGGTAAAATAAAACCATTATATACAAGTTTTTTTTGTTTTTGTTTTTTTAAAAAACAGAATATAACACAACAAGTATATGTCATTTTACAAGAATAGACTCCAATCAAAGTCTTTGTTGAGACCTTTGGGTGTCATAGTATCCAATTTGTTGCAGCCACTTTTTCGATAACCTGAAACCAAAGCTGGCTGATGTTATGTCCCCCGAGAGGAAGTGAGAGGAAACAGGTGCTTCTTTATCCTTCCGTCTGATGTTTGACTTATGTTCTGGAAGTCTCTCTCTGGTCTCTCTACAGGTCTCACCAATATAAATTAGACCACATAGACATTTGATTAGATAGATATCAAATGTTGATCTACAAGTGAGATAATCTAAAATTTGTTACCATTGGTCGGATGGAAGAAAAATTATCTTTTGATCATTGATCCACAGTGGCTACAATTAAGGCATGGGTAACAGCCTGATTTGGTACTCCATATAGTTTTTTGTATAGTTTATTTATTACTTCCAATATCTGAATAGACTAGTTGATCTTTGAGACTTTTATTCCTCTTAAATGCTGTCATGGGCATGTTTTTAAAGACTTCTATTTGTGGATTGCAGTCTCTAATTATGTGCCAATATTTCCTCACAATCTGATTAATTTTAGGACTAAGTCTGTTATACTGAGTAATAAAAATTAAACTCTCTTGTTCATTGACTTTATTTTTCCTAACAGACATTTCTTTTAACCTCAGTTTACATTTAGTCTTGTCAGTCACTATACGCTTGACCCTTAGAAATTGGCTTTTAGGTATAGCCTTTAAGGTATTAATAGGATATTTTTGTCTGTGGATTTGACATATAAATCTGAATGTAAAAAAACAATCACCTTGTTTACATGAGTGTCTAAAAAATTAATTCCTATTTCATTCATTTCCAGAGTGAATTTAAGGCCATGTACTGCGTTGTTCAGATCCTCAACAAACTCTACCAGGGTTCCAACGTCTCCCAACCACACACCAAAAATATCCTCTATGTACCTCCACCAGGAGGTACCCTAGAGCAAGAACAACTTATTGGAGTAAACACATTTTATTTGCGTATATATTTGCGTATGTGGGGCGATGTTGGAACCCATGGCAGTTCCCTGTTTCTGCAAATAAAAAGTGTGCATAAAAAGAAAATAATTGTAGTGTAATAAAATGGTTAACAGATCTATCAAGATCTACCACTTATATGTTTTATTGAGTTATAAAGGCTACCTACATCAAGAGAGAACAATATACATTTGTCACCAATTTAGCCTACTTCTTTAATTTTTGCTAAAAAATCATTAGTGTCTCTTATATAGGCGGTGGTATTGTACAAGCAGTTCTGGTGAACTGCTTGTGTAATGATAAATGCCGACAGTGTATGCTGTCGGCATTTATCGATGTGCAGCGGACATGATACGCTACATCGTATCATGTCCGCTCGCACTTTGATAAATATACCCCTTGGTCTGCCTTTTTATTTCTTACACCTGAGACCTCATCATATATTTGAGCCCTTAAAACTTCTGTGTGCAATATTTTTTTTAATAATTTGTATTAGTGTTATTATGAGTGTAACTGTACTTTGTAATGTGTTTTTATCTGTTTTGTGATACTTTTTTGTTTAGCAAAACAGTTAACCAGAGCACTGAGGATGCGGTAATCCTTCTAGCGTAAATCACGATTGTGCTCAAGTGATCGCATTTACTTTCAACTTGTAATACCAGTGATAAACCCCTTTTAAGCATTATATTATAATGTAGGAGTTGCTCCTTCATATACAGATCCTTGCATAGTGAGATAAACAGCTCAGAAGGTAAAATGTGCCTTTATAAAAATGTTTGAAGGACCTTACAGTACTAATGAGACATCCTTAGATCTCAAATCTTTTGTCCACAAGTTTCGCTGACATTTATTTCTGGCTGACTATCCATCATTTACAAACAAACATGTCAAAGATAGAATAATAACTAATACCCTGATTTTAATTCTACCTCCAACATTTCTCTTACTGTTGAGGATTGCAAATCTCACAAATCCTGAAGTTCTTTGTCTTGTAGTCATACTTTATTCTGTTTTCTCCTATACCCTTCATATTGAATAATTCAATAAAGTCTGTTGTAACCACCTGTCAACATCTCCAAGATGTATCCCTGTCTAATGTTAAACTCTGCCAATAGACTAATAATCTTCCATCTAAACAATTGCTACCCCCATATGACGTAATGCCTTTCCTTTGTATCTCTGCTCTAGGCTCTAAATATTATTGGACCCACCATAATGTAAGCTCTGCTCATATCTTTCTCCTCTTTTCTTTCAAAATTGATTTCTCTCATTCCCACATACAAGAGATTTTCTGATCGGCCTTTTCACTATGAAATTTTTCTTAATCTCATTCTTTCTATAATTAGACAAAATCTTCTAAACAACAACTTTGTTCTGTTCATCTTCTGTTTCTGTCATCCCAATTAAACACCTGTGAGCCTTTTCCAATCTATTAGAAAAGCCAGGGAAAGTGTTAGGTTTTGTAATGTTTTCTTATTTACCTGCATTAAAAACAATCATCTTCACAATTCTCTTTTAGGGCCTGATGATAAAAGATCTTGCTTGGAGAGAAACTGTAGTGTAGATTTCACAGTAGCTGAACTCACTGAATGCTAGAAGAACTGCACTGCGAAATCTCTCACAAGATTTTAAACAGGCAAATTTTGTTATACTTGTCTACATTTCTGTATATGGAGGAAAGACAAGCCCAGTGTAGCAATATAGCATTTATTTTACTTTACACTTCCGATTGGTGCCTTTTATTATTATTACATTTAAGCTTTGAACTTTCAGTTTTATATTTTAATACATTTAGATTTAGATCGTGCAGTGATTTTACAAATTTTGATTATGTTTTGAAAGTTTCTGTGTTACTTATGATCATACTTTGTAAATGTATGTGTATATTTTTCAAATTACATAGCACTTTGTATTCTCTTTTGTAAAATAAAACAGAGCTTCAGAAAGTGGGAAAGCTATGTGAGTTCCCAGGGCATAACAGGGGATTCTCAGGGTATGTCTGAAGCTCTTTCACAATTCTTGTGAAATTACATAAGCATTTTAAACAAGCTAATCTTACTGAATTATCTTGCCAGCTGTATGCAGGTGAAGTTTGCTCAAAATTCACAATACACTTATTTAAGTGACAAAAAAGCAATATACTACACTAGATGCAATAGCAAGTAAAATTGTATTGAAAACATTTTAATTTAATTTGCATTTGCTGCAAAAGAGACTTTGGGGCCGATTTTTCAAAGTTTTAACTTATAATGCACTGGAAGTCTGCGTCAAATTTGACGCAAATTTGATCCGCCGTAGTTAACAAGATTGTCAAATGTTGAAATGTGTGGTGTAATATACGCTTCCACGATATCAATCCAACGCAGATCGATGCTTGTGTTATTCGAGTGGAATACTGATCATCTACCATCACATTTTTTTTTTATTTTTTTTTTAATTAAAATTTTTATTGAGGTTGTAAGAAATGTTACACAGATATTCAATCAGTAACAAGAATTACTTAACATTGGGACATACATTATTAATACAAGGGCTAAGCACAACAGTCTGAGTATTACAGCTCTATACATAGATTCTGTGCATCGTCACAAGAGTATTAATACAATGACTATAGTATATAATTCTATAGCTAAAATTTACTCTTCAGGTGTGTAAATAAAGAGATTAAGAATAAGTGATAAGCAAACGAGAATGATGTTATAAAGTAAAGATGACTAGTATGTCAGTAAAAAAAATAATGGAACCTCATTTTTATATTATATTCCTAGGAAATATGTATCCCATCTCGCTATAAAGGATATTCATGAAATGGGATTAGTGCAAGATTGGGTTGGAGTTGGTTTGGTCACTTTTGGACCAAGTTAGCAAGGCAGGGGGAAAGGTAATACAACGGGCAAGAGCCGCTCTGAGTGGATTAGGGGAGGGGATGAGGGACGGAACCATATAGGGTGCCAACATAGTAATGTGGAAAGAGTGAACTTCTAAGGGCATGTTAAAGCTTAAGGCTCTAAGAATAATATATACATGTGTATCTAAGTCAATAAAAACTGAGAGGGTCAGCACTCTATACCTATGACAAGTTAATGTGTAATTCTATGTAGATCTCCCTTATTTAATTGTCTTTAGACGTATAATGACCCTTACGGATGACACATATTTTCACTAGAGGGTTGAACTATTCACCAGGGTCTCTGTTCTTGAGGTCATAGTGTAACCACTAGTGGGTGTGTGGATGTACATACATAAACAAATACCAATACATCGATAGATACATACCTATACAGATAAATACAGATAAACTCCTATCTATATATACATACATTTAGATGCACCAGATATAAACCAATATAAACTAGGTTCCTGAAGAGAGAGTGAGGAAATTTGTTGAAATAAATGGGATCATCTAACTTAAGAGTACGCCATTTAAAGAACTTAATATTTTTTGGGGGGACCAGACATAGCTAGATCTAAAGCTGACTACTTAAATATATCTGTCATAACTGCAACGTGTTGAGTGTCCTATTAGAACAGCCATTTGACTATATATAGTATGCTCCTATTAACCAAACCTATGCAACTGCTAAAATGTATGTATTGGGGAGATTAAGTAATCTATATGGTATGCTTGGGTTAGAATGAATCTATAGTTCCCCAAAGAGTGGTAATGGTAGCAAGCATATCCTATCACGTACAATATTAACAAGAGGGGCTGAATAACGCTAACCTAAACTGTATAAAAGAGCTTTCTAGAGTATTACAACATCAATCTGAAACATATGAGACTTGAACTTAACAAGACGAGCTGCATTAGAAAGTTTGACACTCCAGAAGTGAATTCTAAGACAAGTTAAACATATCTTTAAATATAATATCAAACAAATGACTAGTGCTACAAACCAGCGGTCAAAATAGAAATACATTTTACCAACATGAAAACTGACAGAAGCTATACGACCCCACTATAACATTTCAAACTTTAGAGTCATCATTAGTATCCATGGGTTGTATGGGATACATAAGGAGGGTCCTTTTAGATAGGCTTGAAATCGTCAGGACCTCTTGTGAACCAGTAGGGGAGGCTATTTAATTTTAGATGTAACAGTTAAGGATGCCACCTATAAAATCAGACATACCGTCATCATGCTGGTGGACTCTCATCCATATGTTGAGCACATATACTTGTGAAATGACTTAAAAGTGCAAAATAGCCCTCCTTAATAATACAATATATGCGTGCTAACTTAGAAACATACTGGTTGCATCTGCTAAAGACCTAAAATAACTACAGTGATCTAGTGAACATTAACATTTAACGTATTCCTAGTCTCAGATTTAAGATATGATTCTCTACTAGGGTACATACATAGTCTAAGTCCTAAACCTAAAAGTGGTGAGCATAAACAGAAGGACCTAGAAAAAAAAAAGATCTCGGTGCCATGCGATCTGTCCATTTGTTGTCTCAGAAAGATCTGCAAGTGAGAGGGAGCGTTAGGCTCCGAGTATATGACCCTGCTATCCCACTCCACATCTCAAAGTCTGAGAGACTCCTGTCATCCGATAGAGCTCTTGAAGGTGTACCTGGCTTCTGAGGCGTCTTAGGGGTAGGTTATGTTTCGGGAGCCACCGGAGATTGTAAATAGAAAGGGCCTTGGCCGAGTCCTTGGAATCAGCTAACTCCATGTTGTCGATAGAAATGTGAACTGCGGCCTTCAGGTAACGGATCTTATTCGTGTCTTTCAACTGACTCTGAGCCGGCTTCAGCTGCATTGTGCAATGCTGCACAGGATCTGTGTGCACATCGAAAGGCTGCAGAGCGCTGTATCGTTCACAGAGAAGTATCCATTCTGTCATCTCAGAACTAGGCTTCTGAATAGCTGTGAGATATACCTCTTCTGCCTCCAGATGTGTATCCAGTTTCCGAATTGGGGTATAGAAGTTATAATAACCAGCAACCTCCTTACTGTCCACTGGTGGCGGCTCAGACTGTTGCGGGTTCATGGCGGCTCTCAACTCTCTAGTAAGGGCTTGCCGGTGGTTGTCCAGTAAAAGCTCCAGTTTGTGAAGCGCAGATACTATTTTCCTTTCCATATTACAGCTTATAAGGCGGTTAAAGAGTGAAAGATGTCTCTCTAAACAAAGAGATGGTGCTTAGGCGTCCCCAAGATGGCGGCTCACTCTATGCTGCGATCCCAGAAAGCAGGAAGGTCTTTGTATTTGTTGCATCGCCAACTATTCTGCTTCATTGACCCATGTCACATGTCCTCTTGTTCTACCACATGTTAAAGGTCACAAATTGGGGAATAAAAGATCTTAACGTGCCAATATTATAAGTGATTTGTAAGCAAACAGCAGGAGCTCTAGCATGGCACGTCTTGTTGTTTCGGCTGCTGGCCATCTACCATCACATTTGATTCCGTTTGACCCTCTTGCCAATTTATCAAACATTTATCAGGTACGCTTGCATCAATTCCGATGCAGTACCTATTGTTCAAACCTCCACCCTTGAGGCCGTGAATGCCATAGAAATCAATGGGAGTCTGAAAACACAGAAAGGTTATGTTCGATGCTGCAAGAGAATGAAGCATATTAGATAATAAAAGTAAATTAGAAACTTTATTAAAATTGTATACTCTTTCTAATTCAAAAAATATTATTGCTCCAAATAATAATAGTAGATATAGGGATACAAATTTAATGAGAGACAAAGATGTAACATAATCTATAAGTAGTAATGTATTTATTTCAAAGCAAGGGGACAATATTATTGCTCCAAATTTGGTACAAAGTATTGCTCCAAATTTGGTGCACTAGTAGATATAGGGATAACAATGAAATACATTACTACTTATGGATTATGTTACATCTTTGTCTCTCATTACAAAGCAAGGGGACAATATTATTGCTCCAAATTTAATGCGATGTTTTGATCCAGATTTGGTGCACTAGTAGATATAGAGATAAAAATTAAATAAATTCTTAACATAATATACTTTTAACTCTTTTTTTTTTTTATAAATCTATTTGCACCATGGTCCCCCTCTCCACTTCATACCAAATTTAAAGCAACACTTTTCGCACCAGATGACGCAATACTCAAAATCAACCCACAAACTAGTAAAATTTTCCACCACTTTTGATTGGGAAATGCATAATCATATGATTTATGACATCAGCCAATCTGATTTAAATATACATTTTCTACTATCCCTAACAAATCAAATTGCGTGATACTTGTGTCATTGATCACTCATCAGAACTTGCAAGTGCCATTTGTTACTACATTGTGTATTATACTTTGAAAGTATGTATATGTGAATTAGTATTAAAGTTAAACATTGATGATGACATTAGGACACACAGTATAATATTTAGGCAATGATTTTAAAAATTTAATGATGTTTGATTTAATATAATCTTAAACTGATAGCTCAAAGGGATAGTCTACCTAACATTAAACTGTTATGAATCAGATACAGCAGAAATTAAAATCACATCTTTGCTGTCATGCAATTTTCAGTGTTTTTCTTCTTCTCTTGAATTTCATTTTCATTAAGAAATTTCATCTAGGGGTGGTGTTTAAAACTAGACTGCAATCAGGAGGGGTTACACAGATGCAGAAAGAAAGGTGTCCCAGCTCTTAAATATCCATTGATAGAAAATAAATACATATGATACCCTGATTACATGTTATATTCAAAATTATTCCCGCTCAGAATAATAATACATTTTCACTATATACATATAGTGGTGTAAATAAACACATAGATATGAAAGACAACATTGTTTAGAACAAAAAAGGAATTTAGGGACATGAAAATATGCTTGCAAAAGGTTTGTGACATAACACACACACATATATATATATATACTGTATATATATCTATATACACAAGTATGTGCAAAGATATATGTACAAATATAGCATTAATAATCATTTTAAAATACAAAAATACATGAGATAGGCATATTATAATTTCTAGAAATACAATACACATTTATGTGAAAATATCATATATCAGTCTTTTGTATAACAAATACATATATTTTTTTTTTTATGAGATACTATTGTTTGTTCGGGTATAAATCTAGCTATTTCTTGGACATCAACAGATGAAAAATAAAAGATTAGCTTTAGAGAAATGTGCTTGTTAATGGACAGTAATGAAATGCTATAAATAAAGTTGGAAAAAAATGAATATCCGTGACATTGATGACTCTTATTTATCAACAGTCTGATCTGGGACAAAACTACAGGGGGTGCAGAGGGCGCAACTGCGACTGGGCTAGGGTGAGGGCCCAGCTTTAAAAAAAAAAAAAATTTAAATAAAAAACATTGACCTGCAACTGCCTGCACTGATATTATGTGAGTGTTACATGATGCCTCACTAGTGCCTCTGACTACAGGGGTTAGGGTTTCTGTTTTACCCATTGGTATTTATGTGTGTGTGTATGTGTGTATGTATGTATGTGACTGTGTGTGTATTTATGCATGTATGTGTGTGTGTATGTATGTCTGTATGTATGTGACAGTGTGTGTATTTATGCATGTATGTGTGTGTTTGTGTGTATGTTTGTGGAACCAGCAAATTACAGAACTTGTTACTACAGCATGAGGGGGCGGGGGTAAACAGTGTCACTATACAGTACCAATATATACAGTACGGGGGGGCTGGACCATGTCACAGACTACTGTGGTCACTCTATAAACTACTGGGGTGGGTAGGGTCAGGCCAGCCATCTCACTGGCAGATTACAGACTGTGTCACTAAGTTACTATATACAGTACTGGTGGGTTAAATAGTGTCACTATATACAGTAATAGGGGGTCAGACCATCTCACAGACTGTGGGCACAGGGTAACTCCTTTTGCAGACATGTAATCTGATTCACATTTTTTTTCTGTGTTTAATGTAAAAAAAAAGTGCAAAGTTTAAATGTAACTTTATCTGAAGTGTAAATTAATATAAAATACAAAGCAGAAGAACTGTCATGTCATGCAGCACCATATTGCACTGGGCTTGTCTCTCCTTCACATACAGAAATGCAGGTAATGCCCCTTGGATAAGTATAGCAAAATCTACCTTTTTTTAAATTTCACTAGGGATATTGCAGTGTTGGATGATCATTTTATATAATCTCGTCTGAGCAGAAAAGTTAATATTGGGCCCTTAGAGAGGGTGACATAACTCTTCTTAAATGAATGTATGTTCCTACCCCTACCCTTGTTCACACTTCTTTAGTGTATTAAAAATAAAATTAAGAAAAAATCCATAATAAATACTTGCATCAATAAAGATTCTATACAGAATTTTACAAAATGTATATTTTACACTTAATTGGTTCTTTCATTTATTTGGATATCTATACATTTTATTAGCTCAGAGAAACACAAGTCTATAAGCCCTGACCTCAATCTAAAGTCCTTCTATGTATTGTTTTAGGTGTAACAAAGCAGAGTATGTATGTCTATCAGTAAGTCTGTCAAGTGGCATGCGAACCCTACTCTAAAACAGAGACATCTCCTTCTTAAAAACAAGACATTACTTACCCAGTTTTTGCACATTCTGGGGGAGTCTAGGGTCCATTTTAGGACATATACTTTCATAAAACTCAGTAGACATATTAATTATATGTCTATGGTAATCATCTGCTACCTGGAGAGCAATCAGACAAAGAGGGGAATTCCCTCTTTCATATGAGGTGGTACTGGGTCTGTTTAACCCTTTTCTGGCTCTTCTGAGCAATTTCCACATTTCTTCTGAGCTGTTTTGCAGTTCTAGATGTTGCCCCTCTGTAGGTCATGTTATAATGAGAAGCCTACACATATTATTATTATTTTTTTTCTACAGACCCCGCTGATTCAAATTAAACTATTAATGTATGTATATATCAAGTGAGAACTCAAACACAAAATGTGTTAAAAAATTTATATTTTTGAAAAATGTCAATAAACAAGATGGTAAAAATAGTGTGTGTTTGTTTCACTAAACACAATAGGAAAAAGAAGGGGTTAACCTCATATAAATAAAAGCCTTTATGTATTTATATATATATATATATATATATATATATATATATATATATATATATATATATATATATATATATATATATATATATATATATATATATATATATATATAATAAACAGTGTAAAATTAATGTGAAGAGTGACATAAAATACTTTTTCTTAGAAACTGACTGAATTCTGACAAATAACCTGTTCTATTCTGTCTTGTTCAGGGTCCTGATGAAGAACCTACCCAGTACTGTCTACAAGTTGCTGATCTGGTCTGTCATTACCAAGAGCTTTCCTGTCTTTTTCCCACTTTGCCACACAACCAATCTACTAGTTTGTCAAGTCCACTTCTGCTTTACTTCTGACAAAGACGTTTCCAGATTATGAGTTTGCCAAATCTAGTTTCTGCCTCTGTGTTGTTTGGGCAAACTGTTATTCCAGATTATGAAACTTCTAAACCCTGTTCCGTCTGCTTCTTTTCCTATTCTGGCCATCATTTTTGGTCTATCCATACAAACTCTGCTTCTCTATAATGTTCCAGTACCATTTATCAAGGTCTACAATGTTGTAATAGAAATCTCCACTCTTGTGATTCTCTTCTGTAAACCAAAGAAGACAACGTATTTTTTGCTTCTAGCTTCTATCTGTAAAAAAATTATATTGATAGTGTAGAGCTCAGTATGGGCTAGCAACAAGCTTAAGGGTTAAGGTTCTGGGGTTTGTTAAGTGCAGTAGTGAGTTTCAACTATGTTGCATTGTTTGGGCAGGGGATTTGCTTACCTTTATAAGGTCCTGAGAGGAAGTACTAGGCCTCTTTTTCTTTCTGCTAGCTGAAGATTGCTCTGGTGGCAGGAGGTCTTGGCCCCTTGTTACATCCTTAGGCTAAGTAAATGGGGTGGAGCGATGGGTGCGCCGAAAAGAGGGGCCTACAATCCTAAGTGGCTGCTTAGGGTGTCCCTCCTATTAGGTGATCCAAGGGAACTTCCTACAAATCCTGTTTTCTGGTTCTGGGCGGAGCACTGGGGCTCCGCTGCACCTTCAGAGGCGGTGCCTTGACCTCTTGTCTAACTTGAGGAATTTGTAGGGCTCATCTTGCTACCATCCATAGTTAATTGGTCATGTTGAATCAATGCAGCCTGCCATGGTCTTTTCCACTATACTTGGTCTTGTGTCTTATTTATTACTAAGTTTTAATAACTGGACTGGGAATACCCAACTAGGGCCTTTAATCCCTTAAACAATAGTATCATCTTAAATTATTATTTGCTTTACTCAGCAATTAGCTGGAGAGTTTCTAAACACTTAGGGCACTTGTTGAGTTGAGCTTACATTACAAGTTTAAAGTAAACTGTATTTGCTCTCACGCTAACCTGACAAGCGCAAAAAGCCGATTAGAATATTGTGTGCACGTTCATATAGTTCCACTTCAAAAGTCAATTTTTCTGTGAGCTAACAGTTTGAATTGTTGTCCAATCAGCACTCTCTCCATATGGCACTTTTGTTGTACCTAGAGCGCTGATTGGAGAACAATTAAAACCATTCGCTCACAGAAAAATTTACTTTTGAAGTAGGCGGCGGAGCGCAGGAGTATTTGAATTTCATATCTATACGAAAATGTAAGTTATAGCACATCTTCATTAAAACTGGTGAATTAAACTCCAACTAAAATGTCACTAACATTCCGGATCTGATTTTATAAAGGGGAGAATTTACCATCACTTTAAGTATCAGATGGGTTAATGCTGTATAATGTTATTAGAGAATTGGAATACTATCAAGGTTGCAACAAAAAGATGTAAAAGGGCTCTAATCAGATCATCCCAATTATTTATTTTTACCACCTGACTTTCACACTCAAAATAATACCCATGTTTTACAAAAAAAGGATGAAGTATTTTTTATGTTTTATGTTCACTTAGGGATGCTCCCCTAAATACATTATTGCTTTATATGAATTTGTTTATTTTTATGCTTATTTTAACCCCCATAACCACAACAGTTTGTAAGATTAGGTGAAACTGTTAGTATACAACTTTTACTTATTCATAACAGTATGTCTTTATGTGACTATGGCCTCTATTTATCAAAGGTCTGTCGGACCTGATCCGACAGTGCGGATCAGGTCCAACAACCTCGCTGAATGCGGAGAGCAATACGCTCTCCGTATTCAGCATTGCACCAGCAGCTCACAAGAGCTGCTGGTGCAATGCCGCCCCCTGCAGACTCGCAGCCAATCAGCCGCCAGCAGGGGGGTATCAATCAACCTGATCGTACTCGATCGGGTTGATTTCCGGCGATGTCTGTCCGTCTGCTCAGAGCAGGCGGACAGGGTTATGGAGCAGCGGTCTTTGTGCCAGAAAAACGGAAAAACGGGGCATCAAGCTCCATTTGGAGCTTGGTAGATAGGCCCCTATGTCATAAATAGTGTCACCAACTGACTCCTCATGCAAAACTTGTCGGTGCAAATGACCATATTGGCCTTATGTTTTAAAATAATGCAATCACTTCTCAATGTTTCCTTTGTATTTACTCCCTGAAAAGAAAGTTTCATACCTTTTAATTGAAAGTTCTTCCTAAAAAAATCTCCATCTTTATTTATATCTAGGAAGATAAACAGGGAACTCTTCTGGTTTATAATTTAAGGGTCATAAAACCACAAATTTTTCTTTCATGATTCTGACAGAACATACAATTTTAAACAACTTTCCTATTTATTTCTATTATCAAATTTTCTTAATTTTCTTGTTATCCTCTGGTGAAAATCAGGACGGTAAGTTCAGGAGTGCGCACATGTCTGCAGTACGATATGTCCGCAACAGTGCTATACGTTAGCAAGAAAACTAGATTACACCAATATTTCCTGTCATGTAGTGCTCCAGACATGAGCACGCTGTCTAACAAGGTATCTCTTCAAATAAGAATAACATGAGAATGAAGCAAATTTGATAATAGAAGTAAATTGGAAATATTCTCTATCTGAATCAAGAAAGAAAAATGTTTTGGTTTCATCTCCCTTTAAGCAATGTTGATATGTTTCCTAAGGATATATTAGCTGATCTTGCTTATAGTTATTGAATGATATTCATTTCTGTCACAACATCAGATATATATATAAATGTCATGAAGGGAGGAAGCCTACAAATAATTTTCCTGTATGTAAGTTGATCATTTTATTTTAATAGATTCCTTTCATTTACTATGTGTTTATGTATTGCAAAATGGTTAAATATATGCAAAGTTGTGCGTGTCAATCTAGACGAGGATACAGCTGTTGAGACAATGGGGCCTAGTTATCAAGCCGTCAACCTCAAATACACTGGAATTCCGCAGCGTATTTGTGGCAAGGCTGATTCGCCTTAGTTATCAAAGGCTAGAGACAGGCAAAAGTAGATTTTTGTGATGTAAACTTCGATCCGCCGGACTCAGTCCGGCACAGATCGATTCTTACGTCACTCCAGATGTTCCGCACACAAGTACGGCACAATCTGACTACTTTTGCTAGTTATCAAAACACTAGCAGGTACGCTCGGCACTTTTACGGCCCAGCGTACCTGGTTTTCAAACCGCCACCCTGGAGGTGGCGGATCCCATAGGAATGAATGGGAGTCTGACCATAGCGAAAGTTCATGTTCACTGCTGCCAGACATCCCTTTGATTCCTATGGAGCTGTCTACACCTAACACCCTAACATGTACCCCGAGTCTAAACACCACTAATCGGTCCCCCCTACACCGCCGCAACTAAATAAATGTATTACCCCCTAAACCGCCGCTCCCGGAGCCCAACGCAAGCTACTCTATACATATTAACCCCTAAACCGCCGCTCCCGGAGCCCACCGCAACTATAATAAATGTATTAACCCCTAACCCGCCCCTCCCGGAGCCCACCGCCACCTACATTATACCTAGCAACCCCTATCCTGCCCCCCCCTATACCGCCGCCCTCTATAATAAAGTTATTAACCCCTATCCTGCCGATCCCGCACCTCGCCGCAACTAAATAAATAGTTTAACCCCTAAACCGCCACTCCCGGACCCTGCCGCAACCTATATTAAATTTATTAACCCCTAATCTGCCCCCCCTACACCGTCGCCACCTATAATACATTTATTAACCCCTATCCTGCCCCCCACTACACCGCCGCCACTGTAATAAATTTATTAACCCCTAAACCTAAGTCTAACACTAACCCTAAATATTAATTAAATAAATCTAAATAATATTTCTATTATGAACTAAATTAATCCTATTTAAAACTAAATACTTACCTTTAAAATAAACCCTAATATAGCTACAATATAAATAATAATTATATTGTAGCTATGGTAGGATTTATTTTTATTTTACAGGCAAATTTCAATTTATTTTAACTAGGTACAATAGCTATTAAATAGTTATTAACTATTTAATAGCTTACCTAGCTAAAATAAAGAGAAATTTACCTGTAAAATAAAAACTAACCTAAGTTACAATTACACCTAACACTACACTATACTTTAATAAATTATTCATATTTAAAAATAAATACTTACCTGTAAAATAAACCCTAAGATAGCTACAATGTAATTAATAATTACATTGTAGCTATTTTAGGAATTATATTTATTTTACAGGTAACTTTGTATTTATTTTAGCTAGTTAGAATAGTTATTAAATAGTTATTAACTATTTAATAACTACCGAGCTAAAAGAAATACAAAATTACCTGTAAAATAAATCCTAACCTAAGTTACGATTAAACCTAACACTACACTATCATTAAATTAATTAAATAAATTAACTACAAATAACTACAATTAAATACAATTACATAAACTAACTAAAGTACAAAAAATAAAAAAAGCTAAGTTACAAAAAATAAAAAAAATAAGTTACAAACATTTTAAAAATATTACAACAATTTTAAGCTACTTACACCTAATCTAAGCCCCCTAATAAAATAACAAACCCCCCCAAAATAAAAAAATGCCCTACCCTATTCGAAATTAAAAAAGTTCAAAGCTCTTTTACTTTAACAGCCCTTAAAAGGACCTTTTGTGGGGCATGCCCCAAAGAATTCAGCTCTTTTGCCTGTAAAAGAAAAATACAACCCCCCCAACATTAAAACCCACCACCCACATACCCCTAATCTAACCCAAACCCCCCTTAAAATAACCTAACACTAATCCCCTGAAGATCATCCTACCTTGAGTCGTCTTCACTCAGCCGAGCAGCGATGGAACCGAAGAGGAGACCCGGAGCGGAAGAAGTTATTCTCTAAGCGGCGCTGAAGAAATCTTCCATCCGATGAAGTGATCCTCCAAGCGGCGCTGAAGAAGTCTTCCATCCGGGCGATGTCATCTTTCAAGAGGCGCTGAATAAGTCTTCTATCCGGGCGATGTCATCTTCCAAGCGGGGTCTTCAATCTTCATCCCGCCGACGCGGAACATCCTTCTTTCCCGACGGACTACCGATGAATGAAGGCTCCTTTAAGGGACGTCATCCAAGATGGCGTCTCTTCAATTCCGATTGGCTGATAGGATTCTATCAGCCAATTGGAATTAAGGTAGGAAAAATCTGATTGGCTGATTGAATCAGCCAATCAGATTCAAGTTCAATCCGATTGGCTGATCCAATCATCCAATCAGATTGAGCTTGCATTCTATTGGCTGATCAGAACAGCCAATAGAATGCGAGCTCAATTTGATTGGCTGATTCGATCAGCCAATCGGATTGAACTTGAATCTGATTGGCTGATTCAATCGACCAATCAGATTTTTCCTACCTTAATTCCGATTGGCTGATAGAATCCTATCAGCCAATCGGAATTGAAGGGACACCATCTTGGATGACGTCCCTTAAAGGAGCCTTCATTCGTCGGTAGTCCGTCGGGAAAGAAGGATGTTCCTCGTCGGCGGGATGAAGATTGAAGACCCCGCTTGGAAGATGACATCGCCCGGATAGAAGACTTCTTTAGCGCCTCTTGGAAGATGACATCGCCCGGATGGAAGACTTCTTCAGCGCCGCTTGGAGGATCACTTCATCGGATGGAAGATTTCTTCAGCGCCGCTTGGAGGATAACTTCTTCCGCTCCGGATCTTCAGGGGATTAGTGTTAGGTTATTTTAAGGGGGGGGTTGGGTTAGATTAGGGGTATGTGGGTGGTGGGTTTTAATGTTGGGGGGGTTGTATTTTTCTTTTACAGGCAAAAGAGCTGAATTCTTTGGGGCATGCCCCACAAAAGGTCCTTTTAAGGGCTGGTAAGGTAAAAGAGCTTTGAACTTTTTTAATTTAGAATAGGGTAGGGCATTTTTTTATTTTGGGGGGGTTTGTTATTTTATTAGGGGGCTAAGATTAGGTGTAAGTAGCTTAAAATTGTTGTAATATTTTAAAATGTTTGTAACTTATTTTTTTTTATTTTTTGTATTTTAGCTTTTTTTATTTTTTGTACTTTAGTTAGTTTATGTAATTGTATTTAATTGTAGTTATTTGTAGTTAATTTATTTAATTAATTTAATGATAGTGTAGTGTTAGGTTTAATTGTAACTTAGGTTAGGATTTATTTTACAGGTAATTTTGTATTTCTTTTAGCTAGGTAGTTATTAAATAGTTAATAACTATTTAATAACTATTCTAACTAGCTAAAATAAATACAAAGTTACCTGTAAAATAAATATAAATCCTAAGATAGCTACAATGTAATTATTAATTATATTGTAGCTATCTTAGGGTTTATTTTACAAGTAAGTATTTAGTTTTAAATATGAATAATTTATTTAAGTATAGTGTAGTGTTAGGTGTAATTGTAACAGGTTATTTTTTATTTTACAGGTTAATTTCTCTTTATTTTAGCTAGGTAGCTATTAAATAGTTAATAACTATTTAATAGCTATTGTACCTAGTTAAAATAAATTGAAAGTTACCTGTAAAATAAAAATAAATCCTAAGATAGCTACAATATAATTATTATTTATATTGTAGCTATATTAGGGTTTATTTTAAAGGTAAGTATTTAGTTTTAAATAGGATTAATTTAGTTCATAATAGAAATATTATTTAGATTTATTTAATTAATATTTAAGTTAGGGTGGTGTTAGGGTTAGTGTTAGACTTAGGTTTAGGGGTTAATAATTTTATTACAGTGGCGGCGGTGTAGTGGGGGGCAGGATAGGGGTTAATAAATTTATTATAGGTGGCGACGGTGTAGGGGGGGCAGGATAGGGGTTAATAAATTTAATATAGGTTGTGGCGGGTTCAGGGAGCGGCAGTTTAGGGGTTAAACTATTTATTACGTTGCGGCGAGGTGCGGGATCAGCAGGATAGGGGTTAATAACTTTATTATAGAGGGCAACGGTATGGGGGGGCAGGATAGGGGTTACTAGGTATAATGTAGGTGACAGCGGTGTCCGGGAGTGGCGGTTTAGGGGTTAATACATTTATAAGAGTTGCGGCGGGGTCTTGGAGCGACGGTTTAGGGGTTAATACATTTATAAGAGTTGTGGCGGGGTCTAGGAGTGGCGGTTTAGGGGTTAGTAACTTTATTTAGTTGCGGGAGGCTCCGGGGGCGCCGGTATAGGGGGTAGAACAGTGTAGTTAGTGTGGGTGCTTAGTAACAGGCTAGCAAAAAAGCTGTAAAAAAGCCGAAGAGCAGCAAGATCGGATGAGTGATAAATCTCACAGTCCGCTGCTCATCGTCCCGTACTTGGTGCGCGGCTTTTTGACAGCTTTTTTGATAACTTAGGCGAAAAATTTACTTTTGAAGTAGGCGGCGGAGCGCAGGAGTATTTGAATTTCATATCTATACGAAAATGTAAGTTATAGCACATCTTCATTAAAACTGGTGAATTAAACTCCAACTAAAATGTCACTAACATTCCGGATCTGATTTTATAAAGGGGAGAATTTACCATCACTTTAAGTATCAGATGGGTTAATGCTGTATAATGTTATTAGAGAATTGGAATACTATCAAGGTTGCAACAAAAAGATGTAAAAGGGCTCTAATCAGATCATCCCAATTATTTATTTTTACCACCTGACTTTCACACTCAAAATAATACCCATGTTTTACAAAAAAAGGATGAAGTATTTTTTATGTTTTATGTTCACTTAGGGATGCTCCCCTAAATACATTATTGCTTTATATGAATTTGTTTATTTTTATGCTTATTTTAACCCCCATAACCACAACAGTTTGTAAGATTAGGTGAAACTGTTAGTATACAACTTTTACTTATTCATAACAGTATGTCTTTATGTGACTATGGCCTCTATTTATCAAAGGTCTGTCGGACCTGATCCGACAGTGCGGATCAGGTCCAACAACCTCGCTGAATGCGGAGAGCAATACGCTCTCCGTATTCAGCATTGCACCAGCAGCTCACAAGAGCTGCTGGTGCAATGCCGCCCCCTGCAGACTCGCAGCCAATCAGCCGCCAGCAGGGGGGGTATCAATCAACCTGATCGTACTCGATCGGGTTGATTTCCGGCGATGTCTGTCCGTCTGCTCAGAGCAGGCGGACAGGGTTATGGAGCAGCGGTCTTTGTGCCAGAAAAACGGAAAAACGGGGCATCAAGCTCCATTTGGAGCTTGGTAGATAGGCCCCTATGTCATAAATAGTGTCACCAACTGACTCCTCATGCAAAACTTGTCGGTGCAAATGACCATATTGGCCTTATGTTTTAAAATAATGCAATCACTTCTCAATGTTTCCTTTGTATTTACTCCCTGAAAAGAAAGTTTCATACCTTTTAATTGAAAGTTCTTCCTAAAAAAATCTCCATCTTTATTTATATCTAGGAAGATAAACAGGGAACTCTTCTGGTTTATAATTTAAGGGTCATAAAACCACAAATTTTTCTTTCATGATTCTGACAGAACATACAATTTTAAACAACTTTCCTATTTATTTCTATTATCAAATTTTCTTAATTTTCTTGTTATCCTCTGGTGAAAATCAGGACGGTAAGTTCAGGAGTGCGCACATGTCTGCAGTACGATATGTCCGCAACAGTGCTATACGTTAGCAAGAAAACTAGATTACACCAATATTTCCTGTCATGTAGTGCTCCAGACATGAGCACGCTGTCTAACAAGGTATCTCTTCAAATAAGAATAACATGAGAATGAAGCAAATTTGATAATAGAAGTAAATTGGAAATATTCTCTATCTGAATCAAGAAAGAAAAATGTTTTGGTTTCATCTCCCTTTAAGCAATGTTGATATGTTTCCTAAGGATATATTAGCTGATCTTGCTTATAGTTATTGAATGATATTCATTTCTGTCACAACATCAGATATATATATAAATGTCATGAAGGGAGGAAGCCTACAAATAATTTTCCTGTATGTAAGTTGATCATTTTATTTTAATAGATTCCTTTCATTTACTATGTGTTTATGTATTGCAAAATGGTTAAATATATGCAAAGTTGTGCGTGTCAATCTAGACGAGGATACAGCTGTTGAGACAATGGGGCCTAGTTATCAAGCCGTCAACCTCAAATACACTGGAATTCCGCAGCGTATTTGTGGCAAGGCTGATTCGCCTTAGTTATCAAAGGCTAGAGACAGGCAAAAGTAGATTTTTGTGATGTAAACTTCGATCCGCCGGACTCAGTCCGACACAGATCGATTCTTACGTCACTCCAGATGTTCCGCACACAAGTACGGCACAATCTGACTACTTTTGCTAGTTATCAAAACACTAGCAGGTACGCTCGGCACTTTTACGGCCCAGCGTACCTGGTTTTCAAACCGCCACCCTGGAGGTGGCGGATCCCATAGGAATCAATGGGAGTCTGACCATAGCGAAAGTTCATGTTCACTGCTGCCAGACATCCCTTTGATTCCTATGGAGCTGTCTACACCTAACACCCTAACATGTACCCCGAGTCTAAACACCACTAATCGGTCCCCCCTACACCGCCGCAACTAAATAAATGTATTACCCCCTAAACCGCCGCTCCCGGAGCCCAACGCAAGCTACTCTATACATATTAACCCCTAAACCGCCGCTCCCGGAGCCCACCGCAACTATAATAAATGTATTAACCCCTAACCCGCCCCTCCCGGAGCCCACCGCCACCTACATTATACCTAGCAACCCCTATCCTGCCCCCCCTATACCGCCGCCCTCTATAATAAAGTTATTAACCCCTATCCTGCCGATCCCGCACCTCGCCGCAACTAAATAAATAGTTTAACCCCTAAACCGCCACTCCCGGACCCTGCCGCAACCTATATTAAATTTATTAACCCCTAATCTGCCCCCCCTACACCGTCGCCACCTATAATACATTTATTAACCCCTATCCTGCCCCCCACTACACCGCCGCCACTGTAATAAATTTATTAACCCCTAAACCTAAGTCTAACACTAACCCTAAATATTAATTAAATAAATCTAAATAATATTTCTATTATGAACTAAATTAATCCTATTTAAAACTAAATACTTACCTTTAAAATAAACCCTAATATAGCTACAATATAAATAATAATTATATTGTAGCTATGGTAGGATTTATTTTTATTTTACAGGCAAATTTCAATTTATTTTAACTAGGTACAATAGCTATTAAATAGTTATTAACTATTTAATAGCTTACCTAGCTAAAATAAAGAGAAATTTACCTGTAAAATAAAAACTAACCTAAGTTACAATTACACCTAACACTACACTATACTTTAATAAATTATTCATATTTAAAAATAAATACTTACCTGTAAAATAAACCCTAAGATAGCTACAATGTAATTAATAATTACATTGTAGCTATTTTAGGAATTATATTTATTTTACAGGTAACTTTGTATTTATTTTAGCTAGTTAGAATAGTTATTAAATAGTTATTAACTATTTAATAACTACCTAGCTAAAAGAAATACAAAATTACCTGTAAAATAAATCCTAACCTAAGTTACGATTAAACCTAACACTACACTATCATTAAATTAATTAAATAAATTAACTACAAATAACTACAATTAAATACAATTACATAAACTAACTAAAGTACAAAAAATAAAAAAAGCTAAGTTACAAAAAATAAAAAAAATAAGTTACAAACATTTTAAAAATATTACAACAATTTTAAGCTACTTACACCTAATCTAAGCCCCCTAATAAAATAACAAACCCCCCCAAAATAAAAAATTGCCCTACCCTATTCGAAATTAAAAAAGTTCAAAGCTCTTTTACTTTAACAGCCCTTAAAAGGACCTTTTGTGGGGCATGCCCCAAAGAATTCAGCTCTTTTGCCTGTAAAAGAAAAATACAACCCCCCCAACATTAAAACCCACCACCCACATACCCCTAATCTAACCCAAACCCCCCTTAAAATAACCTAACACTAATCCCCTGAAGATCATCCTACCTTGAGTCGTCTTCACTCAGCCGAGCAGCGATGGAACCGAAGAGGAGACCCGGAGCGGAAGAAGTTATTCTCTAAGCGGCGCTGAAGAAATCTTCCATCCGATGAAGTGATCCTCCAAGCGGCGCTGAAGAAGTCTTCCATCCGGGCGATGTCATCTTTCAAGAGGCGCTGAATAAGTCTTCTATCCGGGCGATGTCATCTTCCAAGCGGGGTCTTCAATCTTCATCCCGCCGACGCGGAACATCCTTCTTTCCCGACGGACTACCGATGAATGAAGGCTCCTTTAAGGGACGTCATCCAAGATGGCGTCTCTTCAATTCCGATTGGCTGATAGGATTCTATCAGCCAATTGGAATTAAGGTAGGAAAAATCTGATTGGCTGATTGAATCAGCCAATCAGATTCAAGTTCAATCCGATTGGCTGATCCAATCATCCAATCAGATTGAGCTTGCATTCTATTGGCTGATCAGAACAGCCAATAGAATGCGAGCTCAATCTGATTGGCTGATTCGATCAGCCAATCGGATTGAACTTGAATCTGATTGGCTGATTCAATCGACCAATCAGATTTTTCCTACCTTAATTCCGATTGGCTGATAGAATCCTATCAGCCAATCGGAATTGAAGGGACACCATCTTGGATGACGTCCCTTAAAGGAGCCTTCATTCGTCGGTAGTCCGTCGGGAAAGAAGGATGTTCCTCGTCGGCGGGATGAAGATTGAAGACCCCGCTTGGAAGATGACATCGCCCGGATAGAAGACTTCTTTAGCGCCTCTTGGAAGATGACATCGCCCAGATGGAAGACTTCTTCAGCGCCGCTTGGAGGATCACTTCATCGGATGGAAGATTTCTTCAGCGCCGCTTGGAGGATAACTTCTTCCGCTCCGGATCTTCAGGGGATTAGTGTTAGGTTATTTTAAGGGGGGGTTTGGGTTAGATTAGGGGTATGTGGGTGGTGGGTTTTAATGTTGGGGGGGTTGTATTTTTCTTTTACAGGCAAAAGAGCTGAATTCTTTGGGGCATGCCCCACAAAAGGTCCTTTTAAGGGCTGGTAAGGTAAAAGAGCTTTGAACTTTTTTAATTTAGAATAGGGTAGGGCATTTTTTTATTTTGGGGGGGTTTGTTATTTTATTAGGGGGCTAAGATTAGGTGTAAGTAGCTTAAAATTGTTGTAATATTTTAAAATGTTTGTAACTTATTTTTTTTTATTTTTTGTATTTTAGCTTTTTTTATTTTTTGTACTTTAGTTAGTTTATGTAATTGTATTTAATTGTAGTTATTTGTAGTTAATTTATTTAATTAATTTAATGATAGTGTAGTGTTAGGTTTAATTGTAACTTAGGTTAGGATTTATTTTACAGGTAATTTTGTATTTCTTTTAGCTAGGTAGTTATTAAATAGTTAATAACTATTTAATAACTATTCTAACTAGCTAAAATAAATACAAAGTTACCTGTAAAATAAATATAAATCCTAAGATAGCTACAATGTAATTATTAATTATATTGTAGCTATCTTAGGGTTTATTTTACAAGTAAGTATTTAGTTTTAAATATGAATAATTTATTTAAGTATAGTGTAGTGTTAGGTGTAATTGTAACAGGTTATTTTTTATTTTACAGGTTAATTTCTCTTTATTTTAGCTAGGTAGCTATTAAATAGTTAATAACTATTTAATAGCTATTGTACCTAGTTAAAATAAATTGAAAGTTACCTGTAAAATAAAAATAAATCCTAAGATAGCTACAATATAATTATTATTTATATTGTAGCTATATTAGGGTTTATTTTAAAGGTAAGTATTTAGTTTTAAATAGGATTAATTTAGTTCATAATAGAAATATTATTTAGATTTATTTAATTAATATTTAAGTTAGGGTGGTGTTAGGGTTAGTGTTAGACTTAGGTTTAGGGGTTAATAATTTTATTACAGTGGCGGCGGTGTAGTGGGGGGCAGGATAGGGGTTAATAAATTTATTATAGGTGGCGACGGTGTAGGGGGGGCAGGATAGGGGTTAATAAATTTAATATAGGTTGTGGCGGGTTCAGGGAGCGGCAGTTTAGGGGTTAAACTATTTATTACGTTGCGGCGAGGTGCGGGATCAGCAGGATAGGGGTTAATAACTTTATTATAGAGGGCAACGGTATGGGGGGGCAGGATAGGGGTTACTAGGTATAATGTAGGTGACAGCGGTGTCCGGGAGTGGCGGTTTAGGGGTTAATACATTTATAAGAGTTGCGGCGGGGTCTAGGAGCGACGGTTTAGGGGTTAATACATTTATAAGAGTTGTGGCGGGGTCTAGGAGTGGCGGTTTAGGGGTTAGTAACTTTATTTAGTTGCGGGAGGCTCCGGGGGCGCCGGTATAGGGGGTAGAACAGTGTAGTTAGTGTGGGTGCTTAGTAACAGGCTAGCAAAAAAGCTGTAAAAAAGCCGAAGAGCAGCAAGATCGGATGAGTGATAAATCTCACAGTCCGCTGCTCATCGTCCCGTACTTGGTGCGCGGCTTTTTGACAGCTTTTTTGATAACTTAGGCGAATTTTTGCAGGTCCGCGGCGGCGATGTGAGGCGAGCTTAGGCGGGCGTATTGGGCCAGCGAAGGCAGGAAAAGTAGACACGTTGATAACTACCCCCCATTGTGAAGAAGGCATACCTGTGTATGATCCAATCATTTTATGTATCACCATATGGAGTAGAATAAGTGTGTTCCAGGAATATAACATTGACTGCAAGTTTAACCTTTATTAATTTAAACATATAATAAAAGAAGGTAATTTGTTAAAAGGGACAGTATAATGTATTTTTTCATGATTCAGATAGGGCATGCAAATTTAAACAACTTTCCAATTTATTTTATCATTACATTTTCTTTGTTCTCTTGATATTCTTTGTTGAAACCAAACCTAGGTAGATTCATATTCTAATTTCTAAGCCCTAGAAGGCTGTCTCTTATCTCAGTGCATTTTGACAGTTTTTCACAACTAGACAGTGCTAGTTCATGTGTGCCATATAGATAACATAGTACTCACTAGTGATTATGCAAAACTGGGGAATGGGCAATAAAGAGATGATCTATCTTTTTAAACAATAACAATTCTGGAGTAGACAATAAGAAGGATTAAATTAAGTCATGCTCCTAAAGGGGGGGGGGGTGACAGAGAGGTACTAAAATTCTAATTTTTTTCCATTGTTCTGTCTAAGGGCCTGATGTTAAAATGATCATTATAATAGCACTATGTTGTAAAAGTATATTCATGTCAAATCAAAAGTGCAGGTGAAATGTTCTAAAGGGATCAGATACTTGTTTGAAGGTAGACTTACAAAGGGCCCAATTCTATAAAGCTTGTGAAATTCTTAATTAATGCTCACCAGTACTTTTATTTCCTTAGTGGAATTCTATAAAGCCACTTTTTACCCTTAAAACAGGGGCGTATACTGCATTTTCATATTGGGAGAAGATGCAGACATTACAAAAATGCACAAGGGAAATTGTAATTTAAAAATCATACAAAACGAATAGTTGAACAATTCACATAAAAAAATTTTAGGAACAAATGTATAGTTAAGGTGCATCAAAAATCGAAACAAAATTGTTCGCCAAAAATAGTTTTTTATCAAAAAATTTAAATTTTGTATGTAAATTACACAGAAATAAATCATATTATAAATACACCGCATAAATCGTTATTTAAAGGGACAATACTGACACAATACTTATTATTTATTACTTATTGCTACATACCAGACAAGCATCTTGCAATGGGTCCCACATCTATAAGCTTGTAAGAAGTGCATTAAACTTTCTAATAATCATTCGCCTAGTTTTAGAGTTCTGCGGTAGCCGTCAAAACCAGCTCCTAACGCTGCTTTTTACTGCCCGCTGGTATTTAGAGTCAGTCAGGAAAGGGTCTAACGCTCACTTTCCAGCTGCAACTTTTCCATACTGCAGATCCCCTTATGCCAATTGCGTATCCTATCTTTTCAATGGGATCTTCCTAACGCCGGTATTTAGAGTCTTGGCTGAAGTGAGCGGTAAAACTCTAACGACAAAACTCCAGCCGCAGAAAAAAGTCAGGAGTTAAGAGCTTTCTGGGCTAACGCCGGTTCATAAAGCTCTTAACTACTGTGCTCTAAAGTACACTAACACCCATAAACTACCTATGTACCCCTAAACCGAGGTCCCCCCACATCGCCGCCACTCTAATAAAAAATTTTAACCCCTAATCTGCCGACCGCACACCGCTGCGACCTACATTATCCCTATGTACCCCTAATCTGCTGCCCCTAACATCGCCGACACCTAGATAATATTTATTAACCCCTAATCTGCCCCCCCCAAACGTCGCTGATACCTTACCTACACTTATTAACCCCTAACCTGCCGACCGCACCTCGCCGCCACTATAATAAATGTATTAACCCCTAAACCGCCTCACTCCCGCCTCACAAACCCTATAATAAATGTTATTAACCCCTAATCTGCCCTCCCTAACATCGCCGCCACCTAACTTCAAATATTAACCCCTAATCTGCCGACCGGACCTCACCGCTACTATAATAAATGTATTAACCCCTAAAGCTAAGTTTAACCCTAACCCTAACACCCCCCTAAATTAAATATAATTTAAATCTAACGAAATAAATTATTTCTTATTAAATAAATTAATCCTATTTAAAGCTAAATATTTACCTGTAAAATAAACCCTAATATAGCTACAATATAATGAATAATTATATTGCAGCTATTTTAGCATTTATATTTATTTTACAGGCAACTTAGTATTTATTTTAACTAGGTACAATAGTTATTAAATAGTTATTTACTATTTAATAGCTACCTAGTTAAAATAATTACAAAATTACCTGTAGAATAAATCCTAACCTAAGTTACAATTAGACTTAGCTTTAGGGGTTAATACATTTATTATAGTAGCGGCGAGGTCCGGTCGGCAAATTAGGGGTTAATAAGTGTAGGTAAGGTAGCAGCGACGTTGGGGGGGGCAGATTAGGGGTTAATAAATATAATGAATACATGCACACAAATCAAATGTACATTGGTAAGGCAATTCTCAATTGTGGTAAAATAGACTATGGGGTTCTGTACAACACCTATTTCAGTGGACACCACTATATTGGAATAGTTTATGGTGCCATGAAAATATAAATGTATAGTAGGATCTATGTGCAGTCCCCAAAACGAGTCTAAATATTACCATGTCAAAAACAATGTTGCTAGTTAGTACAATTTATACAAAACAGAAGAGTACTCCAATTGGATATAGTGTATGGTGCTGTAGGATGTCCTGTATAATATAAGGACTTCTGATGTAACTAATGTCCTGAGTAAGTCAGTTCAAAATGAAGCTTTTAGGGGGGCGGAGCCAGCCATTGAAGCGACAGGACGTACATGCCAGGAGCTCCTGCTGATATTTATCTTCAGGGAAATTCATAAACTACATTTGGCTATAATTAAGAATTTTTATTTGCCCCTTACAAGTAAAAGCTTCCAGTACTACACATGACAGAGGTTTGGAGCTTGCGATGTGATTTCCTCTGGACTGAAGCCCTATAGACAGACCACGTGGAGGCCTATTGCGACCTCACAAGCATAGGATGTCAATACTATACTCCTACCAGGACACTGAGAATTGCCTCCACAATCCTGGGGAATCTCTAGTTGCTACCATGGGAGATAATACTACAACACTACTGACCCTCCTGTCGGACTTTGAGAGGGAAATGCTCAAGGTCTTTGGCCATATCTATACAGGCCCTGAGAAGTTGGGCACACAGAGGGAGGAGACGCATCAGACCCAAGGCACAGAAATGGATGCTCATTACAGATCTTTAGTAGCCCACTTTACAGTTGACACAGCTGACCTTCGTAAGTGGGGCATATGTCCACCTCAGGCCCATTCACTACTCCCTTGGGGGGAGGACAAGCAGACCTTGGGGGCTCTAGATTGTAAGGACCGCCTATGGCTGAATGCTATGACAGATTTGCTCTGCCTAGGTGGGTTCCCGGGAAGTGCTGATGCCGAGTCCGGAGATTCTCTGCAGCCACGAAATATTGGGGTCCGTATGGGGAGAGCGGATCTCAGTTTTGGCAGCCATTTAGACGAAACAAGGCACAGCTGCATGAAAGAGATATTACCTGGTGAGAGATCCGTTAGCTCCATACGTATGGACTTAGAGAACGGCAGCTCAATACAGATTGCTAGGGGCATAGGATAAAGGGCGGGTAACATGGCAATTCACCAAGTTTCCAAAAGCTGGCAAGGCTCTTAAGTGTGAGACTGTATCATCTGCTCATATTAAATATTACGTTCTTTTGAGACTGAGTTTGGCTGTGCCCGTGATCTTTACAAGGAGACTTTGGTTTTTATCTTTATAACTATACAGGGAGTGCAAAATATTAGGCAAGTTGTATTTTGGAGGATTAATTTTATTATTGAACAACAACCATGTTCTCAATGAACCCAAAAAACTCATTAATATCAAAGCTGAATAGTTTTGGAAGTAGTTTTTAGTTTGTTTTTAGTTATAGCTATTTTAGGGGGATATCTGTGTGTGCAGGTGACTATTACTGTGCATAATTATTAGGCAACTTAACAAAAAACAAATATATACCCATTTCAATTATTTATTTTTACCAGTGAAACCAATATAACATCTCAACATTCACAAATATACATTTCTGACATTCAAAAACAAAACAAAAACAAATCAGTGACCAATATAGCCACCTTTCTTTGCAAGGACACTCAAAAGCCTGCCATCCATGGATTCTGTCAGTGTTTTGATCTGTTCACCATCAACATTGCGTGCAGCAGCAACCACAGCCTCCCAGACACTGTTCAGAGAGGTGTACTGTTTTCCCTCCTTGTAAATCTCACATTTGATGATGGACCACAGGTTCTCAATGGGGTTCAGATCAGGTGAACAAGGAGGCCATGTCATTAGATTTTCTTCTTTTATACCCTTTCTTGCCAGCCACGCTGTGGAGTACTTGGACGCATGTGATGGAGCATTGTCCTGCATGAAAATCATGTTTTTCTTGAAGGATGCAGACTTCTTCCTGTACCACTGCTTGAAGAAGGTGTCTTCCAGAAACTGGCAGTAGGACTGGCAGTTGAGCTTGACTCCATCCTCAACCCGAAAAGGCCCCACAAGCTCATCTTTGATGATACCAGCCCAAACCAGTACTCCACCTCCACCTTGCTGGCATTTGAGTCGGACTGGAGCTCTCTGCCCTTTACCAATCCAGCCACGGGCCCATCCATCTGGCCCATCAAGACTCACTCTCATTTCATCAGTCCATAAAACCTTAGAAAAATCAGTCTTGAGATATTTCTTGGCCCAGTCTTGACGTTTCAGCTTGTGTGTCTTGTTCAGTGGTGGTCGTCTTTCAGCCTTTCTTACCTTGGCCATGTCTCTGAGTATTGCACATCTTGTGCTTTTGGGCACTCCAGTGATGTTGCAGCTCTGAAATATGGCCAAACTGGTGGCAAGTGGCATCTTGGCAGCTGCACGCTTGACTTTTCTCAGTTCATGGGCAGTTATTTTGCTTCTTGCGACGCTTCTTGCGACCCTGTTGACTATTTTGAATGAAACGCTTGATTGTTCAATGATCACGCTTCAGAAGCTTTGCAATTTTAAGAGTGCTGCATCCCTCTGCAAGATATCTCACTATTTTTGACTTTTCTGAGCCTGTCAAGTCCTTCTTCTGACCCATTTTGCCAAAGGACAGGAAGTTGCCTAATAATTATGCACACCTGATATAGGGTGTTGATGTCATTAGACCACACCCCTTCTCATTACAGAGATGCACATCACCTAATATGCTTAATTGGTAGTAGGCTTTCGAGCCTATACAGCTTGGAGTAAGACAACATGCATAAAGAGGATGATGTGGTCAAAATACTCATTTGCCTAATAATTCTTCACTCCCTGTATAGTCCAATGTTAATGTGCATCTGTCTCTAGATAATATAGAACAATGCTAAGTGTTAATGTTTTACTGTAACCCATGTATATTGCTTTATGTTCTCTTCAAGAGTATATAGTTCAATTGTTATATGTTTTTATTGTTTGGGGAGGACTATCTGACTTGCCTTTGCAGCTACATTTATTTAGGATCAGCTAAGTTTAGGGCTCATAGTTCATTTCAAATATCTTAAACATCCTGTCTACCTGTATACTACCATGACATTAGAAAAAGAGAATTTACATGTTTAGGTTGTGACAGGCAAGATCCTTATACAGTATATATATTGAGATCATTTCTGGAAATTATATTACTACTGTGCTGTCAGCGGACGGGATGTCGCAGTCAAGAGTTTATCTTGATCTAGAGAGAAGAATCTCTATAGAGTGAAGTTTCCTAACATGCCTTAGGCTATATTCTCATATATACTAACCAATAAGATAACCTTAATAGTTCCTATGGTGATCTGACCTTAAATCTTATTGTGATAGGATGTAAAATATACATAAATATGTTGGTTACAATTAGCTACAGTCCTTGATAGTACCTAATTTGCGGTCCCTATATTGCATCACAGGGGAATAGATTTTAGGCATTTTATGTGGAATATCGAACCTTTTTTCATCTAGTAGTCCGCCCCACGTGCTTATATAGAGGTAAAATTAAAGAGATAAACTTTACATATCTCTCTTAAGAGCTTAGAGAAAACCTTGGCACATTAATCTCCATTAAGTTTCACCACTTTTTTCCTCCTGCAATTATAATTCCCCTACCGCTGGCTTCGCCCTCCCTAAATTTTTGTTTATTCAATAAACATAGAACATAGATTCTAAGGACTCTTTCCCTTTAAATTTTGAACCTAGTGTTACACTTATGAAGCAAGCATATATATCGATCATTCTGGATGGTCTGAGATCTTGAGATATATTCATAGTTCAAAAGTCAGACTGGTTTGATGATTTACACTATTGATGATATATGAAAGATAAGGAATAATATAGATGATTTTATTCTAGATTATCATGCTGCTAAATGTCTATAGCCCGTATACCTTATATGAGTTGACACGCATACCAGTCAAGAGCTATTGATCAAAGAACAGCTATCCCCTATATACTCTCAGGCCAATTGATCCTCTTATATTTAATAGTTCTTATGCTTCTTTAGTTTTATAGTACCCCTTCCCCCATTACAACCCCCCTAATATTCTGTTTATAATAGATGTGATGAAAGTCCTAAAGGGGCCTTCAATTTCATATGGAGGTTGGAAAATGTGTTTATTCTATTCTACAGGTATTACTTTGAGTGCTGTCTACAGTATTGTATTCCTTTTTTTTTACCTATAACTCATATACTTACATGCTTATATGTCACTCCATTGTTCTGGAACATATTGCATGTGCAATTTTGTTGTTCCATGTCAGATTACCTGTATGTTAATTTTTGATCTTCAATAAAAATTTATAAAAGTAAAAAAAAATGAAGCATTTATCCTCCAAGTGGGTGTTACCATAGGACAATCACAGTCCGTACATAGAAACTTTAGGCAGAGTTAGTATGCCGTTACACAGACATTCAAGAGGCTTTTTTACCCCTCCGTGAAACCAACTCAGAGCTCCAAAAGGATCGTCTTCTTAGACAGACACAGCCTTTGAGGTTAGCGTATCGCCAGTTTGAAATCCTCCTTAGCAGCTGTAAATTTTGCAACACTGTTTCCGTCCGTTGGGTCTACTTTTAAAAATTTGGTTGCACAAGTGTTTACTTGCAGTAGCTCATTTATTTACAAGCTTAATTAAATAAACATTTTTACAGTATAATGCACATATAACACACCATATACAAATGCACAATATACCAACAAGCTCAAATAGGTTTATCATAAATGTGTGTGTTTTGTTTTTTAATGAACAATGGCCATTGCATACATAGAAAATAATATATTATATTATAACAGTTAGGAAACTTTGCAGGGTTTTCTAACTTTCTAAACAATACACACTAGCTTAGGCAAACATTTTTAAACACTTGTCTCACCACTCTTTCTGCGGCAAGATGAGCATTGTTAAGAAGTATATGTACTTTGAAAATTATTTTGAATATAGGTTATTTAAACTATTACAAACCTAATCTATTTTCAGATTTATGAAAATCACATTATACATTCTGTAAACATCTTTTAAAATATGCCCCGTTTGAACATCGAACCTTTTATTGGTCTTTGAGTAAACAGTGAAAAATTAGATAAGTAGGACTTTATGTAAATAATAGGACAGAGAGATACTGAACCCAAATTTTTTTCTTTCATGATTCAGATAGAGCATGCAATTTTAAGCAACTTTCTAATTTACTCCTATTATCACATTTTCTTCGTTCTCTTGTTATCTTTATTTGAAAAAGAAGGCATCTAAGCATTTTTTGGTTCAGAACTCTGGACAGCACTTGTTTATTGGTTGATGAATTTATCCACCAATCAACAAGAACAACCCAGGTTGTTCAACAAAAATGGGCCGACATCTAAACTTACACTCTTGCTTTTCAAATAAAGATACCAAGAGAATTCAGAAAATTTGATAAACTGGAAATGAGTAAATTGGAAAGTTGCTTAAAATTGCATGCTCTATCTGAATTATGAAAGAAAAGATTTATGTTCAGTGTCCCTTTAAAGATAAGGAAGTCTGCTCTCCCTATAAGCTTAGCCCATTTTATTGTGTTGTGGTTTTCAATTAGCTGAAACATCTATTTCATATACAAACATAAGCTTAAAGGAATTTTCCCCATACATTTTTAACTCTGCAGATGGTATAAAAAGCCATTGAAAATACACTGAGGAAATGCTAATTTTACAGTAAACTATTGTCTCCCTTTAAAACAAAAACTCTATAATTAAATAAAACATTTTATTTTGCAAAAAAAAGTCCCTTTAAGGTCACTATGTGAGCATGTAGCTATAGAGATAATGCACTCAAGCAAGCAGCAAAATAGTTGTGTATTGTGTTTGACTTTGGTGCATGAACACCCTTGCAAATGGTCTGGTTGGGATTCTTGTTTCTGCTACTGCTTCTTGTTTGCATAGATGTGCTTAGCCTATATTGCAGTATTGAACATTTTAATATAGATGGTGCCCCCCCCCCCAGTATCCCGACATTCAGTGCTACCTATATAAAGAATAACACTATATATTGCACCTCCTCATACCATAGCACTTATACAGGATGTGTATTGCACCCAGGGCCGCCATCAGGGGTGACAGGAGTGACTCCTGTCAGGGGCCCAATGGGCCAGGGGGGCCCCATGAGGCAAGAAAAAATAAAAAAAACATAATTTATGTAAGAACTTAGCTGATAAATTAATTTCTTTCATATTGGCAAGAGTCCATGAGCTAGTGACGTATGGGATATATAATCCTACCAGGAGGGGCAAAGTTTCCCAAACCTCAAAATGCCTATAAATACACCACTCACCACACCCACAATTCAGTTTAACGAATAGCCAAGCAGTGGGGTGATAAAGAAAGGAGTAGAAAGCATCAACAAAAGAAATTTGGAAATATTTGTGCTTTATACAAAAAATCATAACCACTATAAAAAAGGGTGGGCCTCATGGACTCTTGCCAATATGAAAGAAATTAATTTATCAGGTAAGTTCTTACATAAATTATGTTTTCTTTCATGTAATTGGGCAAGAGTCCATGAGCTAGTGACGTATGGGATAGCAATACCCAAGATGTGGATCTCCACTCAAGAGTCACTAGAGAGGGAGGGAATAAAATAAAAACAGCCATTTTCCGCTGAAAAAATGAACCCACAACCCAAAAAAATAAGTTTATTTTCATAATTGAAAGAAAAAAAACTTAAATCAAAAGCAGAAGAATCAAACTGAAACAGCTGCCTTTTCTACCAAAAACTGCTTCCGAAGAAGCAAATACATCAAAACGGTAGAATAGTAAATGTATCCAAAGAGGACCAAGTTGCTGCTTTGCAAATCTGATCAATTGAAGCTTCATTCTTAAAAGCCCATGAAGTGGAGACTGATCTAGTAGAATGAGCTGTAATTCTCTGAGGCGGGGCCTGACCCGACTCCAAATAAGCTTGATGAATCAAAAGTTTCAACCAAGAAGCCAAGGAAATAGCAGAAGCCTTCTGACCTTTCCTAGGACCAGAAAATAAAACAAATAGAAGTCTTCCTGAAATCTTTAGTAGCTTCCACATATTTCAAAGCTCTTACCACATCCAAAGAATGTAAGGATCTTTCCAAAGAATTCTTGGGATTAGAACATAAGGAAGGGACAACAATTTCTCTATTAATGTTGTTAGAATTCACAACCTTAGGTAAAAATTGAAAAGAAGTCCACAAAACTGCCTTATCCTGATGAAAAATCAGAAAAGGAGACTCACGAGAAAGAGCAGATAGCTCAGAAACTCTTCTAGCAGAAGAGATAGCCAAAAGGAACAACACTTTCCAAGAAAGTAGTTTAATGTCCAAAGAATGCATAGGTTCAAATGGAGGAGCCTTTAAAGCCTTCAGAACCAAATTAAAACTCCAAGGAGGAGAAATTGATTTAATGACAGGCTTAATACGAACTAAAGCCTGTACAAAACAGTGTATATCAGGAAGTATAGCAATCTTTCTGTGAAATAAAACAGAAAGAGCGGAGATTTGTCCTTTCAAGGAACTTGCAGACAAACCCTTATCCAAACCATCCTGAAGAAACTGTAAAATCCTAGGAATTCTAAAAGAATGCCAGGAGAATTTATGAGAAGAACACCATGAAATGTAAGTCTTCCAAACTCTACAGGGAGTGCAGAATTATTAGGCAAATGAGTATTTTGACCACATCATCCTCTTTATGCATGTTGTCTTACTCCAAGCTGTATAGGCTCGAAAGCCTACTACCAATTAAGCATATTAGGTGATGTGCATCTCTGTAATGAGAAGGGGTGTGGTCTAATGACATCAACACCCTATATCAGGTGTGCATAATTATTAGGCAACTTCCTTTCCTTTGGCAAAATGGGTCAAAAGAAGGACTTGACAGGCTCAGAAAAGTCAAAAATAGTGAGATATCTTGCAGAGGGATGCAGCACTCTTAAAATTGCAAAGCTTCTCAAGCTTGATCATCGAACAATCAAGCGTTTCATTCAAAATAGTCAACAGGGTCGCAAGAAGCGTGTGGAAAAACCAAGGCGCAAAAATAACTGCCCATGAACTGAGAAAAGTCAAGCGTGCAGCTGCCAAGATGCCACTTGCCACCAGTTTGGCCATATTTCAGAGCTGCAACATCACTGGAGTGCCCAAAAGCACAAGGTGTTCAATACTCAGAGACATGGCCAAGGTAAGAAAGGCTGAAAGACGACCACCACTGAACAAGACACACAAGCTGAAACGTCAAGACTGGGCCATATGGGAAATATCTCAAGACTGATTTTTCTAAGGTTTTTTGGACTGATGAAATGAGAGTGAGTCTTGATGGGCCAGATGGATGGGCCCGTGGCTGGATTGATAAAGGGCAGAGAGCTCCAGTCCGACTCAGACGCCAGCAAGGTGGAGGTGGAGTACTGGTTTGGGCTGGTATCATCAAAGATGAGCTTGTGGGGCCTTTTCAGGTTGAGGATGGAGTCAAGCTCAACTCCCAGTCCTACTGCCAGTTTCTGGAAGACACCTTCTTCAAGCAGTGGTACAGGAAGAAGTCTGCATCCTTCAAGAAAAACATGATTTTCATGCAGGACAATGCTCCATCACACGCGTCCAAGTACTCCACAGCGTGGCTGGCAAGAAAGGGTATAAAAGAAGAAAATCTAATGACATGACCTCCTTGTTCACCTAATCTGAACCCCATTGAGAACCTGTGGTCCATCATCAAATGTGAGATTTACAAGGAGGGAACACAGTACACCTCTCTGAACAGTGTCTGGGAGGCTGTGGTTGCTGCTGCACGCAATGTTGATGGTGAACAGATCAAAACACTGACAGAATCCATGGATGGCAGGCTTTTGAGTGTCCTTGCAAAGAAAGGTGGCTATATTGGTCACTGATTTGTTTTTGTTTTGTTTTTGAATGTCAGAAATGTATATTTGTGAATGTTGAGATGTTATATTGGTTTCACTGGTAAAAATAAATAATTGAAATGGGTATATATTTGTTTTTTGTTAAGTTGCCTAATAATTATGCACAGTAATAGTCACCTGCACACACAGATATCCCCCTAAAATAGCTATAACTAAAAACAAACTAAAAACTACTTCCAAAACTATTCAGCTTTGATATTAATGAGTTTTTTGGGTTCATTGAGAACATGGTTGTTGTTCAATAATACAATTAATCCTCAAAAATACAACTTGCCTAATAATTCTGCACTCCCTGTATAATAAATCTACTAGAGACAGATTTACGAGCTTGTAACATAGTATTAATCACTGAGTCAGAGAAACCTCTATAACTTAGTACTAAGCGTTCAATTTCCATACCTTCAAATTTAATGATTTGAGATCCTGATGGAAAAACGGAACTTGAGATAGTAGGTCTGGCCGTAACGGAAGGGGCCAAGGCGGGCAACTGGACATCCGAACCAGATCCGCATACCAAAACCTGTGTGGCCATGCTGGAGCCACCAGCAACACAAATGATTGTTCCATGATGATTTTGGAAATCACTCTTGGAAGGAGAACTAGAGGCGGGAAAATGTAAGCAGGATTATAACACCAAGGAAGTGTCAGCGCATCCACTGCTTCCGCCTGAACATCCCTGGACCTGGACAGGTATATGGGAAGTTTCTTGTTTAGATGAGAGGCCATGAGATCTATCTCTGGAAGACCCCACATCTGAACAATCTGAGAAAATACATCTGGATGGAAAGACCATTCCCCTGGATGTAAAGTCTGGTGGCTGAGATAATCTGCCTTCCAATTGTCTACACCTGGGATATGCACCGCAGAGATTAGACAGGAGCTGGATTCCGCCCAAGCAAGTATCCGAGATACTTCTTTCATAGCTTGGGGACTGTGAGTCCCACCCTGATGATTGACATATGCCACTGTTGTAATATTGTCTGTCTGAAAACAAATGAACGGTTCTCTCCTTAACAGAGGCCAAAACTGAAGAGCTCTGAGAATTGCACGGAGTTCTAAAATATTTATTGGTAATCTCGCCTCTTGAGATTTCCAAACCCCTTGTGCTGTCAGAGATCCCCAAACAGCTCCCCAACCTGAAAGTCTCGCATCGGTTGTGATCACAGTCCAGGTTGGCCGAACAAAAGAAGCCCCTTGAACTAAACGATTGTGATCTATCCACCACGTCAGAGAGTGTCGTACATTGGGATTTAAAGATATTAATTGTGATATTTTTGTATAATCCCTGCACCATTGGTTCATCATACAAAGCTGTAGAGTTCTCATGTGAAAACGAGCAAAGGGGATCACGTCCGATGCTGCAGTCATGAGACCTAAAACTTCCATGCACATAGCCACTGAAGGGAATATGAAGGTATGCATCCTGCAAGTCTATTGTGGACATATAATGTCCTCGCTGAACAAAAGGCAGAATAGTCCTTATAGTCACCATCTTGAAAGTTGGTACTCTTACATAACGATTCAAAATTTTCAGATCCAGAACTGGTCTGAATAAATTTTCCTTTTTTGGGACAATGAATAGATTTGAATAAAACCCAAAACCTTGTTCCTGAAAAGGAACTGGCATGATTACCCCTGAAGACTCCAGGTCTGAAACACACTTCAGGAAAAAAAATTCAAAGGATTTTAAGTGTATATAGCGCTGAACTTAAAATGCTTAAGCCTGCTTAATTACTGTCCTCCTCCTAGACAGAAACTTACAATAAATACAATAAAAAATCTTTTAAGAAGGCGCTAGACAAGCTCTAAGCATTAAAGACAGGGATATAGAATGATGTGGCAATAGGGGTTTTAGTTACACAGACGGATATTCCCTTGGTATATGTTTATTCTAAAGCCTTTTGCCAAGATGGATAAGGTATGGTTAACAAATGAAAAATACCTGATTGTGTATACTATTTAAAACCTTGTAGATGTATCTTTCAATAAAGATTTTATTTATACGTGGTTGTGTAAAAAATAATTGTGTCAGAATGCAATGTATTTCAATAAAGAATTTCGATTTTATGTTCTACAATAAAAAAAAATTATTTATATAGTTTGTATCAATTGCGGTCTCTTCCAAAAGGATTCTATTTCTTTGTATATTTATTATAACTATTATCAAATCATTCCTAAATTTCTTATTCTAGCTTTGAAAAATAAATGAATGATTGAATCAGTCTTTTAAAATTCCATCTTTACTGATAATACTTGTTAAAAACAAAATTATATACAATATGTCAATCTAAAATAATTTTTAAACCTGTGACTACGATATAAATAAGAACAGTAATTGAAATCATGGTTTACAATTGAACATTCACTTTTTAAAACTTAGCATATATTGTTGGCAGAAAATATGCTTGAATATAGTTCGAGTACGTGCAATTATAAAATTTGTCAGCAGCCCAAAAATATATATCAATGTTGCGGTACCTCCTTTTTCTTATAGATTTTGAATAAATTAAACAAAGTCTCTCCTAGTATGTTATATTGGTAACAATGTAACAATGCCCCCTCTTCTTGATAGGTAAAATGTCAATAAATTGACAACAAAGTCTCTCCTGATGCGCTCTGTTGAAACAGTAGAAAACAGTAGTGGCCAACTACTTTTTATCTTGTTCTCTCCAAATTGCTTCAGAGAGAAGTGTAAGTGGTAATAATGTATTTTCAAATACTGACAGTCTTAAATGGAAAGCACAGTACCTTACCCTTCTAATAGGTGATTTCCTCCCAAGGACTTATGCTTATTCTACCACTCTGACAACCAGGCGGTTAAAGGTATCCTTCCTTTGATATTTCTGAACTTGCGCAAGTTTCTTCCGGACTCCTTTCCCTGCACTTAGTACTGGATGTACGCAAGGGAATATGTGTTTGCAGTCTTTTACTTTCACAGGTGTTTGTTCCTGACTCCATTTGTGGGTAGTTACTAGCCGTCCTTTCTCACAGATGGAACTTCAGGCTGCACAATCCCAATGGACAGCGACAATCCACCTGGCTATTCAGTGGTAATCACAGCTTCTACCGGTTTCACCCTAATTACAGGCTTTCTCTGAGCTTTTATTGGATTTGCTGGGATACGTGAGAGAAAAAAATCTTCTCACAGGAGGTCTTAATCTGAATCCTATTTGATACCCTTGAGAGACAATGCTCTGAATCCATTGATGCCTGATGAAACAGTCTGGAATAGACTGAGAAACGCGTTGCAAAAATAAATACTGTTTGTTTTATACCACGACCCGGTATTTCTGCCTCTTTCTACGATCCACTTGTTTTTGTAACAGGACATTTGCCACGGAACCTTTCATACACTGACATTGTCAGGTTTGGAGAAAAGTCTTGGCTGTGTGAGTGCAGCAGGAGAACATCTATCGGCTTGCAGCTCACCTGGTCCGGCCATTGGCCCTAAAAAAACGTGGGTGCCACTTTCCAGATGCCTATCCGGATTCCACAGGTCCTCTGGGTGAGACCTCCAGCATACTGACTGCTGGATTTTGAATGTCAGCCTGCTTTATCGCACCTTATTTACTTAAGGTGCCACTTTCCTTGTGAGAAGTTTCTTGCACATCACTTTTATATTTGTTGTTTAAACGATTCACACTATGTTGGCGCCCCTTGTTTATTTTCCATTCCTTACTCTGAATCCTATTTGATACCCTTGAGAGACAATGCTCTGAATCCATTGATTTTGGACAGATTTTATCCAAATATCCTTGAAAAACCTTAATCTGCCCCTACCAGCTGAGCTGGAATGAGGGCCGAACCTTCATGTGGACTTAGGGGCTGACTTTGGTTTCCTAAATGGCTTGGATTTATTCCAATTTGAGGAAGGCTTCCAATTGGAAGCAGATTCCTTGGGGGAAGGATTGAGTTTTTGTTCCTTATTCTGATGAAAGGAATGAAAACGGTTAGAAGCCTTAGATTTACCCTTAGGTTTTTTATCCTGAGGCAGAAAAGCTCCCTTTCCCCCAGTGACAGTTGAAATAATAGAATCCAACTGAGAACCAAATAAATTATTACCTTGGAAAGAAAGAGATAGTAATCTAGATTTAGATGTCATATCAGCATTCCAAGATTTAAGCCACAAAGCTCTTCTAGCTAATATAGCTAAGGACATGGATCTAACATCAATTTTGATAATATCAAAAATGGCATCACAAATAAAATGATTAGCATATTGCAGTAAGCGAATAATGCTAGATAAGTCAAAATGCAATTCCTGCTGCGCTAAATTCTCCAACCAGAAAGTTGATGCAGCCGCAACATCAGCCAAAGAAATTGCAGGTCTGAGAAGATGACCAGAATATAATAAGCCTTCCTTAGATAAGATTCAAGCCTCCTATCTAAAGGATCCTTAAAGGAAATACTATCTTCCATAGGAATAGTGGTACGTTTAGCAAGAGTAGAAATAGCCACATCAACTTTGGGGATTTTTTTACCAAAACTCAATAGATTTTGCTGGTAAAGGATACAATTTTTTAAACCTTGAAGAAGGAATAAAAGAAGTACCTGGCTTATTCCATTCCTTAGAAATCATATCAGAAATAGCCTCAGGAATAGGAAAAACCCCTGGAGAAAACACAGGAGGTTTAAAAACAGCATTCAAATGTTTATTAGACTGAACGTAAAGAGGACTGGTTACCTCAATATCCAAAGTAATTAACACTTCTTTTAATAAAGAACGCATATACTCTATTTTAAATAAATAAGTAGATTTGTCAGTGTCAATGTCTGATGAAGGATCTTCTGTATAAGATAGATCCTCATCAGAAGAGGATAAATTATTATGTTGTTGGTCATTTGAAATTTCATCAACTAAATGAGAAGGTTTAAAAGACCTTTTACGTTTATTAGAAGGTGGAAATGCAGACAAAGCCTTCAGGATAGAATCAGAAACAAATTCTTTAAAATTTACAGGTATATCATGCACATTAGAAGTTGATGGAACTGCAAATGGCAATGTGCTATTACTGATGGAAACACTATCTGCATGTAAAAGTTTATCATGACAACTATTACAAATGATATTCGGCAAAATAATTTCTTACAACAAATGCACTTAGCTTTGGTAGAACCGATGTCAGGCAGCAATGTTCCAGCAGAAACTTCTGAGGCAGGATCAGATTGAGACATCTTGCAAAATGTAAGAGAAAAAACAACATATAAAGCAAAATTATCTATTTCCTTATATGACAGTTTCAGGAATGGGAAAAAATGCAAATAGCATAGCCCTCTGATAGAGAAAAAGGCAAGAGGCAAACATCAATGGGGTATTGAAATAAAGAAAAAGTTTGGCGCCAAGTATGACGCACAATGTAACTTAAACTTTTTTGGCGCCAAAAATAAACGGAAATGACACTCTCGGGTCCCTAATGACGCAACCGTGTGAAATGACGAAGTTGCGTCATAGACGTATTTTTTCACACCAAAAATATTTTCGCGCCAAGAATGACGCAATAAAGTTTAGCATTTGATGCACCCGCGGGCCTAATACCGCCTGCAATTTGCAAGAAGTAGTCAATTGAAAAAAAGACTAAACCCCAGGTAAGAAATAAATTTCTTGAAAAAAAAAATGTTTATATTCCCCAAATATGAAACTTACAGTCTGCAGAAGGAAATACATGAACCTGACTCATGGCAAATATAAGTACAATACATATATTTAGAACTTTATATAAATGCATAAAGTGCCAAACCATAGCTGAGGTTTCTTAAATAATAAAAAACATACTAACCAAAAGAAACCCATCCACATATAGCAGATAGCCAAACCAGTACTAAAACAGTTATCAGTAGAGGTAATGGTAAATTGAAATCTTAAAACAAACTTACTTCACCACCTCCATAGGAGGCAAAGTTTGTAAAACTGAATTGTGGGTGTGGTGAGGGGTGTATTTATAGGCATTTTGAGGTTTGGGAAACTTTGCCCCTTCTGGTAGGATTGTATATCCCATACATCACTAGCTCATGGACTCTTGCCAATTACATGAAAGAAAATTAAAAATAAAATTTTGGCAGCCACCAGTGGGTACTACAGCAGAGTGCTAATTGAGCATGGGAAATGTTATTACAAGGAGTAAAGTATTAGAATTTGAGAGTTTTTTTGTGTATGCACTAAACCACTGTGCACAGTGTGAGACAGACTTGGCACTTGTACAGTGTGTGCCTGAGTCAGACGGCAGATCACTTTCATTTGCAGAGGAGGTAGGACTTATTTAGTAAATGTTTTTTATTTCTTTGTTCAATTTTGGATTGTAACTTCAGTGTGGTAGTAGTTGTATGGTGGGGCCAGGGATCCATAAAAACACATTTTTAGCAGCAGTGTATTTATGATTATTTGACAATGCTGTAGAAATTATATATTTAAAGCCATGCAGAAATGTTTCCTCCTCAATACAAAAATGGTAGGTGCCCTTTTGGCAGATATGTTTTATATATATATATATATATATATATATATATATATATATATATATATATATATATATATATATATATATATATAAATATATATTACATTCCAGTTTACTGTCCTTTTATGCAAGGACTTTCCAGATGCAAGGAGGCATTTTATCTAAGATTTTTACATCTGCATAAAATGTTATACTCTCAGACTAAGATTGCTCAGTGTTTGAAATGAGACAGGTTAACTTAAAACTGTTCAGTTTACACTACAGCTGACTTAATTTTGAAATACATACAAACAAACCTAAATACTGCATTTAACCAGATCTAATGGTATGAGTACCGCAGCTTATGCTTCCACCAAGACCATATAGAGTACAGCATTTTCAAAATCCATAAGTACAGCTGACAGATGGGAACATTTGTACACTATATTTGAAGTGGTACTCTTGGTTGGGGAAAATGGGGGGGGGGACAAACATATGTCAACCTTTTAAAAGTACTTTTCTTCATCTAGCCATCTACCCAGATCATTAATGTACAATTTTGAATTCAAAAAATTATTTTTGTTTGCACATTTACAAACATGATTCTTCAAAAGGTAATCTCTTAATTTCTGCATGTCACACACTGTTGATTTAGGGGATGCAATGTGCAGAAATGATACTTCCTGTGAGTGCTTCTGTGGCTGTCTGTATTTATGTCTTTGTGCTTTTGTTTGTGTCTCTATGAGTGTGTATGTATTTTTTTCTGTGGGTCTCTCTGTGAGGGTGGGTGTGTATGTCTTTGTGCATTTTCTGTGGATGTCTGTGAGGGTGTGTGCATATGTCTTTGTGCTTTTTCTATGGGTGTCTCTGTGAGGGTGTGTGTATGTATGTTTTGTGTATTTTCTCTGGATGCCTCTGTGAGGGTGGGTGTGTATGTCTGTGTTTTCTGTGAATGACTCTGTGAGGATGGCTGTGTTTATGTATGTATGTCTGTGTTTTCTGTGGATGTCTCTGTGAGGGTGTGTGCTTTCTGTGGGTGTCTCTGTGAGGGTGTGTGTGTCTCTGCATTTTTGTGGGTGTCTCTGTGAGAGTGTGTGTATGTCTTTGTGTTTTTTCTGTGTATGTCACAGTGAGGGTGTGTGTGTATTTATGTCTTTCTGTGTTTTATGTGGTTGTCTTTCTGTGTGTGTGTATGTCTTATTGTGTTTTCTGAGGCTGTCTCTGTCTGTGTTTCCTTGGGTGAATGTGCAAGTTTTTGTTTGAGTTTGTGTGTGTCCATCGTCTGTTCCTTTTTAGGACATTTTGACCTTACTACTGATTATTCACATCTTTCTACAGACTTTGAGACTAATGAGACCTTTCCGGAAGTCACCAATCCACCATTTAACCTTTAAATTATGTTTAGGCAGTTCAGGGCCCTTCCTTTCAGCCACTGCTATTGTCGTCATTTAGTTGGCATCTTCCTTGACAAAAAGATAATCAGAACTATTATCTTGTTTTGTAAACCTCCTTTTTTGACAAAACTGTAGTCTACCTCATTACTTGTCAGGTCAATGTAAACAAGTGCTGAGTGTCAGTTTGGGTGTCTGTGTCTGAGTGTGTTTCTTTGCGTGTCTGCTAGAGTGTCTATATGTGAATCCTTATGTGTGAGTGTGTGTATGTTTCAGTGTATGAGTGTGTCTGTGTGTTTCTGTGTTTTTATGTTACTACCATTACAACATTTCCACGTTTGACTACACTTAAGAATAAAGTGCATATACGTTTTAGTCACTTGGTCAAAAATTGCACATGTCAAAGGGGGGGGGGCTGATCAATGGTTAAGTCAGGGGCCCCAAAATTTCTAGTGGTGGACCTGATTGCACCTTTTCCTAATTTCACCCCTGACATTGTGAAACCCCTAAAAAACGTAGCCATGGTTGGTGGTTTCACTAGGCAAAAGCAGCTATATCAAATGGAAAATTAAAAGTAAATGAGCAACTTGTAAATGTTTTTTTTTTCTTCAAGCTGTTAAAAATGGATAATGGAGCGCACAATAAAAATGTTATAGCACAAAATCCCTTTAAAATATACTTGGGATATACAGGAGAATCTGCGGTGCAGAAAAATAGAGCACAAACAGAAAATATTTAATTCGACAAAAATGTGTCAAAAAATAAAGGGTCCCAAAAAGACAAATTTGTGGAGCCCCTCAGCCCTACACCCTTATTCCCCTCCCCCGTATACCCTGCACCCTGTGTGATCCACCAGTATCCCAACATTCAGTATTGCCTATATAAAGAATAACACTATATATTGCACCTCCTCATACCATAGCACTTCTTCATAAACTAAATACAGGATGTACATTGTACCTTTTCATAATCTCACCCCTGACACTGCAGGGCCCCCAAAGCATGTTGCTCTGGGCAAGTGCCCATCTAGTCCTGCCCAAAGGGCAGGCCTGGTGGTGGTTTCAAGAAGCAAAGAGGCCTAGTTATCAACGTGTCAACGCCGGCCCAATACGCCCGCCTAAGCTCACCTACCATCGCCGCCGCGGACCTGAAAAAATTTGCCTAAGTTATCAATAAAGCTGTCAAAAAGCCACGCACCAAGTACGGGGCAATGAGCAGCGGACTGTGATAGTTATCACTCATCCGATCTTGCTGCTCTTCGGCTTTTTGACAGCTTTATTGCTATCCTGTCACTAAGCACTCACACTAACTACACTGTTCTGCCCCCTATACCGGCGCCCCCGGAGCCTCCCGCAACTCAATAAAGTTAGTAACCCCTAAACCGCCGCTCCTAGACCCCGCCGCAACTCTTATAAATGTATTAACCCCTAAACCGCCATTCCCAGACACCGCCACAACCTACATTATACCTAGTAACCCCTATTCTGCCCCCCCTATACCGCCGCCACCTATAATAAATTTATTAACCCATGTCCTGCTGATCCCGCACCTCGCCGCAACTAAATAAATAGTTTAACCCCAAAACCGCCACTCCCGGACCACGCCGCAACCTATATTAAATTTATTAACCCCTAATCTGCCCCCCCTACACCGTCACCACCTATAATACATTTATTAACCCCTATCCTGCCCCCCCTACACCGCCGCCACTGTAATAAAATTATTAACCCCTAAACCTAAGTCTAACACTAACCCTAACACCCCCCTAACTTAAATATTAATTAAATAAATCTAAATAATATTTCTATTATTAACTAAATTAATCCTATTTAAAACTAAATACTTACCTTTAAAATAAACCCTAAGATATTTTTATTTTACAGGTAACTTTCAATTTATTTTAACTAGGTACAATAGCTATTAAATAGTTATTAACTATTTAATAGCTACCTAGCTAAAATAAAGAGAAATTTACCTGTAAAATAAAAACTAACCTAAGTTACAATTACACCTAACACTAAACTATACTTTAATAAATTATTCCTATTTAAAAATAAATACTTACCTGTAAAATAAACCCTAAGATAGCTACACTGTAATTAATAATTACATTGTAGCTATTTTAGGATTTATATTTATTTTACAGGTAACTTTGTATTTATTTTAGCTAGTTAGAATAACTACCTAGCTAAAAGAAATACAAAATTACCTGTAAAATAAATCCTAACCTAAGTTACAATTAAACCTAACACTACACTATCATTACATTAATTAAATAAATTAAATACAAATAACTACAATTAAATTAAGGTAGGAAAAATCTGATTGGCTGATTGAATCAGCCAATCAGATTGAGCTCGCATTCTATTGGCTGATCGGAACAGCCAATAGAATGCGTGCTCAATCTGATTGGCTGATTGGATCAGCCAATCGGATTGAAGTTCAATCTGATTGGCTGATTCAATCAGCCAATCAGGTTTTTCCTACCTTAATTCCGATTGGCTGATAGAATCCTATCAGCCAATCGGAATTGAAGGGACGCCATCTTGGATGACGTCCCTTAAAGGAGCCTTCATTCGTCGGTAGTCCGTCGGGAAAGAAGGATGTTCCGCGTCGGCGGGATGAAGATGGATCCTGAAGAAAGAAGATTGAAGACCCCGCTTGGAAGATGACATCGCCCGGATGGAAGACTTCTTCAGCGCCGCTTGGAAGATGACATCGCCCGGATGGAAGACTTCTTCAGCGCCGCCTGGAGGATCACTTCATCGGATGGAAGACTTCTTTAGCGCCCCTTGGAGGATCACTTCTGCCGCTCCGGATCTCCTCTTCGGTTCCATCGGTGGCTCGGCTGAGTGAAGACGACTCAAGGTAGGATGATCTTCAGGAGGTAGTGTTAGGTTTTTTAAGGGGGGTTTGGGTTAGATTAGGGGTATGTGGGTGGTGGGTTTTAATGTTGGGGGGGTTGTATTTTTCTTTTACAGGCAAAAGAGCAGTTTTCTTTGGGGCATGCCCCACAAAAGGCCCTTTTAAGGGCTGTTAAGGTAAAAGAGCTTTGAACTTTTTTAATGTAGAATAGGGTAGGGAATTTTTTTATTTTGGGGGGCTTTGTTATTTCATTAGGGGGCTTAGATTAGGTGTAATTAGCTTAAAATTGTTGTAATATTTTTTAAATGTTTGTAACTTATTTTTTTTATTTTTTGTAACTTAGCTTCTTTTATTTTTTGTACTTTAGTTAGTTTATGTAATTGTATTTAATTGTAGTTATTTGTAGTTTATTTATTTAATTAATGTAATGATAGTGTAGTGTTAGGTTTAATTGTAACTTAGGTTAGGATTTATTTTACAGGTAATTTTGTATTTCTTTTAGCTAGGTAGTTATTAAATAGTTAATAACTATTTAATAACTATTCTAACTAGCTAAAATAAATACAAAGTTATCTGTAAAATAAATATAAATCCTAAAATAGCTACAATGTAATTATTAATTACATTGTAGCTATCTTAGGGTTTATTTTACAGGTAAGAATATAGTTTTAAATAGAAATAATTGATTAAAGTATAGTGTAGTGTTAGGTGTAATTGTAACTTAGGTTAGGATTTAATTTACAGGTAAATTTCAGTTTATTTTAGCTAGGTAGCTATTAAATAGTTATTAACTATTTAATAGCTATTGTACCTAGTTAAAATAAATTGAAATTTGCCTGTAAAATAAATATAAATCCTAAGATAGCTACAATATAATTATTATTTATATTGTAGCTATATTAGGGTTTATTTTAAAGGTAAGTATTTAGTTTTAAATAGGATTAATTTAGTTAATAAGAGAAATATTATTTAGATTTATTTAATTAATATTTAAGTTAGGGGGGTGTTAGGGTTAGTGTTAGACTTAGGTTTAGGGGTTAATAATTTTATTACAGTGGCGGCGGTGTGGGGGGCAGGATAGGGGTTAATAAATTTATTATAGGTGGCGACGGTGTAGGGGGGACAGATTAGGGGTTAATAAGTTTAATATAGGTTGCGGCGGGGTCTGGGAGCGGCGGTTTTGGGGTTAAACTATTTATTTAGTTGTGGCGAGGTCCGGGATTAGCAGGATAGGGGTTAATAACTTTATTATAGAGGGCGACGGTATAGGGGGGCAGGATAGGAATTACTAGGTATAATGTAGGTTGTGGCGGTGTCCGGGAGCGGCGGTTTAGGGGTTAATACATTTATTATAGTTGCGGCGGGGTCAGGGAGTGGCGGTTTAGGGGTTAATATGTATAATGTAGCTTGCGGTGGGCTCCGGGAGCGGTGGTTTAAGGGGTAATACATTTATTTAGTTGCGGCGGTGTATGGGGGACAGATTAGGGGTGTTTAGACTCGGGTACATGTTAGGGTGTTAGGTGTAGACAGCTCCCATAGGAATCAATGGGATGTCTGGCAGCAGCGAACATGTACTTTCGCTATGGTTAGACTCCCATTGATTCCTATGGGATCCGCCGCCTCCAGGGCGGCGGATTGAAAACCAGGTACGCTGGGCCGGAAAAGTGCAGAGCGTACCTGCTAGTTTTTTAATAACTAGCAAAAGTAGTCAGATTGTGCCGCACTTGTGTGCGGAACATCTGGAGTGACGTAAGAATCGATCTGTGTCGGACTGAGTCCGGCGGATTGAAGCTTACGTCACAAAATTCAACTTTTGCCGGTCTCTAGCCTTTGATAACTAAGGCGAATCAGCCTCCCACAAATACGCTGCGGAATTCCAGCGTATTTGAGGTTGACGGCTTGATAACTACCCCCCAAAATGTGCTATTTCAAATGGAAAAATAAAGTTAAATTAGCTATTTGTAGTTTTTTTTTTCCAAGCAGATAAAAATGGATAATTGAGAACACAATGAAAATTTTATAGTACAATGTTCCTTTAAAATATGCTTAGGAGATACAGGGGAACTTGTGCTGGCACTCAGCGCTGCAAATAAATAGAGCTCAAACAGAAAATATTTTATTAGACACTAGTGTAAAACCACAACAAATGGTTTCAATGACAGAGAATCGTATGCTACTTGTGTTATTTGTTATCTAAAAAGAACTTTGACAGAGAAAACAAGACAAAAATGTGACAAGAAATAAAGGGCCCTTTAACTTTCCATCTTTTTTCCATTTATTTATTTATATTTCTTTGTTTAGTTCTGGTTGAAGAAAAGAACAGTCAAAAGACAGACGAGTAGGCGGAGAGGGAGCAAAGAGAATTTCCCTTTGCCAAAATAGTAGAAAGAGACTGTTTAAAAAAAATGTATGGCCTAAACTGAGAGATGAACTTCATCTGGAATAGTCTTGTTTCATCTTTACACAGAATTAAAGGGACATAATACCCATATGCTAAATTACTTGTAACATAGCTGCAAAACGCTGACAAGAAAACATCACCTGAATATTTCTATATAAAAAAGGAAAATCTTTTACCTTAAAAGTTCTTCAGCTTACCATTGTTAGTTCTCTGTGAACAGTTATCATTCAGCTACTGTCAGCTGCATATTGAAGGCAATCAGCTTCATCAATTCCCAGGACTAGAATCTTGATTGGCTGCTTAAAGTCTATTTACAATGGGATGTGGCTAATGTTAAATTTTTAGGTAAAATATCTTCCTTTTTTACATAGAGATAATCAAGTGATATTTTCTATTCAGCTTGTTACATACATACTGCATAGGCTGACCATATTGCCGCTTTAAAAAGGGACACATATGAAAAATACATATGTCAGGGCTGTTTTCAGGGCTGTTTAAAGAAATGGTTTTGGATAAGAACCCTCACATATGTATTTTTCATATGTGTTCCTTCTTAAAGCGGCAATATGGTCAGCCTAATACTGCATCACTTTCAAAAGCTTCAACATTTATGTATCATGTTCCTTTAAGAGAACCTAGAGTTAGATTTATCCTCTCTAAAGCCTTAATTCTAAAAAAAAAATTCCGATCAAGATGTGGTTTTCCACGCCAAAACTCACAGGGGCAGCCCTTTTGGAATTCTATAAAATAAAAAGGGGGCTGTCCCTGCGAGTGGCGAGATGTCTCCGACCCAAATAATGAGAGCTCTCTGCTAGGTAAAAGCTTGCAATGGAGGGCAAAGTACAGAGATGGAAACCGGTGTGTTTTAAAACATGAATATTATGCTTAATACAAATCGAATTACGCTGTTTTCAGTGCAGTGTATTGTAAATTCGCTGTAATTTTCGTATGCATATGTTTTCCTTCCAGAATACTTTCTGCAAAAATGTTTATAGAATTTTGCTGGGATTTGAGAGAAAATGTCATATACGCCCATGGTACGCCTATGTTTAGCCTATTTAACGAAAAAAACTAAAATTACGCTTTGTATTTTTACTTTTAAGTACAAATTTCTTGTTGTTTTTTTTTGTACATCCAGTGTACTTCAATTACGCTGTGCATAGTTAATATGTTTTATTCCTGTGTAATTTATCTACAAACTTTACAATTTTTTATAAAATATGATATTTAGTGAACAATTTTGCTACAAATTTTGATGCACCTTAACAATAAAACATTTTCTTGTGTATTTTTGTGTGAATGGGTCAATTATTCATTTTGTAAGATTTTAAAATTAAGAAAACATGTTTTGCACTTTTATAATGTATGCATCTCTTTGCCATACCAAAATGTAGTATATGCCAGTTAGCGAGACACCTTGTTTTCAGGGCTTTATATCATTCCACCAGGGAAATAGAAGGACTGGTGAACATTCTTATAGAATCTCACCAGCCCAGGGAACTTTTTAGAATCTGGGCCTAATTCCCTAATTTGTGCTTTTGTAAATGTGTCACATAGCACAACACAACACAAGAAAGTTAGTTGCACAATAACCTTCTGCACTGTGTGTTCTACTATAATATGGAATTGGCCATATTTATAGTTTGCCTATTGTACGAACACCACTGGAATCATATGTCCATTAGTAGGTTACATTTTGCACATATTAATATTGCACATGAAACAAAATGGTCTGCATATTAAAATAAAAGTTTATTTTTGTTATCTACCCCAAAATACTTGTTTTTATCTGATAACTCTCATCTAGACATGTATAAGCCATAAGGCTTTGGGCTTTAAAGACTGTACTGATATGAATACAGATTCAACAGGTCTAAATGTTTCTGCATTTCACAGTGTACAGAAGTTTAGAAGACTCATAATGCTGGTTGGGTCACAGTGCATATACAGTATAAGGATTCCATTTGCCCCTTGTCTTGTTGTATGCTGGGCTCCCAGGTTCCAGAGAACAAATCAGTTACACTAAAACAATTAAAACACATAAAAGGCCAAAGTAAAACACTGTTCTTTGACATGTATAATACGTCTGGTCATTAAGGGGTTAAACATGTAATAAATATACCCCTCCCTCTTCCAACAACAGGCAGCATATGACTCACTGCAGTGTGTATTTGGACAGGTGAGAGGACAAACACTTGACCACTGATGAGGTTTTTATTCACATGTAGGTTAATACTGATGGCTAGCATATCGCACAAGCATTTCACCAGAAATGCCTGTGCAATGTTAAATGCCAACAGCATATGCTGTCAGCATTTATCGATTGCTACAGCGAATCATGTCCGCCCGCCATTTGTTAAATCGGACCATATATATTCACTACATAAAATATTATATGGATCTGGAATATACGTATATATTCAGACTTTTGCAGATTATTGTTACAAACGTTTAAACAATAAAGGGTCACAATATATATTACTTTTAAATAAACAAATACGAGGGGCGGAGTCTAGCCAAGCTCTAAGATGGCAGCTTAACTTGGCAGCTCTGTGCAGCAACTAAAGCTTAAAAGTAAAAAAGCATGTTTGGAGGCTTTCTTTATAATCTAAAATACCTCTGCTGAGGATATCTACAATAAGGGGCCACTTTCAGCGAAATATCCTCAGGAAAAGCGTAGGGGAAGGCTGTAAACCTGACCGAGAGACTTGGCGCATATTTTTTCCTCTGCCACGCAGCAACAGGTCTGTCATCGCAGAGAGGCCATCAAGTGAGCCGATGGTAATCGGGCTGGGGCGCATTTACCCACTTAGTGAGGACTAGCGGCAGTGAGATAATTGGGACTACACTCTAAGCAACGCAGTGCGGTCCCTGGCACAGGGCCATTTTTTAGCTGCGACCGCGGCCAGCACTCGGCATCCTTCAGCTTGCAGGGGAGAGAGACACGGAGGCTGTCGTTCTCCCTATAGCAGGACAATTGGAAGATCGATCATAGGCCTCACTGGCAGCAGCACTTGTGACACCCGGCAGCATTAGTAAGTAAACGGCTAAGGTCACAACTCGGGTCGCACACAGTACTCTAAAATTTATTGGGAATTACTCTGAAACACCAGGAAGGCCCTGTAAGGGTATACTAGATCTGACACAACATACTTTAGCGGAGTGGCGGTGTAACCAAGGTTGATCAGTGACTGATAGGTAATACAGGGAGTGCAGAATTATTAGGCAAATGAGTATTTTGACCACATCATCCTCTTTATGCATGTTGTCTTACTCCAAGCTGTATAGGCTCGAAAGCCTACTACCAATTAAGCATATTAGGTGATGTGCATCTCTGTAATGAGAAGGGGTGTGGTTTAATGACATCAACACCCTATATCAGGTGTGCATAATTATTAGGCAACTTCCTTTCCTTTGGCAAAATGAGTCAAAAGAAGGACTTGACAGGCTCAGAAAAGTCAAAAATAGTGAGATATCTTGCAGAGGGATGCAGCACTCTTAAAATTGCAAAGCTTCTGAAGCGTGATCATCGAACAATCAAGCGTTTCATTCAAAATAGTCAACAGGGTCGCAAGAAGCATGTGGAAAAACCAAGGCGCAAAATAACTGCCCATGAACTGAGAAAAGTCAAGCGTGCGGCTGCCAAGATGCCACTTGCCACCAGTTTGGCCATATTTCAGAGCTGCAACATCACTGGAGTGCCCAAAAGCACAAGGTGTGCAATACTCAGAGACATGGCCAAGGTAAGAAAGGCTGAAAGACGACCACCACTGAACAAGACACACAAGCTGAAACGTCAAGACTGGGCCAAGAAATATCTCAAGACTGATTTTTCTAAGGTTTTATGGACTGATGAAATGAGAGTGAGTCTTGATGGGCCAGATGGATGAGCCCGTGGCTGTATTGGTAAAGGGCAGAGAGCTCCAGTCCGACTCAGACGCCAGCAAGGTGGAGGTGGAGTACTGGTTTGGGCTGGTATCATCAAAGATGAGCTTGTGGGGCCTTTTCGGGTTGAGGATGGAGTCAAGCTCAACTCCCAGTCCTACTGCCAGTTTCTGGAAGACACCTTCTTCAAGCAGTGGTACAGGAAGAAGTCTGCATCCTTCAAGAAAAACATGATTTTCATGCAGGACAATGCTCCATCACACGCGTCCAAGTACTCCACAGCGTGGCTGGCAAGAAAGGGTATAAAAGAAGAAAATCTAATGACATGGCCTCTCTGAACAGTGTCTGGGAGGCTGTGGTTGCTGCTTCACGCAATGTTGATGGTGAACAGATCAAAACACTGACAGAATCCATGGATGGCAGGCTTTTGAGTGTCCTTGCAAAGAAAGGTGGCTATATTGGTCACTGATTTGTTTTTGTTTTGTTTTTGAATGTCAGAAATGTATATTTGTGAATGTTGAGATGTTATATTGGTTTCACTGGTAAAAATAAATAATTGAAATGGGTATATATTTGTTTTTTGTTAAGTTGCCTAATAATTATGCACAGTAATAGTCACCTGCACACACATATATCCCCCTAAAATAGCTATAACTAAAAACAAACTAAAAACTACTTCCAAAACTATTCAGCTTTGATATTAATGAGTTTTTTGGGTTAATTGAGAACATGGTTGTTGTTCAATAATAAAATTAATCCTCAAAAATACAACTTGCCTAATAATTCTGCACTCCCTGTATACCGCTAAGTGAGCAGAAGGGTCTTTGAACAAAAATAGGCCTGTAGCCTTCCCTGGGGTCTCTGAAAGCCTCCCATATAGCAGCTTTGATATTGGTGGCGATAAACAAGGCCCCACATAGCCTTACCTAGTGGCATTGAGATGGCAGCCAAAAAACTTAATAAACTAGACAAAAATCTAAAGTCCACAGCACTAGATACATATTTAAGATCCACTAAAGGGCTGGCCGCAGAGGAGGTGGATGGGGAGTTAGAAGAGAGACATCACGCATCCATAGCGAGCATGGGGGACACACCAGGGACATGTGGAGCTATGACAAAAGCTGACCTACAGGTCCTTGTCTCCAAGGAAGATATGGCAGTAGGGCTGGAAAAATTGATGAACAAAATTGATAACTTGCACTCCTCAGTCACTAATAGTTTGGCCGAGATTAAACAAGATCTATCTGACCTGGGAGACAGGGTAGAAGCGATAGAGACTGAGCATGAAACCTTGGCTGAAACCACAACCTTCAATTCAGAATCTATAGCATCCAATCAACAACAGCTTCTAGACCTCCAAGATAAAATGGAGGATCTAGAAAATAGAAACAGAAGGAACAATGTCAGACTAAAAGGGATTCCGGAAAGTATAGAAGCCACAGATCTACCCTCATATTTGCAGCGCCTTTTTAGAGCTATCACAGGCGGAGAAGGAGAAACAGACTTCGGGATGGAAAGAGCTCACAGGGCCCTGAAGCCAAAACCAAAGGAGGGCCTCCCACCCAGGGACGTCATAGTTAGGATGCTACGATTCCCTGACAGAGAAAGCATTATGTCAGCGTCCAGACAACACTAACCCTTCAAGTTTCAGGGACAAATTATTCAATTCTATCAAGACCTCTGTGCCCGCACACTACAAAAAAGATATGCTCTACGTCCCCTCACGTCTCTACTGAGGAAGCACAACATCCCATACAGGTGGGGATATCCTTTTGCGTTACATATTTCCCACAACCACAAGATGTACACGATTAAATCAGCACAGGACATCCCAGAAATATGCCAATATCTGAATGTAGAAACACCAGCAATCCCTGAAGATCCCGCCTCATCACAACACTCTGCTAGTAAGGAGACGTGGTCCTTGGCGGGTAGGCCTCGGTGGTCCAGAGTGGCAAAAAAGAAAAAGGTGAAACCATGAACTGGACTGCTGGGTAAAGTCGCAGAGGTCTGTGTTCAATACCTTTCCCTGGGTGGGCTCTAGGGCTCGCTCCGGGAGGAGGTTTTTTCTTTTTGTTGCCAAAAACTGGTGTTATTCATACCTGTATCCTGAAAGTTCTAAACATGTTTATATCAGAATTGCTGCACATCCCATTGTTATGCATAGATATATGCCTAGTTCTTTTAATGCTCAGAATGTTGTTGTTTTAGTTCAATTTAGAGTTAAGTTTTTATTTTATTTACTGCCAATCTGTTTTTTTTTTAACTGTCAGATGCAATAATAGAGATATCTATAACCTGCCATGCTTGTATGTTGTGGTGACCGACGCTTATCCAGACTTAGGACTCCTGGCCATACACCTTCCTCACTTATACCAGGCATGGTTTCTAGGTTTCAGATATGCATGTGCCCTAGTCAAATCTAATGACCTTACCACAGATTAATTTAGTCTCACACAATGTGAGAGGGTTAAATTCAGACACGAAACGACGCACAGCGTTCAACCATTACAGACGCCTCCAGGCGAATGTGATCTATCTGCAGGAGACTCATCTTACTAAACAACAGCTCCCTAAATACTGGTCCAGAGGCTTTTCTCAAAGCTATCACTCTACTGCAGGGGGGGGGAAAGGGGGGGTGTCGATACTACTACACGACTCATTACACTTCGTACACCTTGACTCGATTATTGACAGAGAGGGAAGGTATTTGTTGGTGAGGGGTCAGATTCAGGGGGTTGATATCCTGTTTTGCAACATATACGCCCCAAATGAGAAACAAAATGCATTTTTTAGGGAGATCACACGGCTACTAACGGCTGGTCACAAATAAGGAAAATTTTAGTGGGGGATTTCAACATAGACTTTCAGGCACTCAGGTACTCTGGGTCTCAACTCTCCTCTAAAAAACGTAATCACCAAAAGAAGGTAGCGAGTGCAGTTTTAAAATCATTATCCCCGCATACTTTAGTAGATACATGGAACTCCTTATATGGGGTCACAACAGACACAACATTTTATTCGACAGCACACAATAGTTACTCTAAACTAGATTATATTATGATCAGCCAGATTCTATGCCCACTATTACTTTCAGCTCAGATTCACCCGTGCACTTGGTCGGACCATTCCATTACACAGACTCTACTCCAAGGAATTAAAAATCCCAATAGAACACAAACTTGGACATTTGATCCAACTTGCCTCCAAAACCCATTGACAAAAGAGAAATTGTTAAGGGCCATGGAAGAGTACTGGACTCTTAATCTAGACACCACAGACAATCCAGTTTCAGTATGGGCCGCCCACAAAACGGTTATTAGAGGCCTTTTAATTAAAGAGAAGGCACAGCTTAAAAATACTGCAACCTTGACAACTGACAGACTGACTAGAGAAATTGGAAGCCTAGAGAGGAAACATAAACTCAACATGACCAATTCCACCCTAAAACTATTAGACCAAAAACGTTGCCAGCTTAATGAGATCCTTAACAAACAATCGATAAAATATGCACATAGATTGAAGACATATTACTTCCTTTATGCCAACAAGCCGGATAAATATCTGGCCAAAAAGATCAGAGATAACTATACAGCGATATCCATTCCCTCTATATGTAGGGAGGACGGGGGAGAGACGAGCCACCCCCAAGAGATAGTAGATGCCTTTGCTTCATTCTATCGTGAATTATATGACGGCAAAAAAGTTTCCCACTGTGCAACCACTGACACTCTGCTAGGTGACTTTCTCACCAAAGCAAATTTGAAAAAAATTACAGACGCAGATAGGAACTCCTTAAACTCCAAAATTACCATGATAGAGGTGGCACAAGTTATTAAGGACCTCAAGCCAGGTAAGGCCCCTGGACCTGATGGCCTATCAAGCAAATATTATAAGATGTTTGCAGGATTATTAAACCCACACCTTACGCACCTAGCAAACCATATAATGGAAGGCAGGATGTTACCTAGAGACCTACTCCAGGCTAAAATAGTAGTCATACCTAAGCAAGGGAAAAACCCAAAACACTGCTCTAGTTACCGGCCAATATCCCTTATTAACCAGGATATCAAAATAATCACAAAAATCTTAGCTAACAGGCTAAAACATATTCTCCCCACCATAATCAATCCAGATCAAGTTGGCTTTATTAAAGACAGGGAAGCCCCGGACAATATAAGACGGATGGTGTCGGTAATAGATTATCTTAAGAACCACGGAGTGCCTTCTCTGCTCCTCTCTCTGGATGCGGAGAAGGCATTCGATAGGGTGGACTGGGGTTACATGAAGACGGTATTAAAAGAAATGGGATTTGAGGGATCCTTTGTCTCCGCAATAAACACCCTATACTCCAACCCCACCGCATGTGTGAGAGTGATTGGTCACCAATCTTGCACTTTTAACATCTTAAATGGGACCCGGCAGGGGTGCCCATTATCGCCTTTGCTTTTTGCCATATGCATAGAGCCATTAGCAGAGTACATTCGAGGGGAGGCTGGGGTTAGGGGTCTTGAAATAGAGGGAAAATCCCATAAATTAACATTATTCGCAGATGATGTCCTCCTGACCCTGACCAAGCTGACTATTTCTTTACCCATTGTCTATGACATCCTGCACAAGTTTTCCATGGTTTCGGAATATAAGATCAATTCGGATAAGTGTGAGGCCCTTCCTATTGCTATCCCTAGACCCACTATCAAATTACTGGAGATTAACTTTGATTTCAAATGGGCATATGACCATGTGAAATATTTGGGGGTTAGATTGACACCAAATTTTGAGAAACTTTACCAAGCCAACTACCCTCCTCTATTCAAGTCTATAAAACAGGACATCACAAAATGGCAACAGTATAGCTTCTCATGGTATGGGAGATTGTCATCAATTAAAATTAATATTTTACCCAGGCTCCTATACCTTTTTAGGACACTGCCGATTGAGATCCCTAATAAAGATTTAGATGCTATCCAGATGAAACTAGTTTCTTTTCTAAGGGGAGGTAAACATGCCAGGATACCCGAAGTCATTCTCACGAGACACAGACAACTAGGAGGGGTAGGACTCCCCAATTTAAGGGACTATTACCAAGCTGCCAGACTATCCCAGACTGCGACACTAGGGAGAAGGAACTGTGACATTGTCTGGCCTGCTCTAGAGGCTACTATGGGGGAACTCAATTCGCCAGAGGTTCTGAGACCTGCTAAAGGTTTCACACCGCAAGCACTATTGATATCTGGCCGACAGTGGCATAAATCTACTAACTTCCACAAGCTGGTGTCACAACATACTCTTGAAAACCCGTTAAAATACATAATCCCGGGTGACTGTTGCATTCATGTAGATAAATGGGAGAATAAGGGTCTATACAGAGTGACAGATTTTCTACAACAGGGCTCTATAGTCACATTCACACAACTACAAGAGAAATTAGATCCATTTCCTCTGCAGTGGTTTCTATACCTGCAGATCTCCTCGGCTATCCATTCCTACATTCAAGGCGGGAGGGGAGACCATTCCACGACGCTTGGGAGACAATGTAGCGCAAAACACAGGCCCAAACAAGCTATCTCACATATGTATCAAGCTATACAATCAGCTAGAATAAAGAACAAACCACCCATTGTTAGTAGATGGGAAAGAGACCTAAACATTGACCTAACGACAGAGGACTGGCACACTATAACATACGAGACGAGTAGGGGTTTGTTGAGTGCGGACCTCAGGGAAAATAGCGTAAAATAAGTGTTCCGTTGGTATTTGACGCCAGAAAGAATGGCACACTCTGTCAAAGGAAACACCAACTTTTGCTATAGAGGATGTAAGACTAAAGGTACATACATTCACATGTGGTGGGAATGTCCCAAAGTTAAAAATATATGGGATCAGACTTCAGATCTCTTATCCAACTTGGTCGGAGACCGAATCAGTGTCAGTGCCCCGCAAGCGTTACTAAACACTAAAATTAAGGGCTACAACTCCCACATAAACACTTTCTTCCGAATTATCTTCACTATAGTTAGGACCTCAATAGCCAAACACTGGAAGACAGGGGTACCTACATGGCCAGAGATTATCAACAAATTAGCCGGAATGTATGCTATGCATGAGACAGCCTCCCATTTACAAAATACGATGGACACTTTTGGCAAAATTTGGTTCTATTGGATAATGGGGGGAGCCGGGGATAGCCTTAATTGAGCCACACCACAAGGAGAGTTGGAGAGGCCACATTGGATAGGAAATATAGCTTATTTAGAGACAGAACCGAGATATCTAGCCTTAAGAGACTGGAAGCAGAGACTACAACAACCTGACAGTTCTTTACTATATTCTTTTTATTTATTTTTTTCTTATTTTTCTTGTTATTAATGTTGACTATTTTTTTTATATAGATTTTCATAAAAATGTAGAGAGCAAAAAGTCTACCGGAGGCCCAGCTGTAACATGGGTCCTATGTAACGTATTGATTGTTTAATTAGTTTGAATAAGTCTTGCACCCAATGTGAGGTGGGTCAATGGTGGCTACGATTAAAACTCTGTATTGTTTTTTCATCTGTGATATTAATTTTTGCACCCAATAAAAATTATTTCAACTAAATAAACAAATACTGCATTTATATACAAATAAACCTCAAATACACATTTAAGATATATAAGAATTTTTCAGCCCAGGGCTATAATGCAGCTCTTTAATTCATCCTATTTTTCCCTGTGCCTCTCTAGTCTTATAAATTTCTAATAGAGATGTAAGAGGCAATTGAGGGAGATGCCCTATGTATGTCTTGTTAGGTTTGCACAATAACAAAGGTACACCACTGCACTGCCAAATGAATATTGGCACATGGCATGCCAAAAAAAACATCAGGTGGTAGCACTTATGTAACCACATGAGATACAGTTAAAATAAATTAATGAAATCCAACAACTATAATAAGTTGTAGATGACCATGAGACTCAGTAGTGGGAGGAGCAAACACTAACTTGGTAACAGTGCATTGAGGTGCAGTAGTTAGTGACTCAGAAAGACAAATGTAAATCATCTCATGCATTTTTTCCTATCTTCTATTCTCTTTGCCAACACACATATGCTTGCTGCTTGAAAAGAATATTATTTTTTTAAGCATATTTAACTTATATACATAGCATATCCGCAGTTGAAGGGACATAAAACTTTTTGCAACCACACACTTGATCTTGATATAAATTAACATACTAGGTAAGTGTGAAAAATGTGGAATATATTAACTCATTATTTGCTGCAATTGTTTTGCTATAGTCAAATTCCCCACATCCACTTGGCTTATTTGAACAAGCCAACCTGGACTTGTTACCACTACCATTTTGTTAGCTATTATTGTTGTGCAGTTGTTTATCTGACCTACTGCTGAGGCCAATATGGTTAGGGTTGTGAAGCCTGTCATGTATGTTTCCAATTCTTAGAAAACTTTTTCTTCTCAGAGTAAAAGGGAAAAGTAAACTGTAAAATTGTTTTTATATTAATGTATTTTCAATGACTTGTTATACCAGCTGTATAAAATATATGAGAAATTGCATTTTCAGGTTTATTTGTGTATATGAAGTAGCTGGTTTTGTGCTTTTAAACCACAGCCTATTACAATGGATTGAGCTTCAGTAATATCAGATCTCATTATGTTATCACTTTTATGTACACAAACTTGCTTCCTTATCTTATATTTGTCTGGAAAACTAAAGCTCAATACATAGAGAGAAAATTATCATGTTATTACTTAACTATCCTGCCCTCCACTGGGAGTGTCATTTCTTCTGCTAGCTGTGTTTACGTAGGCTATTCAATAGTTGAGAGTCTAGTATCAAAACTTTCAGTTTAGGTTGGGATACCACAAGCTAAATCAGCTATTTCAAAGGCCAAAATAGGGGTAAAGGAGCTACTTGTAAATAATTTAATACACTCCAGCAGGTAAAATGGATCATTGGGAACAATTTAAATGGGAGAACATTTTTGGGTGAACTGTCCCTTTAAATTACCAGAAAACAAGGAGAACTTCTTAAAAAACCTGTTGGAATCCATGTTCCTGGTTATATTTACTATAGCTAATTAGGAACACATGCAATGTGCTTGTATTCTGATTTAAGCTATTGTAAAGAATGTTGCAAGATCAGATATATTTCATTATAGTTAAACAAAATCCGGAATGTTAGCAACATTATAGATGGAGTTTAATTCCTCAGTTGTAATAAAAATGCACTTTAACTTACTGTATAATGTAGCGCCTAAATTCAAATACCCCTCTCTCCGGACGCCCACTTCAAAAGTAATTTTTTTGTGAATAAATTGGCGCTCTACCCATACGGCACTCACACAACTAGAACACTGATTGGAGAACAGTTCAAACCTTTAGCTCACAAGAAAAAATAATTTTGAAGGCCGGAGCATGGAGTATTTGAATTTCAGAGATACATTAAAAGTAATTTAAAGTGTATCTTCATTACAAATGATGAATTAAACTCCATCTAAAATATCTGGAGGATTGACAGCCCTCTCTGGCACACGCAATTGGCCGCGCATGAGAAGCGGGTCAGTTTGTGTAATGTTAATTACAATTGCTGCCTATTTGCCGTGAGGCTGGGCTGACGAGGTTCATGACAGTGAACCTTGTCCACCCACCTGATGATAAATGGAGCCCATAGTAGCTCACTGAAATGATGTTGGACTGAGTAAATACTTACTAAATCATAATACAAATGTCAGAATTCATTTTAATGTTATCATAAAATGATGCTCTAGATTAGTGATATTTTGCTTTGTATTATATAGCTGGAGTAACTACAGACAAAAACAGAAAACAAAATTGTATTAAAGGTGCATCTTTATTTTCGTTTTCATTATATATACAAAACATCCATATAAGTAATACAGAAAAACTGTGATGTGTAACGTTATAAATATTGTTTCTGATCAATCTATTGATTTATTTAAACAAAACAATGTACAGTAAATACATTTGGTTGCATAAACCTGGTGCAAAACATCAGTGAAATATATGAAAACTGCTATTATTCCTGTATGAATATATTGGCACATCTGCTTTACATGTACCACATATTGGTAGCAAAGAACCATACATTTGGCTAAATTACGAGTTTTGCAGTATGAGCAAAAAAGCAGTGTTAAGGCTCATAACGCTGCTTTATCACTCCCACTGGTATTATGAGCCTTGCAGGTTTAGGGGCACCGCACACATTTTTGGCCGTACCACAAATTAACTTATGCAATTTGCATAAAGTCTTTTTTCAATGGGTCTTCCATAGCGCCGATATTACAAGCTTTTTCTGGGAGGCCAAACCCTAATCTAAAACCCACCCAATAAACCCTTAAAAAAACCTAACACTAACCCCCGAAGATTCCCTTACAGTTTTGAAGACCGGACATCCATCCTCAACGAAGCCGTGAGAAGTCCTTAGTGAAGCGGCAAGAAGTCCTCAATGAAGCCAGGAGAAGTCTTCATCCAAGTCGGCAGAAGTGGTCCTCCAGACGGGCAGAAGTCTTCATCCAGACGGCATATTCTATCTTCATCCATCCGGTGCGGAGCGGGTCCATCTTCAAGACATCCGGCGCGGAGCATCCTCTTCAAACCAAGTCTTCTTCCCGAATGAATGTTCCTTTAAGTGACGTCAACCAAGATGGCGTTCCTTGAATTCCGATTGGCTGATAGAATTCTATCAGCCAATTGAAATTTTAAGGTGAAAAAATCCTATTGGCTGTTCCAATCAGCCAATAGAATGTGAGCTCAATCCTATTGGCTGATTTTTTCACCTTTAATTCCGATTGGCTGATAGAATTCTATCAGCCAATCGGAATTCAGGGGACGACATCTTGGATGACATCACTTAAAGGAACATTCATTCGGGAAGAAGACTTCATTTGAAGAGGATGCCCCCCGCCGGATGTCTTGAAGATGGACTCGCTCCGAGTCGGATGGATGAAGATAGAAGATACCGTCTGGATGAAGACTTCTGCCCGTCTGGAGGACCACTTCTGCCGGCTTGGATGAAGACTTCTCCCGGCTTCATTGAGGACTTCTTGCCGCTTCGCTGAGGACTTCTCCTGGCTTCGTTGAGAATGGATGTCCGGTCTTCAAAACTGTAAGTGGATCTTCAGGGGTTAGTGTTAGGTTTTTTTAAGGGTTTATTGGGTGGGTTTTAGTTTTAGATTAGGGTTTGGGCAATAGAAAAAGAGCTAAATGCCCTTATAAGGGCAATGTCCATCCAAATGCCCTTTTCAGGGCAATAGGGAGCTTAGGTTTTTTTAGTTAGGATTTTATTTGGGGGGTTGGTTGTGTGGGTGGTGGGTTTTACTGTTGGGGGGTGTTTGTATTTTTTTTTACAGGTAAAAGAGCTGATTTCTTTGGGGCAATGCCCCGCAAAAGGCCCTTTTAAGGGCTATTGGTAGTTTATTGTAGGCTAGGGTTTTTTTATTTTGGGGGGACTTTTTTTATTTTGATAGGGCTATTAGATTAGGTGTAATTAGTTTAAATATCTGATAATTTCTTTTTTTATTTTGTGTAATTTAGTTGTTGTTTTTTGTAATTTAGGTAGTTGTATTTAATTTATGTAATGTATTTAATTGTAGTGTAAGGTTAGGTGTTAGTGTAAGGCAGGTTAGGTTTTATTTTACAGGTAAATTTGTATTTATTTTAGTTAGGTAGTTAGTAAATAGTAAATAACTATTTAATAACTATTCTACCTAGTTAAAATAAATACAAACTTGCCTGTAAAATAAAAATAAACCCTAAGCTAGCTACAATGTAACTATTAGTTATATTGAAGCTAGCTTAGGGTTTATTTTACAGGTAAGTATTTAGTTTTAAATAGGAATTATTTAGTTATTAATAGTAGGTTTTATTTAGATTTATTTTAATTATATTAAAGTTAGGGGGTGTTAGGGTTAGGGTTAGAGTTAGGTTTAGGGGTTAATAAATTTAGTATAGTGGCGGCGACGTTGGGGGCGGCAGATTAGGGGTTAATAAATGTAGGTAGGTGGTGGCGATGTTAGGGGCGGCATGATTAGGGGTTAATAATATTTAACTAGTGTTTGCGATGCAGGAGTGCGGCGGTTTAGGGGTTGATATGTTTATTATAGTGGTAGCGATGTCCGGAGCAGCAGATTAGGGGTTAATAAGTGTAAGATTAGGGGTGTTTAGACTCAGGGTTCATGTTAGACTGTTAGGTGTAAACATAAAATTTGTTCCCCATAGGAATCAATGGGGCTGCGTTACGGAGCTATACGCTGCTTTTTTGCAGGTGTTAGGCTTTTTTCAGCCGGCTCTCCCCATTGATGTCTATGGGAAAATCGTGCACGAGCACGTAAAACCAGCTCACCACGGCTTTCAGCAGAGCTGGTATTGGAGTGCGGTATGGAGCTAATTTTTGCTCAACGCTCACTTGTTGCCTTATAACGCTGGGTTTATGAAAACTTGTAATACCAGCGATGTAGGAAAGTGAGCGGTGACAATAACGTGCAAGTTAATACCGCACCCCTCATACTGCAAAACTCGTATTCTAGCCGATTATTTGCTACTAAGTTTTACACCGTCACTATTTCAATGGTGGCAGAATGGTTTTAAGGCAGATTGCAGCTTTTGTCTGGTGCACACAAATGTTTTTCCATTGTCACAATACATGATTTCTGCATTACAGATAATGAACATTGTTATTTAGAAAATACATCATATGGATATTTAAGTAGCCTTAAAGGTACAGTAATGCTCTTGATCTAAACGGTGCATGCTCTCATGCTAGGTAAGGCTGCTGGATGCTTTACCCATCATGGGAGCACACTACATTTAGTGTAAGGGTGTAATCAGGCATACTGTGATTAGACAGTGAACTAGTAATGCACTTTTGATAAAAATAGCGGGGCAGAAGAGGCCATGGTGAAGGTAAGGTAAGTAAAAATGTAGGGGGGGGAGGGGGTTTAAATTTTTATTTTTATTTATTCTTTTAAAGGTATCATTCCGGTTAATGTTAACATTAAAGGGACATGAAACACAAAATTTTTGTTTCATGATTCAGATAGAGCTTGTGATTTTAAATACTTTCCAATTAACTTCAATTATCTAATTTGCTTCATTCTCTTGGTATCTTGTATTGAAGAAGCAGCAATGCACTACTGGAAGCTAGTTAATGCACTGGGAAAACCAATAACACAAAGCATATATGTACAGCCACCAATCACCAACTCTTAAGCCTTCATAGAAATCCTTTTCAGCACAGGTTGCCAAGAGAACAAAACAAATTAAACAATAGAAGTAAATTGGAAAGATGTTTAAAATTAAAAGCTCTATCTGAATCAAGAAATGGGTTTCATGTCCCTTTAATAACTCTATATTGTCACTGCAAACATTATTTTTACATTACTGTTCAGTATGTGCATGATTAAAGAGGTAACATGAGACTACCCTTTAATGCAGCCAATTTTAAATAGCTTTTGTCGCTCAGAACAGCCCCACTTCGTACTTCATAGCCCTTCTGTCAGCCACAATATTAAAAAAAAAAAAAAACTTTTAACAGGTTTGTTTGCAAACATCAAACCTATTGATAGCGCAGCTTAGTTTACTGTAGGCTGTGTGGAATAAAACCATTGGTTGCTTCACTTACGGTTAGATTACAAGTTGCGTGCTTACTGCAGCGTGCGTGATACGTTTTTTCTTTAGGCTCCCTCGAGCGTCTTCAGCCTCTCTAGCCTCACCAGTCCATATGTTAATAAATATTATACTGGTGAGGCTAGAGAGGCTGAAAAGACACTCGAGGGAGATTAAAGAAAAAACATATTGCGTGCACTGCAGTAAGCACGCAACTTGTAATATCCGCGTTAGTGAGGGCGCATAAAACACTTAAGTTGTGATTTGCAAACAATCTTCTAACTCAGTTTAAAAAAAAACTGTGGCTGACAGATGAGCTATGAAAGGGAATATGTGGCCATTTTCAGGGACAAAATAAATTTAAAATTGACTGCATATATGGTGTTTCTTTATCTCTTTTATTGTACACATACTACACAATAATGTGAAATACACTCACACACATATATATATATACTGTATATATATATATATATATATATATATATCCTTAAAAGAGACCTGAAAGCTATGTTAATATATGCATCAGAAATTAATCACATTACAAAATATCTGAATACAAAATTAAGCATTTTAAACTCTCTTGTTTTGCAGTTTAGGGACACAACCATTGGAACACCTTGGAACGTGTTTACCATGTATCATTTTCTGTTGCAAATTAGGTTCAGATATAAATGAGATCCTGCACACAATTAAAACAATCTCTGTGCATCATGTAGAAAGGGTGGGTTCTGAATTCCTTGTAAAGTACTTCCGACTCTATGACAGAAAAAGAAAACAATACAGTTTTTAGATATAAATCACAAGAAAATTAAGCAAAATAAATAAATTGCATTGCAAAGATTTTCAGTATGTATAATTAAACCTTTTGTGTGTAATTACATTTTTAGTTTATTATCCTTTTAAAGGGACAGTGTAATAAAAAATATTTTAGGGATGAACATGCGTCAAGCATGCACACAAGATGCATAATTACTTATGACGATGAATTACTGAACAAATTGACTCAAGAGGAAAGGAAAATGTTATTTGTTTGGTATTAAAATTCTGTCAAGAAAACATGAAATATTTTCAATAAATATGTAATGTTATTGTTACCATTATGCTAAAGAACCCCTCCTTTTTTCATAACAATGCCCCTTTACCACTTTGTCAGTAAAAACACCATAACATTTTGTTAAGCATCCCACAGCCTGCCCTATCAGCAAAGCATTAAAGTGGCGTTAAAGGGACATATTACTCAAGCATGTTTTATTGTGTATAGGAAAGAGCATCATTTAAACATATTCAAATATTTTAAGAATATTTGTATATATTTTGCCTGAAAACAGTTAGGTTAAAAACTGTTTAATTAAAAGGGACAGACTCCACTGCTAACTGGCTGCCAGGGACAACTCCCAAAGTAAAAGTTGCTTTTTCTCAGTACAGGAAAATCCTTATAAAAAATTTTTATACATTTTGAAGCTTTCTCTTTCAGATGGAACAATGAAAAATGTTGAGTATTTTGTCACTTTAAATTTGCTCCATTATTTTCTATACTATTTAAAGGGACAGTCTACACCAGAATTTGTATTGTTTAAAAAGATAGATATCAGAGGCGTCAGTCTATTCCTTTTAATAATTTCTATAATGTATTATAAAATTACATGAAAAGTTAGCATATTCCTTTGACTAATAATGTTATAATAACAAGATACTTTCTCCCCAGTAGTTAGTTATGTACATTTTAATGCCTCTCACCCTATTTATCAAGCCCTTCGCCTCTCTGCAAGTCTGCAACTGCCGGTTTTCACAAGAGAACCTGCAGTCACAATTTATCAAGCAGCAGTCATCAGACCGCTGCTTCCTAGCCACTTCTCCAACTCTTAGGTGGAAAATTTTAATGACGAGAACGGGGAGATTGACAGCTCCTGCCCGCGCATGATTGGCTGTGCGTGGGCAGGGGCGGTGTTGCACAAGAGCGCAAAATAGCGCTCTTGTGCAATGCTGAATTCTGCCAATGGAATTCTGCCCACCAAAGGCGAACTGTGACGGACAGGGGCACGTATGTACGCCCCTGTCTGCTGTCGCTTGATAAATCGAGCCTATATATATATATATATATATATATATATATATATATATATATATATATATATATAAGTAACTGAGATAAAAGAAAGGACTAATGTTTTTGTTACCACCCAGAGACAATAATAGTTGATGTATTTTAATTAATCAAACCATGATAACAATGTAAAGGTCATATTAGGAATAAAGCTACACACTTTTTAAAACCAAAAATAAAAATCAGAGCTTCCTATATAAATGGTGTTTATATTGGTCTAGTATAAAGTATCATCCACAGTTACCAAAACAGCTCACTACGATGAATTTTCATTTTTTTTCTCTGATTATCATGTGTAAGAAAATGGAAAAATGAATGTTCTCTACATACATTTTCTCTATAAAGTAAAGAAACATATTATTTGCCTGATTCATTCAATCAATCACAGAGATTGAACTTGTATCTTATGGTACCATTACTACTATTAATGTAGGGACTGCATTTTAAAGGGACACTTTGAAAAGGATGTAATTTGCTGCATAAGTGAGGGATAAGGTAAAATGTCTGTGTATCCTACTTATCAAGCAGTTTTGATGATATTTTCATTTCTGGCAGTATTTGTATTCCAGTAGCATAATATAGGCTTACTTTTTTTAAATGATAAAAGTGTATGTAGGTGAATGTGCTGCCGTAATGTCAGATATATCGCTTGTTTTGTCTAATGTTAATGTGTTGCTTTTCATAAAGAAGATAATCTTTGCACTGCAGTGTAATGCCAATAAATTAACCAAGCTATTAGTGTGAGATGGAAAGATTATGATCACACTATTGGAAAATAAACTGCCAACACTAATTCTTCTTATTACTGCATATTTTATAATGTTGTAATTGAAAATTAATTGTCACATGATGCTATTATAAAATCATTGGGCAGAAAGCCAACATAAATCCTGGATATATAAAGCAGTTAATTTCAATCACCATTTTATGGAAAATATTTGCTATAATAATTAAAAGCCATTTTGAAAACTGATAATGGTGGTAGCTATATAGAATCATCATGTATTTGTTTTGCAGAATCAAGGTGTCACTTTTGGTAAATTTTATAATTATATACAATATCAAAATAATCTTTGGCAGTGCACCAAAAGGAAACTGAAATATAGTCTATATAAAAACATATTTATCATTATTAAAACGTCCCTACTTAGAATTGTCATCACCTTCTCAAGCAAGTTATTTTAGTCTTTAGTTCTAATGCAGCATTTTTACATTTCAGTAATAAGTTGACCTCTTGCAGTGATGGAAAAACTTCATGTACTCCTGCTGTCCAAAATACCATTCATGTTAAAGGGATATTAACCTTAAAAATAGGAAAATGTACTATTTAAACTCATTAAACACATATTTGTTGTATGAAAAAAGTTAAGTTCAATCAGTTTATTTTTATTTTAAAATGTATGGAAATTGCAGAACCGGTCCTCGGGATAGGATCTCACTGGCTTATAATGACACCTCCTATAGCTCTATTGGTGGAGATTGACAAGCCCACAAGTATATAAATACATGTTATGTCTTTCAGTACAGGAACATATTTAAAGAAAAGTGTAAAACATTTTAAAATACCCTTGTAGATGCAATACATTTTAAAAAAAATCTTTATTGTCCCTTTACGTTTTCAGGACATATAGAAAATGTTTATTCATAGTAGTCCTAGTTCAAACTGTACAAAAAAGTCTTAATTGATATAAGGTGCTAAAATAGCATTTGTACTAGAGTGTGAAAAACATATATATATATATATATATATATATATATATATTTAGCGCTGCAGAATCTGTTGGCGCTCTACAAATAACCGATAATAATAATAATATATATATATAGTATCTCACAAAAGTGAGTACACCCCTCACATTTTTGTAAATATTTTATTATATCTTTTCATGTGAAAACACTGAAGAAATGACACTTTGCTACAATGTAAAGTAGTGAGTGCACAGCCTGTGTAACAGTGTAAATTTGCTGTCCCCTCAAAATAACTCAACACACAGCCATTAATGTCTAAATGGCAACAAAAGTGAGTACACCCCTAAGTTGAAATGTCCAAATTGGGACCAATTAGCCATTTTCCCTCCCCGGTGTCATGTGACTCATTAGTGTTACAAGGTCTCAGGTGTGAATGGGGAACAGGTGTGTTAAATTTGTTGTTATCGCTCTCACACTCTCTCATACTGGTCACTGGAAGTTCAACATGGCACCTCATGGCAAAGAACTCTCTGAGGATCTGAAAAAAAGAATTGTTGCTCTACATAAAGATGAACTAGGCTATAAGAACATTGCCAAGACCCTGAAACTGAGCTGCAGCACGGTGGGCAAGACCATACAGCGGTTTCACAGGACAGGTTCCACTCAGAACAGGCCTCACCATGATCAACCAAAGAAGTTGAGTGCACTTGTTCAGCGTCATATACAGAGGTTGTCTTTGTGAAATAGACGTATGAGTGCTGCCATCATTGCTACAAAGGTTGAAGGGGTGGGGGGTCAGCCTGTCAGTGCTCAGACCATACGCCGCACACTGCATCAAATTGGTCTGCATGGCTGTCGTCCCAGAAGGAAGCCTCTTCTAAACATAATGCACAAAAAAGCTTGCACGCAGTCTGCTGAAGACAAGCAGACTAAGACATGGATTACTGGAACCATGTCCTGTGGTCAGATGAGACCAAGATAAACTTATTTGGTTCAGATGGTGTCAAGCTTGTGTGAGGAGTACAAAGTCAAGTGTGTCTTGCCTACAGTCAAGCATGGTGGTCAGAGTGTCATGGTCTGGGTCTGCATGAATGCCGCCGGCACTGAGGAGCTACAGTTCATTGAGGGAACCATGAATGCCAACATGTACTGTGACATACTGAAGCAGAGCATTATCCCCTCCCTTCATAAACTCGGCCGCAGGGCAGTATTCCAACATGATAACGACCCCACACACACCTCCAAGACGACCACTGCCTTGCTTAAGAAGCTCCAGACCTAAACCCTATTGAGCATCTGTAGGGCATCCTCAAACACAAGGTGGGGGAGCACAAGCTCTCTAACATCCACCAGCTCTGTGATGTCATCATAGAGGACTGGAAGAGCTCTGGTGAACTCCATGCCCAAGAGGGTTAAGGCAGTGCTGGAAAATAATGGTGGCCACACAAAATATTGACACTTTGGGCCCAATTTGGACATTTCCACTTAGGGGTGTACTCACTTTTGTTGCAAACGGTTTAGACATTAATGGCTGCGTGTTGAGTTATTTTGAGGGGACAGCAAATTTACACTGTTATACAAGCTGTACACTCACTACTTTACATTGTGGCAAAGTGTAATTTGTTCAGTTGTTGTGAGGGGTGTACTCACTTTTGTGAGATACTGTATATATATATATATATATATATATATATATATATATATATACACACTGTTCACTCAGCCCATTTTCGGAATAAAAAAAAAAATGAATGAACCCAAATGTACAAACCCTTCAGTTATAATAATACTGGCTTAGTGCAATACATCAACATCAATAAGTGAGGTAATTTAATAATATAAAACAGTATATGTTAATTAGAAAGTTCACAGGAGACATTGCAAATGTTGCATTACCTCATGAAACTACCTTATGGTCAACATTTATATATATATATTTGTTTTTCAAATGAATGCAACAAAGTACATTACATTAACCAAGCTGACAAGTTTACATTAGATTTACATTTTTTTAAATACTGGCATTGATAAAAAGGTTTGAAAAAAGAATAGCAGAGTACATCACTAAATATTTCCTCACAATTTCTTTAGAGACATTGCAGATATAAAGTTAAAGCATAATACATTTAATCTTTTTTACTAGTGTAGTTGATACATAGAATAGCTTTTCAACAAAGGTAGTGTAACATAAGCAGTACAAAAATTCAGGAATGGCACTTCATATGGAATCAGATTTCCAGAGGACTAGTAACTAATTAAACCCTTACTTCAGGCTATATGAGTCCTCTGGCTCCTATCTGCCATCAAAATCTGTATTTTCAGGAGAGTTTTCATTTGATAAGAAGTCCCTAATAGTGATTTGTATATCAACCCTACGCATGCCAAGATTTTTTTATTTTTCTAATAAATGTGCCTTCAGATATAATGTTAATAGTGAGCTCTTAAGCATGGATGAGACTAAATAAATAAAAATAACATAGTTCTTGTTAAATGATTTTAGATAGACAATAACATAAATAGCTATTGGTCTGAAATACATATACACACAGATGTTTCCAGAGTAACCTGTAATGACTGGGATTTAGTCAGTTTGAAGACAATGCTAAAAATACATCTCCCACAAATAAATCAATATAATTCCTTGTTCGCTTTTAAACATAGAAACTGCAGAATGGCTAACATGCACCTATATATAGTATGTGCAGTATAACCTTATTTTAAATATACAGTATTATACTTTGCACTGACATTTGGAAATCATTTTATTACTTATACATTTAGAATATTGTGGGCCTATAATTGCAACATTAGTATGTTTATTAACCAAATAGTTCTGAATTTAGCTCACATTGTGTTCTTGATTTAGCCTATATTGAAAGCACACCTCTCTAATGTGACTTTTTGGGGGTCTGTGCAGCACAGCTGTATCAGCTTTGAAAAAACTTTTGCCATTTTTTTTTTATTATAAAATACTTCTCCAAAGATTAAGTCTTGTAACCCTTACAATACAAAATAAACCCTCCTTGTATAGTGGGCTTCTTTGGTTGTAATGACTTACAGTAAATCAGAAACAAATGTGCTTCACTCAAACAAACAATGCAAACAGAATGAGAATTGCTTTATTTAAAAACCTTTAAACCGCTCAGTAACATATATTGGATTTGCAATGAAGTGAAAGTATTCAAGCATGTGATACCATGCCTCTCTTTTACAATCACCTGATGATTTAAAAAATGTAGAGTGAATTTTATTTTAAACAACAGGCCCAAATAAGTCTGCAGTCAAGCCTCAAAAATCACTGCAAACATTCCAATCTGTATGTATTCCATTCCTTTTTTTCATTAGGAGGTAGCATTGAAAATGCTGTGGCAATTCCAAGGGTTGTAAAGATTTGTGCCTGGTTATAAATGTATTTTTCTTGTTATATCGCGACAGAATGCAAACTATACAAACCGTTCTTTTTTTATTCAAACTATTGTTGTTAAAACAATTTTTTTTTATTATTATTTATACTCTTGAATTACAAATTGAGCAGTAGCCTTTTAACACCTTAATAGCCAAAAAGGCCAAAGCTTTTCTGTGCTTGGAGCAGATGTGCCCCTGGCGTTATATTCATCTTTTGATAAATGACATGCTCTGGTTTGTGGGTTTACGGAAGTCTTGCTATCAGTGTTGTCTATTTTTTAATACCCGATTCTTCTGCAAACATAGAATAGGCTTGCTAAAATTTACTTGGTAACATGGATCGATTTTACAAAGAGTGACTCATAAATAAAGAGGCTCAAAGGTAAGTGAGGATAGATTAAAAAGAGGATGATAGAAACCAGGGTGCAGTGAGGGACAAAGCAAAAGAAGAAGAGTGAATAAAATATATTAAGATTTCACCCAAGAGGAAATAGGGTGTGAAGTGACCTTAAACCTGATAGCATATCATACATATACTACATTGAACCTTATTATATATGCATTTCTTTAGTTAAAAGGTAAAATTTTTGGTAAAACAGAAATAAATGTTAAATTCATGCAAATGGAATAGCATAGATGAGCATCTAATTTCAACATTAACACATGTTTATATTGAAATATGTTTACCCCCCAAAAAAGCTTGATTAGCTGAAGAATTAATACATTTTACATTGTATTTTAATAATGTGTTAACATATGATGCGAAAATGAGAAGATAAACAAAGATATTTGATATAAAAGAGAAGCTGGGATCTCAAAAGGAAATCAGACATTGTATCTTTATTGTTAGTTTTTACTAACCCCAGAATCAATACAAATTTATTAGGGAAAATATGTCTGCAGCTGAAGGCATGAAGGCTAAGAAAACAATAGGTAATGGCAATTTATTAACATGTGAACTGTTTCAAGGAATATATACAAATCATTGATATGAATGTATTTGTTATAGAAAAATAATGTCTATAATATTAACCACATAAAAATCTAATTTTCTAATAATTGTATGTGGGAAGTTTATGGAAAAATAGCAGACAAGAAATTTGAAAAATAGATTTAATAATTATTAATTAAAGAAAGAGAACAGACAAAGCAGGAATTTAAACAAAAAACATTATTTACTATAGAAAAATAAACACTTACTATTGAAATAAAGTAAGCATGTGCTGAGTAAAAAGCAAAACAGATTACGCTTTTCGACGATTAAATATTAGTATTATGTATATTATAAAAAATAATTAATTTGACACATTAATAAGCAATGAATAAATCTAACATTTTACAAAATATTGGATGACTGCATAAAAGGAAGACTAGAAGAATTGTAAATAATTGAATATTAAGAAAATGTGTGTGAGACAGAAGCAGAAAGAAAATATGACTTAAAATTGAAATGAATGACAAGTTAGGGTAAGAAGGGGTTAACAGTGAAGGCTGAGGAAAATGAGACAGGATGAAGCTTGTGTTGTACTGAGTAAGGACTAGCATGGTCTGAGGGTTAGGTTAGATTTCCAAAGCTCTTAGAGCTGATCGACCAGCCCGTCGGAGTCACTATTCAACCAGAGTCCCAAACACACGCCTCACTAACTACTTTACAGCCACTTTCATTGATTTTCTTTATCAAATAAACATAATACCCGTTACAGCAACACTTCCTCTTCTCGCAGTCAGAATGCCACAAGCATGCAGGCTGCATTTCTTCAGTTTGTCTTTAGCTCCATTGTAAATACATTTTTTTTATAGAAATTGGAATAAAAATATAATTACCACAAATGTTTGCTCTATATTGAGAAGAAAATAAATAGAATTGATCATTGAATTCTTTAAAATTACAAATTAAATGTATATTATAGATATTTGTAAATTCTGTTTACCTTTGTCTATTTTGCGTTAAATTGTATTTATTTGTATTTTTTTTGTTAAATACAATTAAATACAATCAAAATTATTTCTTAAATGTACTTTAATTTTCTTAGTTTCATAACAATGCTATGTCTCAAAATCATATTTGTCCAAAATCAATGTATTAAAAAAAAAAAACAACTATAACATTTTCTTCAAAAGCTGTGTTTTGAACTATGGTCTCATATGTGTGTCAAAGGGTTGTTGAATTATTCATTATTATAATTACTATCATCATCGTCATTATTATATTATTATCCCTTTCCATGTGGAAATAATTTTATTTGTGTAATTTGATATCTGAAGAATTTCCTGTCAGGCGAATGATAATCATTTTTTTTACAAAAAAAAAAAAGTTTTTGTTTGTAAATGAGGTAGATAAATATTTTAAATGGCATGAAGTCTGTTATAGATTTTAGTTTATCTAATCAATTGAAATGCCAATAATTCGATTTCAAGTTTAGTGTTTTACAAACAGCCATTTTAAGCCTTTTAAATTCCAAGATAGGTATATTTTTATTAGATGCCAAAGCTATTCTGCATCATGATGTGTCCCCTGAATACTAACAGTTTTTTTTTTCTGAAAAAAAAAATATATATACAAATAATGATTCAAATATGAAAAAATAAACAAAAGAACATGTCAATCTATTCATTTGCTTCTGTGTCTTGGTCAAGGTATTTAAGAAAAGTCCTTAAAAATGTAGGTGAATTATATGTGATCATACAGTGATTGCAGAATATTAAATTAAAGTTAGATAAATCCGCATTGAAGGAGGCAGCACCCAATCCGGAATTTATTTCCCATTTTCTATAACAGCATCACTGCGCTCTTCTCTTTGCAATGACAATGTGCCAAATCTAGGCATTTTGAAAACATTTTCCATATGCTTTAACTGGAGGCTGATAGACAAAGAAGAAATGAAGATGGACTTTTTTCTCTTGAGGTATATTTTTTATCTTTTTACATTTTCCCTTAAAAAAATAGTTACGTTTTTGTTTTCTTTAATAATTAAAGCTTTCTTTATGGCTACTGGATTTAAAAAAAAAAAAAAAAACATTTTATTTAACATATTTAAAGGTTGTTGGACTGTGTGCTTGCAGAAGGTATTGATTAATATATTTTGTGATTACTGCTTTCCTGCAATTAAAGGTGGTTTTAATTATGATAGTTATAAGTTTGATGTGCTGCTTGGAGTGCTGCATTTTCTTTTCATTTTATTCAATGGTTTTAAATATGTTTTATTTGCATTAATGTATTACAACACTATATTTTTTATTTAAGATCAGAGCAGCCAAAATTGCTTTAATTATTGCTTGTTTTCAAGGTAAATTAGTATTTTTTACAGTTAATTTTCTTGACTAGGTTATTTTAATCAAAATGGTTTGGTTAAGATTAATTAAATACATGAACAAAGCTGTATTGTTTTCAGATAATTTCAAAATAGGTCACTTTTATTTACTTTTTTTTTCTGGTCAATTTCATTCTTGTTTAATCTTTGTCATTATGATTGCTCTGACTTCCAAAGTATTTAATCAGATCTTGCTTTGAATCCCAACTCTCAAAATGTTCAATAATTCTTTACTAGGATTGATGATATAGAAAAAAGTGTAATTTTGGAACTAAGTGTATTTTTTCCTGGATTAATACGAGTTGTAAGGAAAGTATGAAGATAGTAAGAAGCTTTCATTACAAGGCTGCAGCAAAGTGGTTTGTTTATAAACACTGGAAGGTTACATAGAATAGGGGGGAGTTTGAGAGACTGTCACAGAGCACTGACCTCTCAAAGCCCATAGGGCTCCTGAACTCATAACCCTGTCTGTGCCAAAGCTCTATTTACCATCACTTCTTCTTCCTATATAATCTTTTAGCCTAGTTCTATCTATACAAGGCTCATTGTCCACGAGTGTGGTTTCCTTATTCCCTTTAATGCAAGTGATGCTCTTTTCAGCTTCTTTTAATGTTCTTGTATCCATCCTTTTACACTATTATTTTATTTACATAATCTGGAAACATTTAAACTGATTTTCTTTTGATTTTCTTTTTTTCATTTATATTATGCATTCATCCAGTAAATTGTCACCCAAGTCCAATGGGCTGTAATAGCTGCCTGAAAGATACATGGTAAGAGCATCCTACTCAGATAAATAAGCTTTCTATGAGCACTTTAGGAGTGAAATTCAACTAAAAGAGAAGCTCTCACTCACCACTTTCTCTAGCCAAGTGGTTCCATTCTCTTGAGATCATGTTGTTTCAATCAAAAGTCAGTGGAGAACATAGTGACTTGATTGTCACAAGCAATAACTTTGTTTTAATTGTTTGTTTTGTTTGCATCTGCTGTGGCTTAAAAGGGGACACCAATTGGCAGTGAGTGCAACTGTATTTACAACACATTTACATATGCATGTGTCAAGTGGTGTTAATGATGTGCGTATGTTGCTGGCAATTAGAGTCAATTATGTGGATGCCATAAATATCAACATATTCTGCCCTAAAATTTATAGATCCCTTTACAATAGAAATAGGATGTTTAGAAGAGATTATATTATACACAAATAATAAAAAAGGTTAGTTAACATACTGCTTGTCAAAAGCCCTCAGGAGTTAAAAAGGCAGCAAAAAAAAAACAGAGAAGAGGGGGCTGGGGATCTGAAAGTGTCTGCATCTTAGACAAAGGGTCTGCAACACTGAAATCTTGTAATACCTCATTTCAAACTGAGCTGGTCTATAGACTTAGTGAACGCCGTCAAAGGGCACGGATTCTCTTTGCCTTGAGCTTGGGGGTGGGAGGAAATGGGACAGTTATCACTGATGGGGCATCTATTAAAAAAGAGATGTTACGTAATTATACATATTCTATTAAAACTACTATATATATATATATATATATATATATATATATATATATATATATATATATATATATATATATATATATATATATATATATATATATTTATATATATAGTTTAGGTTGTTTTTAAAGATCAGTCTGTAAAACAAATTCATTTTTAATGTTATTGTTAATAAGAGATGACCACAAGTCTTATAAAAGAGCAATAGTGGCCATGTTGAGGGAAAAAAATTAGAGCTTTAACCCATTCAGTACCAGGCCTGTGCTACATTACACAACTGAATAGATGGAGAGACACAACATTAAAATATAAGGGGTTTTTATTTGTTTATTGGTGTGGTTTATTTATTTTAATTTTATTTTTTACTAAAATTGCATTTACTTGTAAAGTTTGCAAAACACGGGATGGTTATCTACATATATGTTAAAAAGGGATATTCAAAGATAAGATGAGAAATCAAAGGTTATTGCTAAGGCATTTGAGCAGAGAGAGGAGAAAGATGAGAAAAAAAATACTGAAAAGGGGAAAATAAGTAAAGGGGAGTGAAAATAGAGGTTAGATTAATAAAATAAATGAGTTTTTTGAATGAGACAAGCAATAGAAATCAAAGCATGGGAGTAGCTGGATTACAAATTGAGTAATATGATAAAACAGAAGACCAAAATAGATAATGCAGAAATTAAGAAATTAAAAAGTCAAGTTTGGAAGCAGAAATGTAAATTACAAAAAAAAAAGGGAAAGTAATGTGTGATGCAGATTTCAACTCATCCCCTGGCTGTCAAACTGATAAGTCAAAGTAAAGAATTTAAACTTGATGAACTTTGGACGTAGAATGACAAACACTTGAAAATAAAAAAAAAAGTGCAAAGATAAACAAATTGATAATAAATGTGTACAGAGGGTGTTACAGAAACAGACTGGTGGGATATGCAAAAGAAAGAAATTAGTAAATAAGTTCTTAAAAGTAAAAGTATTGGGAAATGAGTAAAAATAAGAGAATAACAGAGAATATATAATAATATCCCTGATATAGACAGGATTATGACCACAAACCTGAGTGGGTCTGCCTAACGCTGCCTGCCTCCTTGCTTCCTTCTTTGCTTGCTTTCATCCATCCCTCCCCTCTTTTCTCCACTCCCGGGTCGCTGCTGCCTCCTCTCTGTCCTCTCTCATGCTCTCTCCATTTCGTCCCCTTCACATCTGCCAACCTGGCTCTCTCTGTCTGCTTTAACCTTCTTCGATTTTTCCTAGATCCCTGGCCATCCCTGATTTTCTTCTAACTGAACTTCCCGCAGTATCTTTTTTTTTTTTCCCCAGAGCTACTATTTTTAGGAAGAGAGAGGGAGAGGGCAGAGAATAAAAGGGTTAGGAGGGGCAGTAAACATTCACAAGGGAAAGAATGAAAATGGGAACTCACCTCTTCACATTCCCTGCCTTCCCTTTTGTCCATTTAGCTGTAATTCAGTAACACTCAAACCATACTTAAAAAGAGATAAAGAAGGCTGCAACAATAAAGAGGACTAATATTTCCTTTTGTTATTTCATTTTTTTTTCTTTTTTCTTTTTTTAATGCAATTTTAGCTAATGAGAAAAATAAAAACTTCAAATTAAATTATTTATTTTAAATATTATGTAACTTCAATTTCAAAATGTATATATATGTGTATATATATATATATATATATATATATATATATATATATACACACACACACACATACATTTATATATATATATATATATATAGAGAGAGAGAGAGAGAGAGAGAGAGAGAGAGAGAGAGAGAGAGAGAGAGAGAGAGAGAGAGAGAGAGAAAGAGAGAGAGAGACAGAGAGAGAGAGAGAGAGAGAGAGAGAGAGAGAGAGAGAGAGAGAGAGAGAGAGAGAGATGTGTGTATGTAAATATAATCAATATATATATATTCATAAATTATAATTATATATAGTTATATATAGTTACATATTTATATACACAAGTTTTTATATATGTTGATGATAACGAAGACATATTGTATTATAATATTTTTTTCAAAAACACATAATATTTACACAAGTATTTATTTTTCCCTTGCAACAGCTTTGTAAAATGGGAATTATTTATTTATTTTATTTTTTGCATTAATTGTGTCTAATATCTATTGTTTATTTTAAATTATATACACATATAGGTCTATATGCATAAATATACCTGAGTTTGATTTTAAAAGTGATAATAAAAGCAGCAATTATGTATAGATACTATAGAAAATATGCTGAATAAGTGTGAATTTAAAATTTAAATTTATATTTTTATTTTTCACGGAATCATTTTCATATAGTTTTAAGGATTTGCTAAAAATACTTAAGGTACACTGCGCATCCTTGCTAACTAAATTTCTCAGTTTTATGAACAGGTACATTTTTATCGATATCACTTCAAAGGCTTGCCAAAAATGTCCTCCAGTAACGTATTCATTTTGTTGATCTGGGATAACCCAATATCCTTGTCTGTGTCTTTTATGAAATAGTTCTGGAGCTGGATGGTGCAAGCTCTTTCCTTTGGCATTTGGCAGACCTGGTACTTAAGGCCTAACACAAGTTTTTGATGTGTTGCTGAGGAATCCTGGACTTAAAAAAACATGTCAGCCCCATCTGAGGTTATGGGTCACCTACTCATGCTTATGACACTGTAAACATTCATTGCTCCTAAAGCATATTTCCTTTCGTTTTTTCAAAGTCTTACTCCGTAACATTGATTTGTAAGAAAAAAAAAGCTTTGATGCTATATTTACGTAAAGGTAATCTTGTATTGAACATATATATATATATATATTTTTATACACATACATATATATATATATATATATATATATATATATATATATATATATATATATATATATATATATATAAATATATACATATATGTATATATATATATATACATATATATATATATATATTTATATATACACACTTATGTTTCTATTCATAGCTAAAAGGAATAAAAAATAAAAGGGTAAATTCCCTTGCGTTTATTTTTTCTTACCCTATTTTCTGTAACGGCGTAGAAGCTCGTAGAGCATTCATGTTTGGTTCTGAACTGCGTAAAAGTAAAGGAAAATCAGAAAAATGTATATGTTAATTAAATTTCATATGGTATATTAGAATGATTATGTCCAAAAGATCATAATCTGTTTTGGTCTTTTATTTTACTACAGCTTGTAAAACAAGTTATAAATATGTAGATGTTACACTTCAACATATTGTTTATGGATTTTTTTTTAAATATTTTACAGTATTTCCTATATTATTAAAAATTATTTTTTTTTAAGTTGTCCCTTATTTATATTGTCTTTATGATCTTTTTTAAAATAAGCATTATAGAAAGACTCCTGTCTCAAATCCTTTAAATGCTCTGCAAGGTGACTGTGAGAGAAGAATTTTTTTTTTTATTCTTCTGGTATGTGATTATCTTTTGCAATTCTGCTCATTCTCCCCAGCCCTATAGTTTGTATACATGTGTGTGTTAGTAATTAAGTCTTCAGCCAGGAGTGGATGGGCTGCTCTCTGATCCTGCTCCTGATTATTGTTGTGGTTTCTGCAGCCCCAGCAAGCGACTCTAAGTCCGGGCTGCACGTCATTTGCAATCTGGAGACTGTTGATCACCTCACTAATTACACCTCCCCCTCTCTCCTCTTCTCTCTCCTCTCTCTCTCTCTCTCTTTCTCGCTTGCTCTCTCTCATTCCCAGAGTGCATATCAGGAACAGACACACAAAGACATGCGCACTCAACTTAATCAGCCATTTTTTTAAACAGGGCTAAAACGATAATAATTAGCAGAATAAAGACATTCATTTCCTTTCCTCCTTTTCCCAAGCCCTTCACAAGCAAACAGCGAGGCAGCGGATGGCACATGCTTTCACACCCAGCGGACCCAGAACAACAAGCAAAGCCCCCTCTCCTCTCAATCCCTCGCATCTGCACTCCTTCAGAAAAGTTCCAGGATTATTATTCTTTTTTTTGTATGATTGTCATTTTTTATTCTTCTCATTTTATCTTCTTGATGAACATTCTCCTTTTATTGGATGGGATCAGCTGTAGAAAATAAACTGAAAACAGAGAAAGACACACACACAGTATAAACAAGAAGATCGAGTGAAAACTGCAAGGGGCAAATGGAAAGTAAGTTTTTTTCTTTAACTTTTATTGAGTAGTTTGTGTTAAATTTAGGTCGGGTATTGATTATCTTTCCAGGCTGATCTTGCACAATCTTTGATATTCTGCTCTCTCTCCCACTCTCTCTCTCTGCCTGCTCTCTCTCTCTGCCTCACTTTGTTTTCTCTCACATACACACACACACATTCCCCATCTGCACATATCCCGGCGATCTCCCCTTTCACTCTATTCTTTCCTCCGATTCTTACATACCATGGAGCAGTTTCTAGTGATTGCTGCTGGGTGTCCTTTCTCTTTCTTTTTTATTTCCCATTCCCCCCCTTAAGTTTTCCTCTGTTGTAACTTGGATTAGGCATCGCAACACTGGGGGAAAAACTGTCAAGCAGCGAGTAGCCTGACTGTCAAAAAAAAAAAAAGTGCCCCAGATCTCTCAGTCAGGGATGTCTAAAAGCTTTATTTCCTATGTAATAAGAAATAAAAATTCTGAAGCATGACTTTGCAAGTGCTTCCTCTGCATCTATTCTTTTCAGTTTCAGTTGTGGGCTGCAATAATTTCAGGAATTTAAAGCTCCAGGTATGTTTACTAAGGAAAAAGGAAGTGGCATTATTTTTGATCTCAGCACAAAAAGGATTTTTCTTAAAAATTTGTATAAATAAATCAAAATTGCTTTCCTTTGTCACGATTTTTACATAGCATCTACATAATTTTACAAGGGATCTGCAAAACAATCTCTTTTCTTCTTTTAAGGTTAGTGGCATGGTCTGTTAGATTTAGCTGACCTTGTTGGGGGTGGACGGCACAGAAAAGGCTGTGGGGGATGGTTTTTTAGCCTGTGTCTTGAAGCTCTGTTGTCCTGTGCTGAGCCTCTGCTTCAGGGGCAGACATAACTCATCTTTCCCTTTTCTGCTATCAGCAGCCACGCTGTTTGCAGCCTTTGCACACCAGGAAATTGACATAAAAAGTAACTGCCTTCCAAAAGTAAAAATAA